>NC_081392.1:8893612-9226112 GCF_030684315.1 Stegostoma tigrinum
TATAACACTGGGGTACAGTACTGATGGGGACAGGTCTGTCACTGTATAACACTGGGGTACAGTACTGGTGGGGACAGGTCTGTCACTGTATAACACTGGGGTACAGTACTGATGGGGACAGGTCTGTCACTGTATAACACTGGGGTACAGTACTGTTGGGGGACAGGTCTGTCACTGTCTCACACTGGGGTACAGTACTGGTGGGGACAGGTCTGTCACTGTATAACACTGGGGTACAGTACTGATGGGGACACGTCTGTCACTGTATAACACTGGGGTACAGTACTGGTGCGGACAGGTCTGTCACTGTATAACACTGGGGTGCAGTACTGATGGGGACAGGTCTGTCGCTGTATAACACTGGGGTACAGTACCGATGGGGACAGGTCTGTCACTGTATAACACTGGGGTACAGTACCAATGGGGACAGGTCTGTTACTGTATAACACTGGGGTACAGTACTGATGGGGACAGGTCTGTCACTGTATGACACTGGGGTACAGTACTGATGGGGACAGGTCTGTCATTGTATAACACTGGGGTACAGTACTGGTGGGGACTGGTCTGTCACTGTATAACACTGAGATACAGTACTGGTGGGGACAGGTCTGTCACTGTATAACACTGGGGCACAGTACTGATGGGGACAGGTCTGTCATTGTATAACACTGGGGTACAGTACCGGTGGGGACAGGTCTGTCACTGTATAACACTGGGGTACAGTCCTGGTGGGGACAGGTCTGTCATTGTATAACACTGGGGTACAGTACTGATGGGGACAGGTCTGTCACTGTATAACACTTTGGTACAGTACTGGTGGGGACAGGTCTGTCAGTGTATAACACTGGGGTACAGTACTGGTGGGGACAGGTCTGTCGCTATATAACACTGGGGAACAGTACTGGTGGGGACAGGTCTGTCACTGTATAACACTGGAGTACAGTACTGATGGGGATCAGGTCTGTCACTGTATAACACTGGGGTACAGCACTGATGGGGACAGGTCTGTCGCTGTATAACACTGGGGTACAGTACTGGTGGGGACAGGTCTGTCACTGTATAACACTGGGGTACAGTACTGATGGGGACAGGTCTGTCACTGTATAACACTGGGGTACAGTACTGGTGGGGGACAGGTCTGTCACTGTCTCACACTGGGGTACAGTACTGGTGGGGACAGGTCTGTCACTGTATAACACTGGGGTACAGTACTGATGGGGACACGTCTGTCACTGTATAACACTGGGGTACAGTACTGGTGCGGACAGGTCTGTCACTGTATAACACTGGGGTACAGTACTGATGGGGACAGGTCTGTCACTGTATAACACTGGGGTACAGTACCGATGGGGACAGGTCTGTCACTGTATAACACTGGGGTACAGTACCAATGGGGACAGGTCTGTTACTGTATAACACTGGGGTACAGTACTGATGGGGACAGGTCTGTCATTGTATAACACTGGGGTACAGTACTGATGGGGACAGGTCTGTCACTGTATAACACTGGGATACAGTACTGATGGGGACAAGTCTGTCATTGTATAACACTGGGGTACAGTACTGATGGGGACAGGTCTGTCACTGTATAACACTTTGGTACAGTACTGGTGGGGACAGGTCTGTCAGTGTATAACACTGGGGTACAGTACTGGTGGGGACAGGTCTGTCGCTATATAACACTGGGGAACAGTACTGGTGGGGACAGGTCTGTCACTGTATAACACTGGAGTACAGTACTGATGGGGATCAGGTCTGTCACTGTATAACACTGGGGTACAGCACTGATGGGGACAGGTCTGTCGCTGTATAACACTGGGGTACAGTATTGATGGGGACAGGTCTGTCGCTATATAACACTGGGGTACAGTACTGGTGGGGACAGGTCTGTCACTGTATAACACTGGGGTACAGTACTGATGGGGACAGGTCTGTCACTGTATAACACTGGGGTACAGTACTGGTGGGGGACAGGTCTGTCACTGTCTCACACTGGGGTACAGTACTGGTGGGGACAGGTCTGTCACTGTATAACACTGGGGTACAGTACTGATGGGGACAGGTCTGTCACTGTATGACACTGGGGTACAGTACTGGTGGGGACAGGTCTGTCACCGTATAACACTGGGGTACAGTACTGATGGGGACAGGTCTGTCGCTGTATAACACTGGGGTACAGTACCGATGGGGACAGGTCTGTCACTGTATAACACTGGGGTACAGTACCGATGGGGACAGGTCTGTCACTGTATAACACTGGGGTACAGTACTGATGGGGACAGGTCTGTCACTGTATAACACTGGGGTACAGTACTGGTGGGGACAGGTCTGTCACTGTATAACACTGGGGTACAGTACTGATGGGGACAGGTCTGTCACTGTCTCACACTGGGGTACAGTACTGATGGGGACACGTCTGTCACTGTATAACACTGGGGTACAGTACTGATGGGGACAGGTCTGTCACTGTATGACACTGGGGTACAGTACTGGTGGGGACAGGTCTGTCACTGTATAACACTGGGGTACAGTACTGATGGGGACAGGTCTGTTGCTGTATAACACTGGGGAACAGTACCGATGGGGACAGGTCTGTCACTGTATAACACTGGGGTACAGTACCAATGGGGACAGGTCTGTTACTGTATAACACTGGGGTACAGTACTGATGGGGACAGGTCTGTCACTGTATGACACTGGGGTACAGTACTGATGGGGACAGGTCTGTCATTGTATAACACTGGGGTACAGTACTGGTGGGGACAGGTCTGTCACTGTATAACACTGGGATACAGTACCGGTGGGGACAGGTCTGTCACTGTATAACACTGGGGTACAGTACTGGTGGGGACAGGTCTGTCACTGTATAACACTGGGATACAGTACTGGTGGGGACAGGTCTGTCACTGTATAACACTGGGGCACAGTACTGATGGGGACAGGTCTGTCACTGTATAACACTGGGATACAGTACTGGTGGGGACAGGTCTGTCACTGTATAACACTGGGGTACAGTACTGGTGGGGGACAGGTCTGTCACTGTATAACACTGGGGCACAGTACAGGTGGGGACAGGTCTGTCACTGTATAACACTGGGATACAGTACTGATGGGGACAGGTCTGTCATTGTATAACACTGGGGTACAGTACTGATGGGGACAGGTCTGTCACTGTATAACACTGGGATACAGTACTGATGGGGACAGGTCTGTCATTGTATAACACTGGGGTACAGTACTGGTGGGGACAGGTCTGTCACTGTATAACACTGGGATACAGTACTGGTGGGGACAGGTCTGTCACTGTATAACACTGGGGCACAGTACTGATGGGGACAGGTCTGTCACTGTATAACACTGGGGTACAGTACTGGTGGGGACAGGTCTGTCACTGTATAACACTGGGGCACGGCACAGGTGGGGACAGGTCTGTCACTGTATAACACTGGGGTACAGTACTGGTGGGGCAGGTCTGTCACTGTATAACACTAGGGTACAGTACTGGTGGGGACAGGTCTGTCACTGTATAACACTGGGGCACAGTACAGGTGGGGACAGGTCTGTCACTGTATAACACTGGGGTACAGTACTGGTGGGGACAGTTCTGTCACTGTATCACACTGGGGCACAGTACAGGTGGGAACAGGTCTGTCACTGTATAACACCGGGGTACAGTACTGGCGGGGACAGGTCTGTCACTGTATAACACTGGGGTACAGTACAGGTGGGGACAGGTCTGTCACTGTATAACACTGGCGTACAGTACAGGTGGGGACAGGTCTGTCACTGTATAACACTGGGGCACAGTACAGGTGGGGACAGGTCTGTCACTGTATAACACTGGGGTACTGTACTGGTGGGGGACAGGTCTGTCACTGTATAACACTGGGGCACAGTACAGGTGGGGACAGGTCTGTCACTGTATAACACTGGGGTACAGTACAGGTGGGGACAGGTCTGTAACAGTACAACACTGGCATACAATACTGGTAGGGACAGGTCCGTTGCTGAATAACACTGGGGCGTAGGACTGGTGAAGACAGGTCTGTTGCTGTATAAAACTGTGGTACAAGACTGATGGAGACAGGTCTGTCACTGTACAACACAGGGTACAGTATGGGTGAGGACAGGCCTGTCAGTGTGTGACATTGGGGCACAGGACTAGTGGGAAAAGGCATGACAACTGTATGACACTGAGATATCGAACTGGTGGGGTCAGGTTTGTCACTGTATAACACTGGGGAATAGTAATGGTGGGAACAAGTCTGTCACTGTATAACACTGGGGTACAGTACTGATGGGGACAGGTCTGTCATTGTATAACACTGGGGTACAGTACCGGTGGGGGACAGGTCTGTCGCTGTATAACACTGGGGTACAGTACTGATGGGGACAGGTCTGTCGCTGTATAACACTGGGGTACAGTACTGATGGGGACAGGTCTGTCGCTATATAACACTGGGGTACAGTACTGGTGGGGACAGGTTTGTCACTGTGTAACACTGGAGTACAGTACTGATGGGGGACAGGCCTGTCACTGTATAACACTGGGGTACAGCACTGATGGGGACAGGTCTGTCGCTGTATAACACTGGGGTACAGTACTGATGGGGACAGGTCTGTCACTGTATAACACTGGGATACAGTACTGGTGGGGACAGGTCTGTCACTGTATAACACTGGGGTACAGTACTGATGGGGACAGGTCTGTCACTGTATAACACTGGGGTACAGTACTGGTGGGGGACAGGTCTGTCACTGTCTCACACTGGGGTACAGTACTGGTGGGGACAGGTCTGTCACTGTATAACACTGGGGTACCGTACTGATGGGGACAGGTCTGTCACTGTATGACACTGGGGTACAGTACTGGTGGGGACAGGTCTGTCACTGTATAACACTGGGGTACAGTACTGATGGGGACAGGTCTGTCGCTGTAGAACACTGGGGTACAGTACCGATGGGGACAGGTCTGTCACTGTATAACACTGGGGTACAGTACCGATGGGGACAGGTCTGTTACTGTATAACACTGGGGTACAGTACTGATCGGGACAGGTCTGTCACTGTATAACACTGGGGTACAGTACTGGTGGGGACAGGTCTGTCACTGTATAACACTGGGGTACAGTACTGATGGGGACAGGTCTGTCACTGTATAACACTGGGGTACAGTCCTGGTGCGGGACAGGTCTGTCACTGTCTCACACTGGGGTACAGTACTGGTGGGGACAGGTCTGTCACTGTATAACACTGGGGTACAGTACAGGTGGGGACAGGTCTGTCACTGTATAACACTGGGGTACAGTACTGATGGGGACAGGTCTGTCGCTGTATAACACTGGGGTACAGTACCGATGGGGACAGGTCTGTCACTGTATGACACTGGGGTACAGTACTGATGGGGACAGGTCTGTCACTGTATAACACTGGGGTACAGTACTGGTGGGGACAGGTCTGTCACTGTATAACACTGGGATACACTACTGGTGGGGACAGGTCTGTCACTGTATAACACTGGGGCACAGTACTGATGGGGACAGGTCTGTCATTGTACAACACTGGGGAACAGTACTGGTGGGGACAGGTCTGTCACTGTATAACACTGGAGTACAGTACTGATGGGGATCAGGTCTGTCACTGTATAACACTGGGGTACAGCACTGATGGGGACAGGTCTGTCGCTGTATAACACTGGGGTACAGTATTGATGGGGACAGGTCTGTCGCTATATAACACTGGGGTACAGTACTGGTGGGGACAGGTCTGTCACTGTATAACACTGGGGTACAGTACTGATGGGGACAGGTCTGTCACTGTATAACACTGGGGTACAGTACTGGTGGGGGACAGGTCTGTCACTGTCTCACACTGGGGTACAGTACTGGTGGGGACAGGTCTGTCACTGTATAACACTGGGGTACAGTACTGATGGGGACAGGTCTGTCACTGTATGACACTGGGGTACAGTACTGGTGGGGACAGGTCTGTCACCGTATAACACTGGGGTACAGTACTGATGGGGACAGGTCTGTCGCTGTATAACACTGGGGTACAGTACCGATGGGGACAGGTCTGTCACTGTATAACACTGGGGTACAGTACCGATGGGGACAGGTCTGTCACTGTATAACACTGGGGTACAGTACTGATGGGGACAGGTCTGTCACTGTATAACACTGGGGTACAGTACTGGTGGGGACAGGTCTGTCACTGTATAACACTGGGGTACAGTACTGATGGGGACAGGTCTGTCACTGTCTCACACTGGGGTACAGTACTGATGGGGACAGGTCTGTCACTGTATAACACTGGGGTACAGTACTGATGGGGACAGGTCTGTCACTGTATGACACTGGGGTACAGTACTGGTGGGGACAGGTCTGTCACTGTATAACACTGGGGTACAGTACTGATGGGGACAGGTCTGTTGCTGTATAACACTGGGGAACAGTACCGATGGGGACAGGTCTGTCACTGTATAACACTGGGGTACAGTACTGATGGGGACAGGTCTGTCACTGTATAACACTGGGATACAGTACTGATGGGGACAGGTCTGTCATTGTATAACACTGGGGTACAGTACTGGTGGGGACAGGTCTGTCACTGTATAACACTGGGATACAGTACTGGTGGGGACAGGTCTGTCACTGTATAACACTGGGGCACAGTACTGATGGGGACAGGTCTGTCACTGTATAACACTGGGGTACAGTACTGGTGGGGACAGGTCTGTCACTGTATAACACTGGGGCACGGCACAGGTGGGGACAGGTCTGTCACTGTATAACACTGGGGTACAGTACTGGTGGGGCAGGTCTGTCACTGTATAACACTAGGGTACAGTACTGGTGGGGACAGGTCTGTCACTGTATAACACTGGGGCACAGTACAGGTGGGGACAGGTCTGTCACTGTATAACACTGGGGTACAGTACTGGTGGGGACAGTTCTGTCACTGTATAACACTGGGGCACAGTACAGGTGGGAACAGGTCTGTCACTGTATAACACCGGGGTACAGTACTGGCGGGGACAGGTCTGTCACTGTATAACACTGGGGTACAGTACAGGTGGGGACAGGTCTGTCACTGTATAACACTGGCGTACAGTACAGGTGGGGACAGGTCTGTCACTGTATAACACTGGGGCACAGTACAGGTGGGGACAGGTCTGTCACTGTATAACACTGGGGTACTGTACTGGTGGGGGACAGGTCTGTCACTGTATAACACTGGGGCACAGTACAGGTGGGGACAGGTCTGTCACTGTATAACACTGGGGTACAGTACAGGTGGGGACAGGTCTGTAACAGTACAACACTGGCATACAATACTGGTAGGGACAGGTCCGTTGCTGAATAACACTGGGGCGTAGGACTGGTGAAGACAGGTCTGTTGCTGTATAAAACTGTGGTACAAGACTGATGGAGACAGGTCTGTCACTGTACAACACAGGGTACAGTATGGGTGAGGACAGGCCTGTCAGTGTGTGACATTGGGGCACAGGACTAGTGGGAAAAGGCATGACAACTGTATGACACTGAGATATCGAACTGGTGGGGTCAGGTTTGTCACTGTATAACACTGGGGAATAGTAATGGTGGGAACAAGTCTGTCACTGTATAACACTGGGGTACAGTACTGATGGGGACAGGTCTGTCATTGTATAACACTGGGGTACAGTACCGGTGGGGGACAGGTCTGTCGCTGTATAACACTGGGGTACAGTACTGATGGGGACAGGTCTGTCGCTGTATAACACTGGGGTACAGTACTGATGGGGACAGGTCTGTCGCTATATAACACTGGGGTACAGTACTGGTGGGGACAGGTTTGTCACTGTGTAACACTGGAGTACAGTACTGATGGGGGACAGGCCTGTCACTGTATAACACTGGGGTACAGCACTGATGGGGACAGGTCTGTCGCTGTATAACACTGGGGTACAGTACTGATGGGGACAGGTCTGTCACTGTATAACACTGGGGTACAGTACTGGTGGGGGACAGGTCGGTCACTGTCTCACACTGGGGTACAGTACTGGTGGGGACAGGTCTGTCACTGTATAACACTGGGGTACCGTACTGATGGGGACAGGTCTGTCACTGTATGACACTGGGGTACAGTACTGGTGGGGACAGGTCTGTCACTGTATAACACTGGGGTACAGTACTGATGGGGACAGGTCTGTCGCTGTAGAACACTGGGGTACAGTACCGATGGGGACAGGTCTGTCACTGTATAACACTGGGGTACAGTACCGATGGGGACAGGTCTGTTACTGTATAACACTGGGGTACAGTACTGATCGGGACAGGTCTGTCACTGTATAACACTGGGGTACAGTACTGGTGGGGACAGGTCTGTCACTGTATAACACTGGGGTACAGTACTGATGGGGACAGGTCTGTCACTGTATAACACTGGGGTACAGTACCGGTGGGGGACAGGTCTGTCACTGTATAACACTGGGGTACAGTACTGATGGGGACAGGTCTGTCGCTGTATAACACTGGGGTACAGTACTGATGGGGACAGGTCTGTCGCTATATAACACTGGGGTACAGTACTGGTGGGGACAGGTTTGTCACTGTGTAACACTGGAGTACAGTACTGATGGGGGACAGGCCTGTCACTGTATAACACTGGGGTACAGCACTGATGGGGACAGGTCTGTCGCTGTATAACACTGGGGTACAGTACTGATGGGGACAGGTCTGTCGCTATTCCCACTGGGGTACAGTACTGGTGGGGACAGGTCTGTCACTGTATAACACTGGGGTACAGTACTGATGGGGACAGGTCTGTCACTGTATAACACTGGGGTACAGTACTGGTGGGGGACAGGTCTGTCACTGTCTCACACTGGGGTACAGTACTGGTGGGGACAGGTCTGTCACTGTATAACACTGGGGTACCGTACTGATGGGGACAGGTCTGTCACTGTATGACACTGGGGTACAGTACTGGTGGGGACAGGTCTGTCACTGTATAACACTGGGGTACAGTACTGATGGGGACAGGTCTGTCGCTGTAGAACACTGGGGTACAGTACCGATGGGGACAGGTCTGTCACTGTATAACACTGGGGTACAGTACCGATGGGGACAGGTCTGTTACTGTATAACACTGGGGTACAGTACTGATCGGGACAGGTCTGTCACTGTATAACACTGGGGTACAGTACTGGTGGGGACAGGTCTGTCACTGTATAACACTGGGGTACAGTACTGATGGGGACAGGTCTGTCACTGTATAACACTGGGGTACAGTCCTGGTGGGGGACAGGTCTGTCACTGTCTCACACTGGGGTACAGTACTGGTGGGGACAGGTCTGTCACTGTATAACACTGGGGTACAGTACTGATGGGGACACGTCTGTCACTGTATAACACTGGGGTACAGTACAGGTGGGGACAGGTCTGTCACTGTATAACACTGGGGTACAGTACTGATGGGGACAGGTCTGTCGCTGTATAACACTGGGGTACAGTACCGATGGGGACAGGTCTGTCACTGTATAACACTGGGGTACAGTACCAATGGGGACAGGTCTGTTACTGTATAACACTGGGGTACAGTACTGATGGGGACAGGTCTGTCACTGTATGACACTGTGGTACAGTACTGATGGGGACACGTCTGTCATTGTATAACACTGGGGTACAGTACTGGTGGGGACAGGTCTGTCACTGTATAACACTGGAATACAGTACTGGTGGGGACAGGTCTGTCACTGTATAACACTGGGGTACAGTACTGGTGGGGACAGGTCTGTCACTGTATAACACTGGGATACACTACTGGTGGGGACAGGTCTGTCACTGTATAACACTGGGGCACAGTACTGATGGGGACAGGTCTGTCATTGTACAACACTGGGGTACAGTACTGATGGGGACAGGTCTGTCACTGTATAACACTGGGATACAGTACTGATGGGGACAGGTCTGTCACTGTATAACACTTTGGTACAGTACTGGTGGGGACAGGTCTGTCATTGTATAACACTGGGGTACAGTACTGGTGGGGACTGGTCTGTCACTGTATAACACTGGGATACAGTACTGGTGGGGACAGGTCTGTCACTGTATAACACTGGGGCACAGTACTGATGGGGACAGGTCTGTTACTGTATAACACTGGGGTACAGTACTGATGGGGACAGGTCTGTCACTGTATAACACTGGGGTACAGTACTGGTGGGGACAGGTCTGTCACTGTATAACACTGGGGTACAGTACTGATGGGGACAGGTCTGTCACTGTATAACACGGGTACAGTACTGGTGGGGGACAGGTCTGTCACTGTCTCACACTGGGGTACAGTACTGGTGGGGACAGGTCTGTCACTGTATAACACTGGGGTACAGTACTGATGGGGACACGTCTGTCACTGTATAACACTGGGGTACAGTACTGGTGCGGACAGGTCTGTCACTGTATAACACTGGGGTACAGTACTGATGGGGACAGGTCTGTCACTGTATAACACTGGGGTACAGTACCGATGGGGACAGGTCTGTTACTGTATAACACTGGGGTACAGTACTGATGGGGACAGGTCTGTCATTGTATAACACTGGGGTACAGTACTGGTGGGGACAGGTCTGTCACTGTATAACACTGGGGTACAGTACTGATGGGGACAGGTCTGTCACTGTATAACACTGGGGTACAGTACTGATGGGGACAGGTCTGTCACTGTATAACACTGGGGTACAGTACTGATGGGGACAGGTCTGTCACTGTATAACACTGGGATACAGTACTGATGGGGACAGGTCTGTCATTGTATAACACTGGGGTACAGTACTGATGGGGACAGGTCTGTCACTGTATAACACTTTGGTACAGTACTGGTGGGGACAGGTCTGTCAGTGTATAACACTGGGGTACAGTACTGGTGGGGACTGGTCTGTCACTGTATAACAGGATAATAAAATGTGAGGCTGGATGAACACAGCAGGCCAAGCAGCATCTCAGGAGCACACCATTTACTCTGACACTATACCTTCTGGTCATAGACCCTGCTAGAACAGGAAATATCCTCTGAGCATTAATTCTGTAAAACCCCTTCAGAATCCTTTATGTTTCAATGAGATCGCCTCTCATTCTTCTGAACTCCAGTGAGTAGAGTTCCAAATTGTTTAATCTTTGCTCATAAAATAATCCCTCCACGTCAGGGATCATCCTAATGAACCTTCTCTGAACTGCTCCCCAGAGGAGCTCGAACAGTTCATCCACTTCACCAACACCTTCCACCCCAACCTTCAGTTCACCTGGGCCATCTCCAGCACATCCCTCACCTTCCTGGACCTCTCAGTCTCCATCTCAGGCAACCAGCTTGTAACTGATGTCCATTTCAAGCCCACCGACTCCCACAGCTACCTAGAATACACCTCCTCCCACCCACCCTCCTGCAAAAATTCCATCCCCTATTCCCAATTCCTCCGCCTCCGCCGCATCTGCTCCCACGATAAGACATTCCACTCCCGCACATCCCAGATGTCCAAGTTCTTTAAGGACCGCAACTTCCCCCCCACGGTGATTGAGAACGCCCTTGACCGCGTCTCCCGCATTTCCCGCGACACATCCCTCACACCCCGCCCCCGCCACAACCGCCCCAAGAGGATCCCCCTCGTTCTCACACACCACCCTACCAACCTCCGGATACAACGCATTATCCTCCGACACTTCCGCCATTTACAATCCGACCCCACCACCCAAGACATTTTTCCATCCCCACCCCTGTCTGCTTTCCGGAGAGACCACTCTCTCCGTGACTCCCTTGTTCGCTCCACACTGCCCTCCAACCCCACCACACCCGGCACCTTCCCCTGCAACCGCAGGAAATGCTACACTTGTCCCCACACCTCCTCCCTCACCCCCATCCCAGGCCCCAAGATGACATTCCACATTAAGCAGAGGTTCACCTGCACATCTGCCAATGTGGTATACTGCATCCACTGTACCCGGTGCGGCTTTCTCTACATTGGGGAAACCAAGCGGAGGCTTGGGGACCGCTTTGCAGAACACCTCCGCTCAGTTCGCAACAAACAACTGCACCTCCCAGTCGCAAACCATTTCCACTCCCCCTCCCATTCTCTTGATGACATGTCCATCATGGGCCTCCTGCACTGCCACAATGATGCCACCCGAAGGTTGCAGGAACAGCAACTCATATTCCGCCTGGGAACCCTGCAGCCATATGGTATCAATGTGGACTTCACCAGTTTCAAAATCTCCCCTTCCCCCACTGCATCCCTCAACCAGCCCAGTTCATCCCCTCCCCCCACTGCACCACACAACCAGCCCAGCTCTTCCCCCCCACCCACTGCATCCCAAAACCAGTCCAACCTGTCTCTGCCTCCCTAACCGGTTCTTCCTCTCACCCATCCCTTCCTCCCACCCCAAGCCGCACCCCCAGCTACCTACTAACCTCATCCCACCTCCTTGACCTGTCCGTCTTCCCTGGACTGACCTATCCCCTCCCTCCCTCCCCACCTACACCCTCTCCACCTATCTTCTTTACTCTCCATCTTCGGTACGCCTCCCCCTCTCTCCCTATTTATTCCAGTTCCCTCCCTCCATCCCCCTCTCTGATGAAGGGTCTAGGCCCGAAACGTCAGCTTTTGTGCTCCTGAGATGCTGCTTGGCCTGCTGTGTTCATCCAGCCTCACATTTTATTATCTTGGAATCTCCAGCATCTGCAGTTCCCATTATCTCTGTCACTGTATAACACTGGGATACAGTACTGGTGGGGACAGGTCTGTCACTGTATAACACTGGGGCACAGTACTGATGGGGACAGGTCTGTTACTGTATAACACTGGGGTACAGTACTGATGGGGACAGGTCTGTCACTGTATAACACTGGGGTACAGTACTGGTGGGGACAGGTCTGTCACTGTATAACACTGGGGTACAGTACTGATGGGGACAGGTCTGTCACTGTATAACACTGGGGTACAGTACTGTTGGGGGACAGGTCTGTCACTGTCTCACACTGGGGTACAGTACTGGTGGGGACAGGTCTGTCACTGTATAACACTGGGGTACAGTACTGATGGGGACACGTCTGTCACTGTATAACACTGGGGTACAGTACTGGTGCGGACAGGTCTGTCACTGTATAACACTGGGGTGCAGTACTGATGGGGACAGGTCTGTCGCTGTATAACACTGGGGTACAGTACCGATGGGGACAGGTCTGTCACTGTATAACACTGGGGTACAGTACCAATGGGGACAGGTCTGTTACTGTATAACACTGGGGTACAGTACTGATGGGGACAGGTCTGTCACTGTATGACACTGGGGTACAGTACTGATGGGGACAGGTCTGTCATTGTATAACACTGGGGTACAGTACTGGTGGGGACTGGTCTGTCACTGTATAACACTGAGATACAGTACTGGTGGGGACAGGTCTGTCACTGTATAACACTGGGGCACAGTACTGATGGGGACAGGTCTGTCATTGTATAACACTGGGGTACAGTACCGGTGGGGACAGGTCTGTCACTGTATAACACTGGGGTACAGTCCTGGTGGGGACAGGTCTGTCACTGTATAACACTGGGGTACAGTACTGATGGGGACAGGTCTGTCACTGTATAACACTGGGGTACAGTACTGGTGGGGACAGGTCTGTCACTGTATAACACTGGGGCACAGTACAGGTGGGGACAGGTCTGTCACTGTATAACACTGGGGTACAGTACTGGTGGGGACAGGTCTGTCAGTGTATAACACTGGGGTACAGTACTGGTGGGGACAGGTCTGTCACTGTATAACACTGGGGCACAGTACAGGTGGGGACAGGTCTGTCACTGTATAACACTGGGGTACAGTACAGGTGGGGACAGGTCTGTCACTGTATAACACTGGGGTACAGTACAGGTGGGGACAGGTCTGTCACTGTATAACACTGGGGCACAGTACAGGTGGGGACAGGTCTGTCACTGTATAACACTGGGGTACAGTACTGGCAGGGACAGGTCTGTCACTGTATAACACTGGGGTACAGTACAGGTGGAGACAGGTCTGTCACTGTATAACACTGGGGCACAGTACAGGTGGGGACAGGTCTGTCACTGTATAACACTGGGGTACCGTACTGGTGGGGACAGGTCTGTCACTGTATAACACTGGGACACAGTACAGGTGGGGACAGGTCTGTCACTGTATAACACTGGGGTACAGTACAGGTGGGGACAGGTCTGTAACAGTACAACGCTGGCATACAATACTGGTAGGGACAGGTCCGTTGCTGAATAACACTGGGGCGTAGGACTGGTGAAGACAGGTCTGTTGCTGTATAAAACTGTGGTACAAGACTGATGGAGACAGGTCTGTCACTGTACAACACAGGGTACAGTATGGGTGAGGACAGGCCTGTCAGTGTGTGACATTGGGGCACAGGACTAGTGGGAAAAGGCATGTCAACTGTATGACACTGAGATATCGAACTGGTGGGGTCAGGTTTGTCACTGTATAACACTGGGGAATAGTAATGGTGGGAACAAGTCTGTCACTGTATAACACTGGGGTACAGTACTGATGGGGACAGGTCTGTCATTGTATAACACTGGGGTACAGTACCGGTGGGGGACAGGTCTGTCACTGTATAACACTGGGGTACAGTACTGATGGGGACAGGTCTGTCGCTGTATAACACTGGGGTACAGTACTGATGGGGACAGGTCTGTCGCTATATAACACTGGGGTACAGTACTGGTGGGGACAGGTCTGTCACTGTGTAACACTGGAGTACAGTACTGATGGGGGACAGGTCTGTCACTGTATAACATTGGGGTACAGTACTGATGGGGACAGGTCTGTCGCTGTATAACACTGGGGTACAGTACTGATGGGGACAGGTCTGTCGCTATATAACACTGGGGTACAGTACTGGTGGGGACAGGTCTGTCACTGTATAACACTGTGGTACAGTACTGATGGGGACAGGTCTGTCACTGTATAACACTGGGGTACAGTACTGGTGGGGGACAGGTCTGTCACTGTCTCACACTGGGGTACAGTACTGGTGGGGACAGGTCTGTCACTGTATAACACTGGGGTACAGTACTGATGGGGACAGGTCTGTCACTGTATGACACTGGGGTACAGTACTGGTGGGGACAGGTCTGTCACTGTATAACACTGGGGTACAGTACTGGTGGGGACAGGTCTGTCACTGTATAACACTGGGGTACAGTACTGGTGGGGACAGGTCTGTCACTGTATAACACTGGGGTACAGTCCTGGTGGGGACAGGTCTGTCACTGTATAACACTGGGGCACAGTACAGGTGGGGACAGGTCTGTCACTGTATAACACTGGGGTACAGTACTGGCGGGGACAGGTCTGTCACTGTATAACACTGGGATACAGTACTGATGGGGACAGGTCTGTCATTGTATAACACTGGGGTACAGTACTGGTGGGGACAGGTCTGTCACTGTATAACACTGGGATACAGTACTGGTGGGGACAGGTCTGTCACTGTATAACACTGGGGCACAGTACTGATGGGGACAGGTCTGTCACTGTATAACACTGGGGTACAGTACTGGTGGGGACAGGTCTGTCACTGTATAACACTGGGGCACGGCACAGGTGGGGACAGGTCTGTCACTGTATAACACTGGGGTACAGTACTGGTGGGGCAGGTCTGTCACTGTATAACACTAGGGTACAGTACTGGTGGGGACAGGTCTGTCACTGTATAACACTGGGGCACAGTACAGGTGGGGACAGGTCTGTCACTGTATAACACTGGGGTACAGTACTGGTGGGGACAGTTCTGTCACTGTATAACACTGGGGCACAGTACAGGTGGGAACAGGTCTGTCACTGTATAACACCGGGGTACAGTACTGGCGGGGACAGGTCTGTCACTGTATAACACTGGGGTACAGTACAGGTGGGGACAGGTCTGTCACTGTATAACACTGGCGTACAGTACAGGTGGGGACAGGTCTGTCACTGTATAACACTGGGGCACAGTACAGGTGGGGACAGGTCTGTCACTGTATAACACTGGGGTACTGTACTGGTGGGGGACAGGTCTGTCACTGTATAACACTGGGGCACAGTACAGGTGGGGACAGGTCTGTCACTGTATAACACTGGGGTACAGTACAGGTGGGGACAGGTCTGTAACAGTACAACACTGGCATACAATACTGGTAGGGACAGGTCCGTTGCTGAATAACACTGGGGCGTAGGACTGGTGAAGACAGGTCTGTTGCTGTATAAAACTGTGGTACAAGACTGATGGAGACAGGTCTGTCACTGTACAACACAGGGTACAGTATGGGTGAGGACAGGCCTGTCAGTGTGTGACATTGGGGCACAGGACTAGTGGGAAAAGGCATGACAACTGTATGACACTGAGATATCGAACTGGTGGGGTCAGGTTTGTCACTGTATAACACTGGGGAATAGTAATGGTGGGAACAAGTCTGTCACTGTATAACACTGGGGTACAGTACTGATGGGGACAGGTCTGTCATTGTATAACACTGGGGTACAGTACCGGTGGGGGACAGGTCTGTCGCTGTATAACACTGGGGTACAGTACTGATGGGGACAGGTCTGTCGCTGTATAACACTGGGGTACAGTACTGATGGGGACAGGTCTGTCGCTATATAACACTGGGGTACAGTACTGGTGGGGACAGGTTTGTCACTGTGTAACACTGGAGTACAGTACTGATGGGGGACAGGCCTGTCACTGTATAACACTGGGGTACAGCACTGATGGGGACAGGTCTGTCGCTGTATAACACTGGGGTACAGTACTGATGGGGACAGGTCTGTCACTGTATAACACTGGGGTACAGTACTGGTGGGGGACAGGTCGGTCACTGTCTCACACTGGGGTACAGTACTGGTGGGGACAGGTCTGTCACTGTATAACACTGGGGTACCGTACTGATGGGGACAGGTCTGTCACTGTATGACACTGGGGTACAGTACTGGTGGGGACAGGTCTGTCACTGTATAACACTGGGGTACAGTACTGATGGGGACAGGTCTGTCGCTGTAGAACACTGGGGTACAGTACCGATGGGGACAGGTCTGTCACTGTATAACACTGGGGTACAGTACCGATGGGGACAGGTCTGTTACTGTATAACACTGGGGTACAGTACTGATCGGGACAGGTCTGTCACTGTATAACACTGGGGTACAGTACTGGTGGGGACAGGTCTGTCACTGTATAACACTGGGGTACAGTACTGATGGGGACAGGTCTGTCACTGTATAACACTGGGGTACAGTACCGGTGGGGGACAGGTCTGTCACTGTATAACACTGGGGTACAGTACTGATGGGGACAGGTCTGTCGCTGTATAACACTGGGGTACAGTACTGATGGGGACAGGTCTGTCGCTATATAACACTGGGGTACAGTACTGGTGGGGACAGGTTTGTCACTGTGTAACACTGGAGTACAGTACTGATGGGGGACAGGCCTGTCACTGTATAACACTGGGGTACAGCACTGATGGGGACAGGTCTGTCGCTGTATAACACTGGGGTACAGTACTGATGGGGACAGGTCTGTCGCTATTCCCACTGGGGTACAGTACTGGTGGGGACAGGTCTGTCACTGTATAACACTGGGGTACAGTACTGATGGGGACAGGTCTGTCACTGTATAACACTGGGGTACAGTACTGGTGGGGGACAGGTCTGTCACTGTCTCACACTGGGGTACAGTACTGGTGGGGACAGGTCTGTCACTGTATAACACTGGGGTACCGTACTGATGGGGACAGGTCTGTCACTGTATGACACTGGGGTACAGTACTGGTGGGGACAGGTCTGTCACTGTATAACACTGGGGTACAGTACTGATGGGGACAGGTCTGTCGCTGTAGAACACTGGGGTACAGTACCGATGGGGACAGGTCTGTCACTGTATAACACTGGGGTACAGTACCGATGGGGACAGGTCTGTTACTGTATAACACTGGGGTACAGTACTGATCGGGACAGGTCTGTCACTGTATAACACTGGGGTACAGTACTGGTGGGGACAGGTCTGTCACTGTATAACACTGGGGTACAGTACTGATGGGGACAGGTCTGTCACTGTATAACACTGGGGTACAGTCCTGGTGGGGGACAGGTCTGTCACTGTCTCACACTGGGGTACAGTACTGGTGGGGACAGGTCTGTCACTGTATAACACTGGGGTACAGTACTGATGGGGACACGTCTGTCACTGTATAACACTGGGGTACAGTACAGGTGGGGACAGGTCTGTCACTGTATAACACTGGGGTACAGTACTGATGGGGACAGGTCTGTCGCTGTATAACACTGGGGTACAGTACCGATGGGGACAGGTCTGTCACTGTATAACACTGGGGTACAGTACCAATGGGGACAGGTCTGTTACTGTATAACACTGGGGTACAGTACTGATGGGGACAGGTCTGTCACTGTATGACACTGTGGTACAGTACTGATGGGGACACGTCTGTCATTGTATAACACTGGGGTACAGTACTGGTGGGGACAGGTCTGTCACTGTATAACACTGGAATACAGTACTGGTGGGGACAGGTCTGTCACTGTATAACACTGGGGTACAGTACTGGTGGGGACAGGTCTGTCACTGTATAACACTGGGATACACTACTGGTGGGGACAGGTCTGTCACTGTATAACACTGGGGCACAGTACTGATGGGGACAGGTCTGTCATTGTACAACACTGGGGTACAGTACTGATGGGGACAGGTCTGTCACTGTATAACACTGGGATACAGTACTGATGGGGACAGGTCTGTCACTGTATAACACTTTGGTACAGTACTGGTGGGGACAGGTCTGTCATTGTATAACACTGGGGTACAGTACTGGTGGGGACTGGTCTGTCACTGTATAACACTGGGATACAGTACTGGTGGGGACAGGTCTGTCACTGTATAACACTGGGGCACAGTACTGATGGGGACAGGTCTGTTACTGTATAACACTGGGGTACAGTACTGATGGGGACAGGTCTGTCACTGTATAACACTGGGGTACAGTACTGGTGGGGACAGGTCTGTCACTGTATAACACTGGGGTACAGTACTGATGGGGACAGGTCTGTCACTGTATAACACGGGTACAGTACTGGTGGGGGACAGGTCTGTCACTGTCTCACACTGGGGTACAGTACTGGTGGGGACAGGTCTGTCACTGTATAACACTGGGGTACAGTACTGATGGGGACACGTCTGTCACTGTATAACACTGGGGTACAGTACTGGTGCGGACAGGTCTGTCACTGTATAACACTGGGGTACAGTACTGATGGGGACAGGTCTGTCACTGTATAACACTGGGGTACAGTACCGATGGGGACAGGTCTGTTACTGTATAACACTGGGGTACAGTACTGATGGGGACAGGTCTGTCATTGTATAACACTGGGGTACAGTACTGATGGGGACAGGTCTGTCACTGTATAACACTGGGATACAGTACTGATGGGGACAGGTCTGTCATTGTATAACACTGGGGTACAGTACTGATGGGGACAGGTCTGTCACTGTATAACACTTTGGTACAGTACTGGTGGGGACAGGTCTGTCAGTGTATAACACTGGGGTACAGTACTGGTGGGGACTGGTCTGTCACTGTATAACAGGATAATAAAATGTGAGGCTGGATGAACACAGCAGGCCAAGCAGCATCTCAGGAGCACACCATTTACTCTGACACTATACCTTCTGGTCATAGACCCTGCTAGAACAGGAAACATCCTCTGAGCATTAATTCTGTAAAACCCCTTCAGAATCCTTTCTGTTTCAATGAGATCGCCTCTCATTCTTCTGAACTCCAGTGAGTAGAGTTCCAAATTGTTTAATCTTTGCTCATAAAATAATCCCTCCACGTCAGGGATCATCCTAATGAACCTTCTCTGAACTGCTCCCCAGAGGAGCTCGAACAGTTCATCCACTTCACCAACACCTTCCACCCCAACCTTCAGTTCACCTGGGCCATCTCCAGCACATCCCTCACCTTCCTGGACCTCTCAGTCTCCATCTCAGGCAACCAGCTTGTAACTGATGTCCATTTCAAGCCCACCGACTCCCACAGCTACCTAGAATACACCTCCTCCCACCCACCCTCCTGCAAAAATTCCATCCCCTATTCCCAATTCCTCCGCCTCCGCCGCATCTGCTCCCACGATAAGACATTCCACTCCCGCACATCCCAGATGTCCAAGTTCTTTAAGGACCGCAACTTCCCCCCCACGGTGATTGAGAACGCCCTTGACCGCGTCTCCCGCATTTCCCGCGACACATCCCTCACACCCCGCCCCCGCCACAACCGCCCCAAGAGGATCCCCCTCGTTCTCACACACCACCCTACCAACCTCCGGATACAACGCATTATCCTCCGACACTTCCGCCATTTACAATCCGACCCCACCACCCAAGACATTTTTCCATCCCCACCCCTGTCTGCTTTCCGGAGAGACCACTCTCTCCGTGACTCCCTTGTTCGCTCCACACTGCCCTCCAACCCCACCACACCCGGCACCTTCCCCTGCAACCGCAGGAAATGCTACACTTGTCCCCACACCTCCTCCCTCACCCCCATCCCAGGCCCCAAGATGACATTCCACATTAAGCAGAGGTTCACCTGCACATCTGCCAATGTGGTATACTGCATCCACTGTACCCGGTGCGGCTTTCTCTACATTGGGGAAACCAAGCGGAGGCTTGGGGACCGCTTTGCAGAACACCTCCGCTCAGTTCGCAACAAACAACTGCACCTCCCAGTCGCAAACCATTTCCACTCCCCCTCCCATTCTCTTGATGACATGTCCATCATGGGCCTCCTGCACTGCCACAATGATGCCACCCGAAGGTTGCAGGAACAGCAACTCATATTCCGCCTGGGAACCCTGCAGCCATATGGTATCAATGTGGACTTCACCAGTTTCAAAATCTCCCCTTCCCCCACTGCATCCCTCAACCAGCCCAGTTCATCCCCTCCCCCCACTGCACCACACAACCAGCCCAGCTCTTCCCCCCCACCCACTGCATCCCAAAACCAGTCCAACCTGTCTCTGCCTCCCTAACCGGTTCTTCCTCTCACCCATCCCTTCCTCCCACCCCAAGCCGCACCCCCAGCTACCTACTAACCTCATCCCACCTCCTTGACCTGTCCGTCTTCCCTGGACTGACCTATCCCCTCCCTCCCTCCCCACCTACACCCTCTCCACCTATCTTCTTTACTCTCCATCTTCGGTACGCCTCCCCCTCTCTCCCTATTTATTCCAGTTCCCTCCCTCCATCCCCCTCTCTGATGAAGGGTCTAGGCCCGAAACGTCAGCTTTTGTGCTCCTGAGATGCTGCTTGGCCTGCTGTGTTCATCCAGCCTCACATTTTATTATCTTGGAATCTCCAGCATCTGCAGTTCCCATTATCTCTGTCACTGTATAACACTGGGATACAGTACTGGTGGGGACAGGTCTGTCACTGTATAACACTGGGGCACAGTACTGATGGGGACAGGTCTGTTACTGTATAACACTGGGGTACAGTACTGATGGGGACAGGTCTGTCACTGTATAACACTGGGGTACAGTACTGGTGGGGACAGGTCTGTCACTGTATAACACTGGGGTACAGTACTGATGGGGACAGGTCTGTCACTGTATAACACTGGGGTACAGTACTGTTGGGGGACAGGTCTGTCACTGTCTCACACTGGGGTACAGTACTGGTGGGGACAGGTCTGTCACTGTATAACACTGGGGTACAGTACTGATGGGGACACGTCTGTCACTGTATAACACTGGGGTACAGTACTGGTGCGGACAGGTCTGTCACTGTATAACACTGGGGTGCAGTACTGATGGGGACAGGTCTGTCGCTGTATAACACTGGGGTACAGTACCGATGGGGACAGGTCTGTCACTGTATAACACTGGGGTACAGTACCAATGGGGACAGGTCTGTTACTGTATAACACTGGGGTACAGTACTGATGGGGACAGGTCTGTCACTGTATGACACTGGGGTACAGTACTGATGGGGACAGGTCTGTCATTGTATAACACTGGGGTACAGTACTGGTGGGGACTGGTCTGTCACTGTATAACACTGAGATACAGTACTGGTGGGGACAGGTCTGTCACTGTATAACACTGGGGCACAGTACTGATGGGGACAGGTCTGTCATTGTATAACACTGGGGTACAGTACCGGTGGGGACAGGTCTGTCACTGTATAACACTGGGGTACAGTCCTGGTGGGGACAGGTCTGTCACTGTATAACACTGGGGTACAGTACTGATGGGGACAGGTCTGTCACTGTATAACACTGGGGTACAGTACTGGTGGGGACAGGTCTGTCACTGTATAACACTGGGGCACAGTACAGGTGGGGACAGGTCTGTCACTGTATAACACTGGGGTACAGTACTGGTGGGGACAGGTCTGTCAGTGTATAACACTGGGGTACAGTACTGGTGGGGACAGGTCTGTCACTGTATAACACTGGGGCACAGTACAGGTGGGGACAGGTCTGTCACTGTATAACACTGGGGTACAGTACAGGTGGGGACAGGTCTGTCACTGTATAACACTGGGGTACAGTACAGGTGGGGACAGGTCTGTCACTGTATAACACTGGGGCACAGTACAGGTGGGGACAGGTCTGTCACTGTATAACACTGGGGTACAGTACTGGCAGGGACAGGTCTGTCACTGTATAACACTGGGGTACAGTACAGGTGGGGACAGGTCTGTCACTGTATAACACTGGGGCACAGTACAGGTGGGGACAGGTCTGTCACTGTATAACACTGGGGTACCGTACTGGTGGGGACAGGTCTGTCACTGTATAACACTGGGACACAGTACAGGTGGGGACAGGTCTGTCACTGTATAACACTGGGGTACAGTACAGGTGGGGACAGGTCTGTAACAGTACAACGCTGGCATACAATACTGGTAGGGACAGGTCCGTTGCTGAATAACACTGGGGCGTAGGACTGGTGAAGACAGGTCTGTTGCTGTATAAAACTGTGGTACAAGACTGATGGAGACAGGTCTGTCACTGTACAACACAGGGTACAGTATGGGTGAGGACAGGCCTGTCAGTGTGTGACATTGGGGCACAGGACTAGTGGGAAAAGGCATGTCAACTGTATGACACTGAGATATCGAACTGGTGGGGTCAGGTTTGTCACTGTATAACACTGGGGAATAGTAATGGTGGGAACAAGTCTGTCACTGTATAACACTGGGGTACAGTACTGATGGGGACAGGTCTGTCATTGTATAACACTGGGGTACAGTACCGGTGGGGGACAGGTCTGTCACTGTATAACACTGGGGTACAGTACTGATGGGGACAGGTCTGTCGCTGTATAACACTGGGGTACAGTACTGATGGGGACAGGTCTGTCGCTATATAACACTGGGGTACAGTACTGGTGGGGACAGGTCTGTCACTGTGTAACACTGGAGTACAGTACTGATGGGGGACAGGTCTGTCACTGTATAACATTGGGGTACAGTACTGATGGGGACAGGTCTGTCGCTGTATAACACTGGGGTACAGTACTGATGGGGACAGGTCTGTCGCTATATAACACTGGGGTACAGTACTGGTGGGGACAGGTCTGTCACTGTATAACACTGTGGTACAGTACTGATGGGGACAGGTCTGTCACTGTATAACACTGGGGTACAGTACTGGTGGGGGACAGGTCTGTCACTGTCTCACACTGGGGTACAGTACTGGTGGGGACAGGTCTGTCACTGTATAACACTGGGGTACAGTACTGATGGGGACAGGTCTGTCACTGTATGACACTGGGGTACAGTACTGGTGGGGACAGGTCTGTCACTGTATAACACTGGGGTACAGTACTGGTGGGGACAGGTCTGTCACTGTATAACACTGGGGTACAGTACTGGTGGGGACAGGTCTGTCACTGTATAACACTGGGGTACAGTCCTGGTGGGGACAGGTCTGTCACTGTATAACACTGGGGCACAGTACAGGTGGGGACAGGTCTGTCACTGTATAACACTGGGGTACAGTACTGGCGGGGACAGGTCTGTCACTGTATAACACTGGGGTACAGTACTGGTGGGGACAGGTCTGTCACTGTATAACACTGGGGTACAGTACTGGTGGGGACAGGTCTGTCACTGTATAACACTGGGGCACAGTACAGGTGGGGACAGGTCTGTCACTGTATAACACTGGGGTGCAGTACTGGCGGGGACAGGTCTGTCACTGTATAACACTGGGGTACAGTAAAGGTGGGGACAGGTCTGTCACTGTATAACACTGGGGCACAGTACAGGTGGGGACAGGTTTGTCACTGTGTAACACTGGGGAATAGTAATGGTGGGAACAGGTCTGTCACTGTATAACACTGGGGCACAGTACAGGTGGGGACAGGTCTGTCACTGTATAACACTGGGGTACAGTACAGGTGGGGACAGGCCTGTAACAGTACAACACTGGCATACAATACTGGTAGGGACAGGTCCGTTGCTGAATAACACTGGGGCGTAGGACTGGTGAAGACAGGTCTGTTGCTGTATAAAACTGTGGTACAAGACTGATGGAGACAGGTCTGTCACTGTACAACACAGGGTACAGTATGGGTGAGGACAGGCCTGTCAGTGTGTGACATTGGGGCACAGGACTAGTGGGAAAAGGCATGTCAACTGTATGACACTGAGATATCGAACTGGTGGGGTCAGGTTTGTCACTGTATAACACTGGGGAATAGTAATAGTGGGAACAAGTCTGTCACTGTATAACACTGGGGTACAGTACTGATGGGGACAGGTCTGTCACTGTATAACACTGGGGTACAGTACTGATGGGGACAGGTCTGTCGCTGTATAACACTGGGGTACAGTACTGATGGGGACAGGTCTGTCGCTATATAACACTGGGGTACAGTACTGGTGGTGGACAGGTCTGTCACTGTATAACATTGGGGTACAGTACTGATGGGGACAGGTCTGTCACTGTATAACACTGGGGTACAGTACTGGTGGGGACAGGTTTGTCACTGTATAACACTGGGGTACAGTACTGATTGGGGCAGGTCTGTCACTGTATAACACTGGGGCACAGTACAGGTGGGGACAGATTTGTCACTGTGTAACACTGGGGAATAGTAATGGTGGGAACAGATCTGTCACTGTATAACACTGGGGCACAGTACAGGTGGGGACAGGTCTGTCACTGTATAACACTGGGGTACAGTACTGGTGGGGGACAGGTCTGTCACTGTCTCACACTGGGGTACAGTACTGGTGGGGACAGGTCTGTCACTGTATAACACTGGGGTACAGTACTGATGGGGACAGGTCTGTCACTGTATAACACTGGGATACAGTACTGATGGGGACAGGTCTGTCACTGTATAACACTTTGGTACAGTACTGGTGGGGAGAGGTCTGTCACTGTATAACACTGGGGCACAGTACTGATGGGGACAGGTCTGTCATTGTATAACACTGGGGTACAGTACTGATGGGGACAGGTCTGTCACTGTATAACACTGGGATACAGTACTGATGGGGACAGGTCTGTCATTGTATAACACTGGGGTACAGTACTGATGGGGACAGGTCTGTCACTGTATAACACTGGGATACAGTACTGATGGGGACAGGTCTGTCATTGTATAACACTGGGGTACAGTACTGGTGGGGACAGGTCTGTCACTGTATAACACTGGGGCACAGTACTGATGGGGACAGGTCTGTCGCTGTATAACACTGGGGTACAGTACTGGTGGGGACAGGTCTGTCACTGTATAACACTGGGGCACAGTACTGGTGGGGGACAGGTCTGTCACTGTATAACACTGGGGTACAGTACAGGTGGGGACAGGTCTGTCACTGTATAACACTGGGGTACAGTACTGGTGGGGACAGGTCTGTCACTGTATAACACTGGGGTACAGTACTGGTGGGGACAGGTCTGTCACTGTATAACACTAGGGCACAGTACTGGCGGGGACAGGTCTGTCACTGTATAACACTGGGGTACAGTACAGGTGGGGCCAGGTCTGTCACTGTATAACACTGGGGCACAGTACAGGTGGGGACAGGTCTGTCACTGTATAACACTGGGGCACAGTACAGGTGGGGACAGGTCTGTCACTGTATAACACTGGGGTACAGTACTGGTGGGGGACAGGTCTGTCACTGTATAACACTGGGGTACAGTACAGGTGGGGACAGTTGTGTAACAGTACAACACTGGCATACAATATTGGTAGGGACAGGTCCGTTGCTGAATAACACTGGGGCGAAGGACTGGTGAAGATAGGTCTGTTGCTGTATAAAACTGTGGTACAAGACTGATGGAGACAGGTCTGTCACTGTACAACACAGGGTACAGTGTGGGTGAGGACAGGCCTGTCAGTGTGTGACATTGGGGCACAGGACTAGTGGGAAAAGGCATGTCAACTGTATGACACTGAGATATCGAACTGGTGGGGTCAGGTTTGTCACTGTATAACACTGGGGAATAGTAATGGTGGGAACAAGTCTATCAGTGCATTACACTGAGGCGCCATACCAGTAGGGACAGGTCTGTCACTGTATAACACTGGGGTACAGTCTGGTGGGGACAGATGTGTCACTGTATTATACTCAGGTACAGTACCTGTGAGGACAGGTCTGTCACTTATGACACTGGTATGTTGGACTGGTTGGGACAGGTCTATCACTGTTTATCACTCGGGTACAGGGCAGGTCTGTCACTGTATAATGCTGGGGTATGGGCCTGGTGGGGTCAAGTCTGTTACTGGCACTGGGATACAGTATTTTTGGGGACAGGTCTGTCCCTGTTTAATGTTGGGCTATGAGACTCATGGAAATGGGTCTGTCACTGTAAAAAAAGGTGAAAACAAATATTGTCTCAAGGTCTTGTTCTGATGTTAGCTGAAAAATCATTTGTCTCAATTTAACAAAAGGTCATTCCTGTTTTGTAAACATGACAAAGGTCAAGGGTGACTCACTTTCTGCGTAACAGCAAAATACTGTGGATGCTGAAAGTCTGAAACAAACAGAGAATGCTAAAGAAACTCAGAACTGGCAGCATCTGTTGAGAGACATATAGAGTTAATGTTTCAAGTTCTGTATGACTTTTCTTCAGAATTGGTTCATATTCTCAATTTGGTTCTTAGCAGGAGGATGTGGAGCATAATTCTTAATGGTCCCTCCCACCCCCTCCACTTCTCTATCCCCCATCTCCCACCAGCAGGAATCTTGGATCATCTAAATTTCTGCTGCTTGTGCCCCACCTGATTGATAAGTCCCATTCACAATCATTCATCTCCGTCTTCATTGCAGCTAGCTCCAAAAGAATTTCAACAGAGTATTCTGAATGAATCGCTCATATGTCCTCATCCGCATTTTTCGTGGAGCTTTGGAGGTTGAGGAGTGACCTTATAAAGGTTTATAAAATCAGTAGGGGCATGGATGAGGTGAATAGGCAAGATCTTTTTCCTCGGGTAGGGGAGTCCAAAACTAGAGGGCATGGGTTTAAAATGGGAGGGGAAAGACTTAAACGGAACCTAAGGGGTAACTTTCTCACACAAATGAGGCTGTGTGTATGGAAAGAGCTGCGAGAGGAAGTGGTGGAGGCTGGTACAATTACAACATTTAAAAGGCATCAGGATGGGTATATGAATAGGAAGGGTTTTAAAGGGATATGGGCCAATGCTGGTAAATGAGACTGGATTTATTTAGGATGTCTGGTCGGCATGGACAGGGGTCTATTTCCGTGTTGTACATCTCTCTGAGTTTAACTCAGGATTTGATCCAAGGCAGTGACCAGCAGCAGCCTCTGTGAAGTGTGAAACAGAGTTATAATGTTAGTTTCAGTTCTGAAGAGTAATTCTGAACTTGAAACGTTAATTCTGCTTCTCTCTCCAGGACTGTCGAGTTTCTCTAACACTTCCTGTGTTTGTTTCAGTTTGCCAGCATCAGTAGTACTTTGCTTTTGTTAGAAATGAAAACCCACTTTACTTCTGTCCTCTAAAAAATCTGATAGCCGACTGTGCATTTCCAGGATGTTCCGTTTTCAGTTTGAATGCAAGATGCTCTGCTTTATATTATTTGAAATAGCCCAGTTGGTACAGTACTTCATCGATCTGGAGGGCTTTGGAGAAGCTGAGGTTACTTTCTGTGGGACAGAGGATGTGAAAAGCAGATATAGTGTAGAGGTGGTAAGAACTGCCGATGCTGGACCCAGAGGTAACACAGCGTGGAGCTGGAGGAACACAGCAGGCCAGGCAGCATCAGAGGAGCAGGAAAGCTGACATTTCAGGTTGGGACCCTTCTTCAGAAATGGGGGAGGGGAAGGGGGCTGTGAAATAAATAGAGATGGGGAGGTCAGGCTGGGGAAGATAGGTGGGATGGTGATAAGTGAGTGCAGGTAGGCAGTGGTGGGGATTGGTCAGTGGGATGGGAGGAGCAGATAGGTGGGAGAGAAGATGGACAGGTCGAGGCAGGGATGAGAGGGAGGGTTGGACTTGGGATGAGGCCGGGTGTGGGGAGATTTTGAAGCTTGTAAAGTCACATTGAGACCATTGGGTTGTAGGGTCCTGAGGCAGAGTGTGAGGTGCTGCTCCTCCAGAATAAGGTGACTTACGTTTAAAACAGAGATGAGGAGAAATTTCTTAGAAGGGAATGAATCTGCGGAATTCTTTACCACAGCAGGCTCTCAAGGCTGGGTCATTAAGTCAATCAACATCTTTTCTCTCCTAGCACTGTACACCCCAACCCTACCCCCAACTTTAGCATAAATACTGTTCCCTCCACACTTCACTTCAGCTCTGATTAAGAGTCACCTAGACTAGAAACATTAGCTTGCTCTCTCTCTATTGATGCTGCCCGACCAGCTGTGATCTCCAGCATTTGCTGTTTTCATTAAGTGGATCAAAGGCTGAGAAAGACAGATTTCTAATCAGTATCCAAGGGATGTGGAGATCAGGCAGAAAAATGGGGTTAAGGCTGATCCATGATCTCACTGAGTGGCAGAGCAGGCTCAATGCAGACTGAATAGCCTCCTCATGCTCCTATAGCTTATGACCTCTTTCAGCATGCAGCCACAGGGCAACCAGGGGCTGAATGGCGTCCTTGGTCGAATTCTATACAATTCTACGATGGGGACATTGCAACCCTGCAGGAGTAAAACAGTTAAAAGAAACCACACATGGAAGTGAATGTGCTGATCAGACTGGATTTCCAATTCGAAGTGCATAAGTTGGAACAGTGTGTCCCATTCAGTAGTTTTACTGGTTTCTGACTGTGGGAAAGATTAGCTGCTGAGTTTATGTGTCTGTTTTCCAGTTCGGAGTGCTGCTGTGGTTGATGACATATGTTGGAGCCATATTTAACGGCCTGACCCTCACTATTCTGGGTAAGGAATAAGGCGTGCCTGTCGAAGTTACTAAATCTGTAAAGCCAGCCTGTAGGGTTGTTCTGGCTCCCACTCTGACTCTGCCAGGAGCACACCCCCGGACTGGGAGAAGCCCGGAGTTCCTGTAAGGATTCTCCCTGTTGACACATTTTCAAAGTATTGGTCAAATAGCTTTGACAATGTGAACTGGGCAGCAGAAATTCCCAGGGGGAGCAACAGAACTGAAACTTGCTTAATGACAGACAAAGCATCTGGTGTGAAACTGAATCAGTCAAGCAGGAAGAGCTCAGAACCTGTCCTTGTCCTCTGCTGAGTAAACTGACCTCATGTAAGATGAAACCGAACATGATCTAATTAGCGAAATGGGTCAGGTAGAATTTACCACTTTACTCCTTTTATTGCTTTGCTTTTGAAGAAAACATACACATGGGTAAAGAACCAGGGATGAGAGACTTCAGTTCATGTGCAGAGATTAGAGAAACTGGGATGGTTCACCTTAGAGCAGAGAAAGCTAAGGGAACATTTTATCAACATGTTCAATATGATGAGTAGTTTGTGATAGACCACATTTCCACCTGGCTGGAGGGTCAGTAACCAATTGGCCCAAATTGAAAATAACAGACCAAGAAACAGAGGAGGAAGATTTATTTTTATGCAGTGAGTTAGAACATAGAACATAGAACAGTACAGCACTGTACAGGTCCTTTGGCCCTCGATGTTGTGCCAAACTTTTACCCTAATCCTAACGTCTATCTAACCTCCACCCCTACCTTATACTATCATCCAAAGCCTATCTAATAGCCACTTAAATGCTCCTAATGAGACCGACTCCACTACCCACTTTGGCAATGCATTCCACGCCCCAACCACTCTCTAAGTAAAGAACCTGCCTCTGACAACTCTCCTATATCTACCCCCACTCATTTTAAAACTATGCCCCTTCATAAAAACTACCTCCACCCCAGGAAAAAAATTCTCTGGCTGTCCACTCTATCTATACCTCTGATCATTTTGAACACCTCTATCAAGTCATCTCTCATCCTTCATCATTCTAAAGAGAAAAGCCCTAGCTCTCTCAAACTTTCCTCGTAAGACCTTCACTCCATTCCAGGCAACATCCTGGTAAATCGTCTCTGCACCTTTGCCAATGATTCCATGTCTTTCCTGTAATGAGGCGACCAGAATTGGACACAATACTCCAGATGTGGCTAAACCAGGCTTTTGTATAGCTGGAGCATAACTTCATGGTTCTTGAACTCAATCCCTCTGTTAATGAAAGCTAACACACCATACTCCTCCTTAACAATTCTATACACCTGGGTAGCGGCTTTTAGAGAACTATGGACATGAACTCCAAGATCCCTCTGCTCCTCCACACTGCCAAGAATCTTTCCATTAACCCTGTATTCTGCTTTCAAGTTTGTCCTTCCAAAATGAATCACCTCACACTTTTTAGGGTTATACTCCATCTGCTACTTCTCAGCCCAGCTCTGCACCCTATTAATGACACTTTGTAACCTAGAACAGCTCTCTGCACTGTCCCCAACATGAACTGTCTTCATATCATTCGCGAATTTGCTAATCTACCCTTTCACGCCTTCATCCAAATCATTTACAACAATCACAAATTCAAGAGAACTGAGAACAGATCCTTGTGGTACTCCAGTCATAACTGAGCACCATGTTGAATATTTTCCGGCACTACCACCCTTTGTCTTCTAACCAATTCTGAATCCAATCTGCCACATTTCCCCCTGTCCCATGCCTCCTTACCTTCTGCATGAACCTACCATGGGGAACCTTATCAAACGCCTTACATAAATCCATGTATACCACATCCACTGCTCTATCTTCATCCAAGTGTTGGGCCACCTCTTCAAAGAATTCAATAAGGTTTGTGAGGCATGTTCTACCCCTCACAAATCCATGCTGACTATCACGAATCAAACTGTGCCTTTCCAAGTGACCATAAATCCTATTTCTCAGAGCCTTTTCCAATAATTTTCCCACCACTGACGTAAGACTAACTGGCCTGTAATTTCCAGGGTTATCCTGATTCCCTTTTTTGAACAAGGGAATGATGGTTGCCTCTCTCCAAACTTCCAGCACTATACCCGTTGACAGTGAGGATGGGGAGATCATTGCCAAAGGCCCTCTGATCTCTTCCCTTGCTTTCCACAGAATTCTTGGATAAATCCCATCAGGCCCAGGGGACTTATCTATCTTCAACTTCCTCAAAACTCCTAGTACATCTTCCTTCCTAACTTCAACCTCTTCTAGCCCACCAGCCTGTTTCACACTATCCTCCTCTATAACTAGGTCCTCCTCAGTTGTGAATACCAAAGAAAAGTATTCATTAAGGACCTCTCCTATCTCTTTAGGCTCTGTGCACAAATTCCCTTTACAATCCTTGATCGGCCCTACCCTTTCTCTGGTTATTCTCTTATTCCTCACGTACATGTAAAAGCCTTGGCGTTTTCCTTGATCCTGTCTGCCAAGGTTTTCTCATGCCCCCTTACAGCTCTCCTAAGCCCTTTATTCAGCTTCTTCATGGATAACTTGTATCCCTCTAGACCCTTTGTTTTTGAAACCTTACAGAAGCATTCTTCTTCCTCCTTAACCAGTTGCTTGACCTTACAGCGCCATGTTATGGTCAGATGCACTGTCTGAAAAAATGATGGAAACAGATTCAATAGGAACCAAAGGGAAAATTGTAATAATTCTCAAAGTGTGAAAGTATTGTAGGACTATCGGTAAAAGAGCAGGATCAGAGGGGACTGGGACCAAGTGGAGAGCTCTTTCAAAGAGCTGGCATGGGGTCAATGGACCAAATGGCCTCTAACTGTGCCGTGAGATGATGTACTTGTACAATTGATGACCATGGGGATGAAAAATTATCAGGGATATGCAGGAATGTAGAGTTGAGGTTAAAATCAGTTCAGCTATGATCTTATTGAATAGTGGAATGACTCAATGGGCTGATTGGCCTACTCTTGTTCATATGTTTATATTTAAAGTTACTCTCAGTAATGATGACCACAACACGGATCATTGGTAATCATTTTAAAAACCCATCTGGTTCACTAACATCTCTTTGGGAAGTAAATTAGCCATGCTTACCCGGGCTGGCCTACGCGTGACTCCCTACCCACCACAATGGGTTGGCTCTTATTTGCCATCTGAAATGGCTAAGCAAGCCATTAACTCACCAGTGATTTGGGACAGGTAACAAGTCCAGCCTTGCCAGTGACATCTATGTCCCATGGACGAATAAAGTTTTTAGAAAACACTCCACATGCCCTGATATTGTTTTCTCTTGTTTTCAGCAACAGTTGCCGTCTTCATTGTTCCTTTGGTGTATCGGAAACACAAGGTACGTACTGGAGCCACCTTCTCCACCTCGGCCTCCTGCCATTTACCAGATGTGTACAACCTATAAGGGTTGACATGTAGCAGGAGGTAGAGCTTGGCCTCAGTGCCATGAGGGCAATCGTTGAGTAGCTGATTCCTTCCAATGTCCCCTTGCTGGGTAGTGTGTGTGTGTGTCTGTGTATTTGTGTGTCTGTGTGTGTGAGTATGTCTGTGTGTGTGAATGATCTGCGCTGTATAAGGAGCTATAGCTGTGTGATAAGAATGGCCTCCCCCTGCCTTACTAACCTCTGTGACTTTACTGATTTTCTCATTTCTCCATCAGGTTCACATCAATCAGTACCTGGGGCTGGTGAGAGGACAGATCAAGGAATTCACAGCAAAGTACGCTTCTCTTTATTGGCTTCAGATAATGGTCTCTACTGTCCATCTCCCCCACTGCCCCCCCCCCATCCTCCTCCCCACTACCCCCACTCTCTCCCTCCCCTCCCCCATTGTTCCCCTCCTCTGATCCCTTCCTCCACCACACCCACCCTATTGACACCCATCCCCAACTGACCCCCTTGCCACTGAACCACTCCCACTGACTGCTTTCCTCACTGAACCCCTGCTTCTCCCCCAGTATCCCCCTTCCTCACTGACTCCCCACTCCACTGACCCTCTGCCCCACTGACACCCTCCCCTACCAAACCCTACCATTGAACTTCACTCTCCACCACTGACCCCCTTTCTCCCCCATTAACACCCCTCCCCAATTAAGCCCCTTCCCACTAACCCTCTCCCACTGACCCTGTCTCCTGCTGACTGTCCATTCCCCCGACCCCTCTCCCACTGTCCAACAGACAAACACGCTTGCTCACAAACCCCAGCCCCAGATGTTCTCCTGTGCGAGCCGCTGAGTCCATACCAGTTAGACCTCGATAGCCGGGAGCAGACCAGAGGAAGCTCCATCTCTCTTCAGTCAGTCTCTCTTTCTGTCTTCACAGGATCCAGGCCAAGCTCCCAGGATCCAAACCCAAAGCTGAATGAGAAAATCAAGAGGCGAACCCACAGTCACTGAGCAAACTCCTGGACCCAACAATGCAATTAATCTTTATAATCGACAGTCTTAACCGCCCACAAATCAGAGCACAGGGACCGAACATCTCTTTAAAAGGCTACATATGTCGCTTGGTCCAAGGGGCAGCCTTTCAGATTAAGTTATCTTTTAATGCAGGACACAATCCTACTCCACCCAGCTGGCCTCTTCACAACAGCGATACCTCACAGGAGCCTGGATGGAATGTGAACATGGCTTTATTAGTTAACAAATTCAGAATTTAGCCTAAGGGGGCCTATGGATCTAGAGAACGGGAGGGATGGTAATGTAAGTAGGCCAGGCCTTGTGAGTGAAGGGAGTTAAGAGTTCAGAGAGGGAGTTATACATCGAAAAGCAGAGACAGGAGCTGTAGACAAAAAAAAGCAAAAGAACTAGGGTCTCTGCTGTTCAATATGATTATAGCTTATTTTCTACCTCAGCTTCACTTTCCCACCCACTTCCCTCCTCCCTCTATTTCTATAAGAGGCCTTATTTATACTAGATATTGGAGCATCCTTAAGCCTCTGAGGTACAGTGTTAGGTGACATCTTTAGGTAGAGGGCGGTTAAAGTATAGAATTGTAGGATGAGGGGATCCGGCAGAAGGGGTTCAGGGTGTAGAGGTGAAAATGCTCCCTCAGAGGCACTGAGTCACCACACATGGAATTATCATTTACAGCCGTGGTTTGAAAGGTTCAAGATTTACACAAAACCTCTCAGTTTGAAAACTTCTGATCCCTTTTATTTCTTTGACAGAATTTGGGTATCCGACAAGGTCACCATTTGTGACCTACCCCAGCTATGATGGTGACTGCTGCTGTGGGGGATTTGGAGCCACATGTAGGGCAGACCAGGTGAGGGTGGGCGGATTTCCTCTGCTTAAAGGGACATTAATGAACTGGCTGGATTTTCACAACCATCAAAAGCTGCTCACTAGGACTCGCTTTCAGTTGGGATTTCAACCCACACCCCCAAACCCTTCTACTGTGCTACTGGATTGCTAGACCAGGGATCATCCCACTATGCCGGCCTCTCTCCTTAAGAGCTTTATGTTTCTGTATGGATAACCTTTGAGGGGGGCTTTGGCTGTGAGACCCTTCATATCTGATGTCTTGCTGTCATGGTCAAACTTGAGAAACAGCCACGTGAATAAGTCCACCCAATGCTCATGGAAACACCAACCCTCAAAATGTGACAACTGTGAGAGATGAGACTGTGGGGCGAAAAAGCCTGTATATATTTTTTTCAATGGTGCTTGCTGCATATCAACTAAAGCATCAAAAATTATGATATATTCCAAATGCTACATCTGCATGCAATTCCCATTAACTTTTCTTTCTACTATTGTGAAGTTCATGTCTCAAAGTCTCGGTAAACGATGAGACACTGTGATAGCATCCTTCCCCCAGTGGTGGTCCCTGCAGGCCTGGTAGGAGGTTGGGATTATAACAGGGGAAAGGTCCCAGCTGTGGGTGGCAGCACAAGGCAAGTGACGGTGGGCAGACTATCCATCATATACCATCAAACTACAATCCAGCAATTAGCCAGGAATGTGATAGGAGCCAGTTCATGCCTGTCTCTTGTTGTGCTGCCAGCTATTGTTAAATATCATGCTCAGCAATATTCTTGAAAAATACAGAGTTAGGAACTTATAATAGGAATTTAACAGTTGGAAATGAATTTACAGAAGGAAATAAATTACACTCCACAAGCTCTGGTCCTGTAAACCCCACCTGTATATCTTATGAGAACATAAACTGACATTGTGCATATACTTCTAAGTTAAACAGTGATTTACATCAGTATTCTGCACTTTTTAAAAGTCATTCACAGGCTGAGGGCAGCACTGACCAGGCCAGCATTTATTTCCCATCCCTAATTGACCAGAAGGCAGTTAAAAGTCAACCACAATTATGTGGGTCTGGGGTCACACGTTGGCCAGACCAGATAAGTCATGATGTGGAAGTGCCAGTGTTGGACCGGGGTGGACAAGGAAATCACACAACACCAGGTTACAGCCCAACAGGTTTATTTGAAAACACCTGACGAAGGGATATGCTCCGAAAACTTGTGTTTTCAAATAAACCTGTTGGACTGTAACCTGGTGTCATGTGATTTAGATCCTAGACCAGGTAAGGATGGCAGTTTCCTCCCCTAAAGGACAAAAGAGACCCACAAGTTTTTTTCCTGACAATCAATTCACAGTCATCTTTGACCTCCTAATTTCAGATTTTTATTAAATTCACATTCCACCATCTGCTGTGGCAGGATTTATACCCAGGTCCCCAGGCCATTTCCTGGGTTTCTGGATTACAACAGATCAGCGATAACACCACCAGACAGTCCATCATCTCCCCTGATTGCTGCTTCCAGTGTAGTCAGCCCTCCTGTGGGGAGACCAAACAAAAATGAGGTGACCATTCAGCAGAACACTTTGGTTCGGTCAGCAAACATGACCAAGTATCCAGACTCTTGTCATTGGAACACTCACTTTGTTCTCACCTCGACCTCGGCTTGCTGGAGTGTCTCAGTGAAGTTCAATGCAAATTCATGAAACAGCATCTAATTTTTCAGTTGTTTACTTCAGAGCCTTCTGAACTCAACAATGAGATTATTAATATCTGGCCATAATCTCCTCATCGCCATTCTGTCTCCTTTTCTTTGTGTGAACTGGTTTTGCTTGTTTTTTAGCTTTCAAAGGATGCCTGATCTAGCCACTTCTTTTGTTTACTTTATTTCCACCCTCAGGTCTGCAATGACTGATTTTTCTGACATTTAATCTCTCCTGTCTTTCATTTATTCACAGACCATTCTCTTACAGCTAGCCTGTTCTTGAACTATCAAATCTCGAATACTTTATTATACTGACAAAACATTAACTGTCTTTTCTGCTTAAGTATTTCCATTATTTTCTGTCTTTTTTACCAATTCCCAGCAGCATTTTGCTCTTTCAACATAATCAAAAAGTTAAAACATTCAAAAGACACTTAGATAACTACATGAATGAGAAATGTTTGAAAGGATATGCGCCAAACACAGGGAGATGGGACTACCTGAGTTTGGGATTATGGTCAGCATGGAATGGAATAGAATGGCCTGTTCCCATGCTTTTTGACTCTATTATTGACAAGTTAAAAAGTACTGCTGTGAGGACTTTTGGCTTGTGTCCAGATCAGAATATAACATAAAGAAATTTGATCCTTCGCAACACACAAGGCTGATGAAAGAATTTTATGTTACTTGTGCATCACAATGGAAGGCAGTGATGCAGTGGTAATGTTGCTGGTCCAGTAACTCTGACGCCCAGGTAAATGCAGTGGAGACATGGGTTCCAATCTAACCATTGAGTGGGTGGAATTTAAATCTGAATCATAAATCAGAAATTAAAATTGTAGCCATAGTGACTGTGAAACTATTGTCAATTTATTGTAAAGCTATCTAATGCTCCTAAAGGGAAATCTGCAGTCCGTATCTGGTCTGGCTTACATGTGACTCCAGTCACCACAGCAATTTGGTTGGCTCTTAACTGCCCTCTGAAATGCCCAAATAAGACATTCAATGCAAAGGCACTTGGGAACGGGTAATAAATGCTGGATTTGCCAGTGTGAAAGAATAAAGGGGAGCAAAATGATCTCCTTTGAGATTTCTCTGGATTACTCCAGTGGTCACAATTAAATGTTTTCCAAAAGCTTGTAAGCCCAGTGAATGCTGACACCAGCACAACAGACTGACACATGCACTAAATCTCAACTACAATCTGACTGCTGGGGTGGCTCAGTTTAGTAATGCACCTACCTCTTTGTGAGACTGTCTCCCAACTGCAGAGTATTTGGACATTACCACACCAATGTTGCTACACACAAATTAGTCACTGTGTTTCTGACATCTTACAAGATGCAAAGTGGGCTACAGTGCAGTGGCAGTGTCCCCATCTCCAGGTAAAGAGACCCAAGTTCAAAAGGTGTGAAATAAGAATCTGTGAACAGATTGATTAGAAAATCATTACAAGATGCAAAGTGCAGTGGGATGTCCTGCAATAATAAAACTTGCTACATCAATGCATTGTTTTTTCTATTTGGAAGATACCTTTTTCTGAATAAAATTGTGGCTAACAATATCTCACACTGACTAAGAGGGAGGTTCAGTTTTTCTCTGATGGTTTCAACCTCACTGCCTCTCACTCTGCAGATCCTTTGCAGCAGCTTTAGGAACGGAGGTGAGGAGGAAATCTATTTTGAAATGTGTCACTTTTGATCACAGTGGGGTGTTGCTAGCCAATTCACTGGGCCCTGTGCTCTATTGATCAAGTCTGAATTTGTAAGAGAACCGATACCTGCATCTGAAACAGTACAATAAAAGAGGTTTTCCTCAACAAGCAGTGTGTGACTCATATCTGGACACCAGTACAAGACCAGAAAATCTCTCCCTGTGAGGCAAGTAGAGAAGGAATGGGAAGGAGGGAAAGTATGAGATAGTTGGAGCGATGGTGAGAATGTGAGAGAGAGTACAAAAGAAAGGGAGGGGTGAGGGAGAAAAAGAGGGAAGGTGCTGGGGGAGAAGACAAAAGGGAGAGGAAGGTAATAGAAGGAGACAGGGAGGGGCAGTAGAGAGAGGGAGGAAGAGATGGAGAACAAGATGCAGGGACAAGGGGGGCAGAGAAGGCAAGGAGGGAAGGGACAAATAATGAGAAAGGGAGGAACAGAGAATGAAAAAGATGGAGGGCTGAGGAAGAGGAGGGACAGAGAGAGGGGGAAGGAAAGAGACGTTGGGGGAGAGAAAGGGAGGGATTTGAGAAGAGGAGGGAGTGGGGAAGGGAGAGGAGCAGAGGGAGGGAGGAGCAGATAGAGGGAGGATCAGACAGTGGGAGGGAATGAGGGAGGCAGCAAGGGACAGGGGGAATAAGGGAGAGGGAGTGACAAAGGGAGGGTGGGGCTCAAGGTGGGAGGGACAGAGTGGGAGGGAGGGGCTGGGGTTTGAAGGACGAAGGGAAAGCCAGAGAGAGAGAGCGGAGACAGCAGGGAGCGTGTGATTTGGAGGGGAGCTGGGCAGGAGCAGAGGCAGGACGATGGGGAACACGGACTCGGGGATGCTGGAAGAAACTGACCCCTCTCTCCTAGAGGAGCCCGAGGTCACTCCCGCGGCGACCGGCCCCGGGAGCCGGGAGAACCTGGTGCGGTTCCAGGGTCAGGACTACGAGCAGATCCGGAGCCAGTTGCTGCGGGACCAGAAGCTTTTCGAAGATCCGAAATTTCCTGCAGCAGCGGAGTCTCTCGGAGCAGTGAAGGAAACGGGGATCGAGTGGATCCGAGCTAATGTAAGATCAGGTCGATCAAAGTGGGAACCAGGGAAGACAGACTGGGATGGACTGGGGGAACAGAGAGAAAAAAGTTTGTGAAAGTTCAGGGACTTCGTTCCTCAGAGTGATCCTTGTCCTTCCCAACGATCCCAGACTGGGAGATTCTAGACGGCGCTGTGACCGCAAAACAGCAAAGACCTGCTCATTTGGTCTCTTATGTATTATGCGTCCTTTTCACATAGTATATATCAGTATCTAGGGGGGTCCCGGGAGGAGTGTATCGGTATTTACCGGGGAATGTACAGAATCAGTCTGGAACTGATTGTCGTGCCACTATGGAATTTACCTGATTTTGGGCACTATGTAAACGTCTGTGGAAGTCTGAAATGTTTGCAGATAGCAAAGTAAGTTTGAAACGTTCGATGTTAATTCAAATTACAGGAACTGTTTTCAAAGCCCCGTTTTTTTGTGGATTCGATTAGCCGCACAGATATTCGTCAAGGCGTACTCGGTGAGTGTCAATCACTCTCTTGTGAATCTTTCTCTGCTCCTGAACGCGACTGCTCGCACAGCCGGGAGGTCCGGTTCATCCCTTGGGAAATATTCTTTCGTTTTACTCTCCAGCGTGTACCTGGATGGATAAGATCACAGTGTACACTATGAAATTCAAAGGTCCAAGGTGCAAGAATCATTTGATTGACTTCCTGGTCCCCAGCACCACTCGGGACAATAAATTGAAATAGGTGTCACGAATCTGGCCTGCTGTTGGTTGAGCCATTCAAGGTGAGCCTGAAGGCGCAGCCCGTGCTACACCGCTCCTGGGAGTGTTTGGGAGGAGGGAGGCCGGGTGTTGGGGGCGGGGGGGAGGGTAGAAAGTTTGACTGTGTTTTAACACTGTGTTGTGTTTGTCTTAACAGTCTTTCATCGGACAGCGTAGAGGCAGCTTCACTCTGCCTCTAACCCTATGCTGTCCCTGTCCTGGGAGTGTTTGATGGGACAGTGTAGAGGGGGCTTTATTCTGTATCCGACCCCGTGCTGTCCCTGCCCTGGGAGTGTTTGATGGGACAGTGTCGAGAGAGCTTCACTCTGCCTCTAACCCTATACTGTCCCTCTCCTGGGAGTGTTTGATGGGGTTAACTTAGAACTTTACTCCGTGTCTCACCCCTTGCTGTACCTGTCCTGAGGGGTGTCTATGTCTCGAGCTCTGGAATTCCACTCCCTCAACCTCCCTTTCCTCTGCTAAGCCTCCCAATGAATCTCCGTCTATGATCCAGCCGGGTCCATCTGATTTAATATCTCGTTATGTGGCTCGGTGCCATGCTGGGTTTTATAAAGCGCCAGCTTATTATAGGTGCTATATAAATGTACGGTCTTTTTGTTGCATACTCCAAGTGGCTTCAAATCTATGGAAATACTGCGACCAGCTTTTCGCTTCAGGATGATGCGCATGGAGGCAGCACTCGGTCAGAACATCAGTCGGCCGTCACAAGAAGCATAATCACCTAGTGACCGAATGAAAACAATTTACACTGAAAAGCTTTAAGGGGTTGCACGGGGTAGACACTAAGAAAATGTTTCCCTTGGCAAGGAAATCAAGAACGGGGGTTGGGGAGGGGGGGGGAGGTGGTGTCACATTTTCAGGATAAAGGATTGGATATTTAGAAGGGTATCAGATACACAGGAACAGCACATCTACAGGTTTCTCTCCAAACCACTCCCTGTCCTGACTTGGAAATATATTGCTGTTCCTTCAGTGTCACGGGGGAGAACCGTGGAATTTCTTCCCCAGCAATACGCTGAATCCAACGACAACACATGGACTGCAGCGGCTCAAGAAATCAGCTCACCACCATCTTCTCAAAGGGCATTGACCGATGGTCAATAAATGCTGATCCAGCCAGCAATTCCCACATTCGGCAAAAAAACCAGAAAGATGAGGGAAATGTCTATTCTCGAGGCAGTGTAAATCTTTCACGTTCGTTGGCTCTGGATGCTTAGATACATTTAGGATTGAAGTTGATAAGATTTTTGGATACTACAGGATATGCGGATAGCTCGGGAATGAAAAGTTCTATATTCCTGATTGGGACTGGAGCACAGATTAGAAGGCAAAGATTAATTACTTCAGGTTTAGAAAAATGACTCTGTCAGTGATTAAGATATAATCAGAAACAATTCAGAGGTGTTGAAAGGTAAGAAAACTACAGCACATGAAAAATACCCTGAGGGAACACAGGCTTGTCATTTCTGAATAAGGGTCTAGGCCCGAAATGTCAGCCTTCCTGCTCCTCTTATGCTGCCTGGCCTGCTGCGTTCATCCAGCTCTACGCCTTATGTCTAGTCGTGAACAGGTCTGAATATGGTGGCACAATATGAGAGATACAGCAACTATATAAATAAGCTCAAATTCAGTTTTAAAAAGGATGGGATCATCGTCGATCAGAGGCTCATCTTTAGGGTGGTATGATCAGCAATTTAATGATCCAGTGGCTTTGGTTAGTTCCGGGTGCAACTATATAGGGAAGAGTAATCAGAGCGGTATTCCAACAGTTGATCGAAAAAAATTGTTCGTTCATACAGCAGCACAATCAATTGCAAGACGACCAAAAACTCTCCACAGCTAGTGAAATGCTTTTTGAAGTGAAGGCACAGTTGCGACGTAGGAAACGCAGCACTAATTGAGAACAGCAACCTCCCACAAACAGCGTTGCGATAATGAGCAGATCATCTGCTTTCTGGAATGTCATTTGGGGGGTGGATATCGGTAGAGACGCAAGGGAGAACTTCTCTGTCCTTCTGCCAAACGTTTTGTGCTTGTTCGAGAGGGTGGGGGGAATCTTGGTTTAACATCAGAAGGACCCCAGGCGGGGCATGAGGTAAGAGGTGGAGTGTTGAGGATAGAGACAAAGCTAGTTAACTGTCTGACAAAGGGAGTACAGGGTTCCATTCCTGAGTCTGTTCACAAGTTGCAATACAAATGCAGAACAATATAAAGCAGCTGTCCATAAGTACAGGAAATATTTGTATATTGGATATTTAAAATTACACTCCCAATGAGACTGCACTCGTCAGTATCAGCGTTCCTAGGTCAGATGTTTGTAAGTCAGGGATCCCTGTATCTTGCAGACAGTGAATTTGATGTTAAATTTGAGAAGGGAGTCACAAATCCAGATTTTTCATTTTAACTGAAGTTGGCTTCAGTAGAATGAAAGTCAACTTATGAAAGTCAATACAGAAACTGATAGACTGAAAAACTAGCATATAGCCCTAAGAAATAAATACTTTACGTGTACAATTGTAAAAAAAATCGTAAAATAATAGGATCATACCAATTTGAAGAGAAACCAATGCCTATATGGACAACAGAGGGAATGTAAAGCAATTTTTTAAGACTGTGAAATTGGAGTAGGGTAAAATTATTCACACTTTTATTTTCCTGCTTCACAAATTGTGCTGTGGGATTGATAACTGCACTCCATTACTTAGGAGGGTGGAACAAAAACCTCAACTATGTATAGTATAACTGCCAGACTTTAAAAGAAAAATTCATGGTACATTGGCATCACTGGCATTCATTGCCCATTCCTAAGTTGCCCCTTGAGAAGGTGGTGGTGAGCTGCTTTCTTGAACTACTGCAGCCATTGTGCTGTACAGACAGCCACAGTGCGTGTGAGGAGCAAGTTCCAGGATTTTGACGCAGCGGCAATGAACGAATGAAGACATATTTTCAAGTCAGGATATTAAGAGATTTGGAGGGAAACTTGGAGGAGCTGATGTTCCCATGTGTCTGCTGCCCTTGTCCTACAGATGGTAGAGTTGCAGGTTTGTAAAGTGCTCAAAGGAAGCTTGACAAGCTGCTGCAGTGCATTTCATAACATCGCCAGTTTTACAATTTATATCAGTTCAGCACCGTGGCTCCGTGGTCAGCACCGCTGCCTCAGTTACAGAGACCTGGGTTTGATTCCACCCCCGCAGTGGCTGTCTGTGTGGAATTTTGTTTGTTCTCCCTGTGACATACTTTGGCTTCCTCTGGGTGCTCTGGTTTCCTCCCATAGTCCAGAGATGTGCGGGTTATGTGGATTAGCCACGGGAAATGCATGGTTACAGGGATAGGGTGGGATGCTCTTTGAAGGGTTTATGTGGACTCGATGGGCAGAATGGCCTGCTGCCACATTGCAGGAATTCTATGATTCCAGCTGTAATTGAAACCTTCATTCATACTATCGCTGTCTCTTAACTTGTCTGTTCCTACAGATTCCTGGCTGGTCTCCCACATTTGGGCTCCATAAATTTCAGAACTTCTGCTGTGTCCTAGCCCATACCAAGTTCTGGGCCCCTATCACCACCTGGGACTCGCTGACCAACTACGGCACCTGGCTAGGCAACACTGTAATTTGAAAATAGTCCTCCTTGTTTACAAATCGCTGTTGCCTAGCACCTGCTGACTTCTCATACTCTGCAACTACCCACTTCCTTCCCTCCCCAATCCCCCCACACCTCAAGATCTCTATTCTAATCTGACATCTTGCGCTTCCTGACATTAATTACCCAGTATTTGGTGGCCGTGCCTTCAGTTGCATGAATCTCAAGCTCTGGAATTTTCTTCCCTAAACCTCTCAACCTCACCTTCCTCTGTTAAGGCTCTTAGTCAAACTCCATTTTTGATAAAGCCAGGTCATCTGAACAAATATCTCTTATGTGGCTCGGTGCCATGTTGTGTTTTATAAAGCCCCAGTTGGTGCGACATAAATATATAGCATGCATAATTGCATACTCCGCTGACTCCAAATCCATGAAACGGCTACAACCGGCTTCTTCCTCAGGATGACGGCTGTGGAGACAGCCCTAAGAACATCATAAGTATAACTACATTGTTACCTGATGAAAATAATTGACACTGAAAAGCCTTAAGAGGCTGCATAGGGGAGACAGTGTAAAAATGATAAGGAAATCAAGAACAAGGCGGGGGGGCAGGGTCACATTCTCAGGATAAAAGGTTTGCTATTTGGAAAGATACCAGGTGCATGGGAATACCACAATCTACTAGCTCCCCTCCAAACCACTCACCATCCTGACTTGGAAACATATCACAGTTCCTTCAGCGTCATTGTGTTAAAATCTCTCCTTCCCTCAGCCTCATCATCCTTCCCTTAACTGCTTTTGAACTAAATATGTCCCTTTCAGAGTAGGGTACCCAGAATTACACCGTATACTCTTGGTGAAATTTCCCAATACCCAGCTGAGTGGCACAAATGTTTCTTGGTACATTTCACCCCAAGCCTGGATATTGTTGCACATGAACATGGACTGCTTCAACATCTGAGGAGTCGAGAATGGTGCAGAAAATTGTTCAATCACTAGTGAACTTTTTTCTTAATTCCTTTCACAGGACACGGGCATCAGTAGCCAGGCCAGTATTTATTATCCATCTCTAATTGCCCAGAGGGCAGTTAAGCATCAACCACATTGCTGTGGGTCTGGAGTCACATGTAGGCCTGACCAGGTAAAGATAGTGAAGGAAACAGGGCATTAATTAACCAGAGATAATAGGAACTGCCAATGCTGCAGAATCTGAGATAACACAGTGTGAAGTTGGATGAACACAGCAGGCCAAGCAGCATCAGAGGAGCAGGAAAGTTTGACGTTTTGGGTCGGGACCCTTCTTCAGAAATGGGGGAGGGGAAGGGGATTCTGAAATAAATAGGGATACAGGGGGAGGTGGATAGAAGATGGATAAAGGAAAAAATAGACAGGTCAAAAAGGCGGGGTTAGAGCCAGTGAAGGTGAATGCAGGTGGGGAGTTAGCGGGGATAGGTCAGTCCAGGGAGGATGGACAGGTCGGGGGGGGCAGGATAAGGTTACTGGGTAGGGGATGGGGGTGGGGCTTGAGGTGAGCAGGAGGCCCAGGATGGACATGTCATCCGAAGAGTGGGGGGGAATTGAAATGGTTTGCGACTGGGAGGTGCAGTTGTTAGTTGCGAACAGAGCATAGGTGTTCCGCAAAGTGGTCCCCAAGCCTCTGTTTGGTTGCCCCAATGTAGAGGAGGCTGCAACAGGAACAGCGGATACAGTATATAACATTGACAGATGTGCAGGTGAACATCTGTTTGATGTGGAAAGTCTTCCTAGGGCCTGGGATCGGGGTGAGGTACAGGGACAGGTGTAGCATTTGCTTCGGTTGCAGGGAAATGTGCTGGGGGTGGTGGGGCTGGAGGGGACTGTGGAGTGGACAAGGGAGTCACGGAGAGAGTGGTCCCTCCGGAAAGCACATAAGGGTGGGGAGGGAAAAATGTCTTTGGTGGTGGGGTCAGATTGCAGTTGGCGGAAATGTCAGAGGATGATGCGTTGGATTTGGAGGTTGGTGGGGCAGTACGTGAGAACGAGGGGGATTCTGTTTTGGTTAATATTGTGAATGGGGGTGTGAGGGATGAGTTGTGGGAAATGCGGGAGATACGGTCAAGGGCATTTTTGATCACTGTGGAGGGGAAGTTGTGGTTTTTGAACAAAGAGGACATCTGGGATGTTTGGGAGTGGAATGCCTCTTGGGAGCAGATGTGGCAGAGGCGAAGGAATTGGGAATAGGGGAAGGCATTTTTACAGGAAGGTGCATGAGAGAAGGAATATCGGATATCAGTTTCCAGGTGGATGCCAGAGATGGAGACAGAGAGGTCCAGGAAGGAGAGAGAGGTGTCAGAGATGATCCGGGTAAACTTTAGGTTAGGGTGGAAGGTGTTAGTGAAGTGGATGAACTGTTCGAGCTCCTTGTGGGAACACGAGGTGGTGCTGAAACAGTCATCAATGTAACGGAGGAAGAGATGGGGTTTGGGGCCAGTGTAGCTTTGGAAGAGGGATTGTTCCACGTACCCTACAAAGAGGCAGGCATAGCTTGGGCCCATGCTGGTACCCATGGCCACCCCCTTTGTCTGTAGGAAGTGGGAGCAATTAAAGGAGAAGTTGTTGAGGGTAAGGACGAGTTGTTTTAACCTCCTAATTCCAATTCCAATTCAAATTCCACCATCGGCCATGGCAGAATTTGACCCAGGTCCTTTGGGTGTCTGGATTAACAGCCTACTGTTAATACCACTTTGCCATCACCTCCCACAATCTCTTTCCATCAAAAGGTCAGAAAAAGGGATGTTGTCTCTCTCAATCTAAATCTCTCTGTCTTAATTTCTGTCACTTTTCTCTCTCATATTCTCTTCATTTCTCCCTCTCTTATTAACTTTCATTCTTTGTCTTGCACTGCCGCTTTTTGTCTCTCATTTTTTCTCATTTCACCTCTCATTCACATTCTCTCCTCTTTACAGGTGACTGCTGGTTCCTTGCAGCTATGTCCTCACTGACACTCGATGACAAGTACTTCACTTACGTGGTTCCCAGTGAGCAGAGTTTTCAGCAGCTGTATGCTGGGATCTTCCGCTTCCGGGTATGGAGTTGGGATCAATCCCATCAGATGGAGGCACTGGCGCTAGAAATGTGTGTTGTGAGCAAGTGTGTCTGTTTGTGTGTACGTGAGTTTCTGTTTGTGTGTGAGAGTGAATGTTTGTTTGTGTATCTATGTCAGTTTGTGTGTGTGTTTGCATGTGTATGCGTGTCTTTGTGTTTGCGTGTGTGTTTATGCATGTGCTGGTCTGTGCATGTGTTTGTGTTTATGCGTCTGTTTGTTCATGAGGACTGACGTTTCGATTCAATCTTGTTGGGGGGGTAGGTCCTGGAGTCATGTGTAGGCCAGACAGAGAAGAGCAGCAGATTGCCCTTCCCCAAAGAAGCATTAGTGAACCAGATGGGTGTTTACAACAGTTGCTGGTAGTTCTTGAGGTTACTGCCACCAAGACTAGTTTCTAATTTCAGATCTATGAATTAAATTTAAATTCTGCCAGCAGCCGGGGTAGTATTTGAACACATGAACCTGGATCATTACTCATGCTAGGGTCATTCATCCAGTGACATGGCCACTGCATGATCTTCACCCCACGATGGGTAGAATTCAGCCCATGCTGAAGAATGGCTGCTTGAGTGAGGACGATGCAGTTCCCTTGGAGACAGGCCCTTTGGGAGGGGAAGAGATGCAAACAGACGGGGGCTGGGCAGTGAACATTTAGACAAAAGGACACTGTTTTAGATGCTACATTTAATTTTGCCTCTTCCTTGGCTGTTCTCCCCAGTTCTGGCAATACGGAAAGTGGATAGAGGTCGTAGTGGATGATCGACTCCCAGTAAAGAACAGGAGACTAATCTTCACCACATCATCCTCACAGAATGAACTCTGGAGTGCCCTCCTAGAGAAGGCCTATGCCAAGTAAGGATCCAACCCTGTCCCATTATCAAACACGGTTTGCTATAGATCCATCAAACAGTGAGATCGAGATTAATTTCTCTGATTAGTTATCAATGCCAACATTCTGGGGAAATTTTATATTCCAGATCTCTTCACTTGGAATAGAATGTTTCCTACTTCAGGCAAACACTGTAAAGTTCTCCATTACAGTGAAAGGACAGGGACAGGGTTAGATACAGAGTCAAGCTCTCTCTCTATTCTGTTAAACTGAAAGTAAAGCAACCTCTATACTTCCCCCATCAAACACTCCCAGGACAGAGACAGCTCATAGTTTGGTACAGTGATATCCCTCTATTCCTTTTAACCAGAAGTAAAGCTCTCTCTATTCTTTTATAACTGCAGGAAACATTCCTTAACAGTCCCCATCCAACACGCCCAGGACAGGTAGAGTATGGGGTTAGGTGCAAAGTAAATCTTCCTCTACACTGTCCCTATCAAACATTCTGAGGACAGAACCAGCATGGAATTAGATGCAAAGTCAAGCTCTCTCTGCAATATCCCCAACAAATACTCCAGGATGACACATGGGGTGCAGTCGTAGTGACTATGAAGTGTATTCAGTGGTAGTGAAGACTAAGTTTCAGGACCTTGTTGAGGGAAGGAGCATTCCCTTTGTGCAGACAAGCATCTCTCAAATTAAAATTGAGTTTGCCATTTTGAATTTATTGGACAACAGAAACTGCCTATCTTTGTCACTTAACTATCAGTCAGTGGTGAGCAATTGGCATGGTGCGTGCCAGTCACTGTGCAAAGCATTTGTATGGTGCAGCCGTAGTGTCCTTATCTCGAGTCAGCAGGCCTGGATTCAAAGCTCACCTTCCCCAAAGGTGCGTCATAACATTTCTGAACAGGTTGATTGGAAAACACATAGAGAAGGGTAAAACTACAAGAAGTACAATGGCCAATAGGAAACATAGCAGCAGGTTAACATCTGTGGAGATGGTTTCAACTGTATGGAAAAGTATGAAAAAAATGAAAAGAAAGCATTCAAGAGATGTTATTAAAGTTTCCAGCACACAAAATAGGACAGAGTGTTTGGAAAGGATTAGGAATCAAACTTCAAGCACACTGGATAAATGAATGACAGTGAGAAGAGGGACGGTCAATACAGTACTGAAGGTATTGTATCTGAATGCACGCGGTATATGAAATAAGGTACATGAGCTTGTGGAGCAGCATGAAATTGACAGGTATGATATGGTAGGCATCATGGAGACGTGGCTGCAAGCCAGTCAGGAATGGGCGCTAAATATCCAAGGATATACATTCTATGGAAAAGACACACAAGTGGTCAGAGGGAGTAGGGTTGCCTTATCAGTAAGAAATGAAATTAAATCAGTAACAAGAAACAAAGTAGGGTCAGATGACGTAGAATCCTTTCTGCACCCTTTCAAGATTCACAACATCTTTCTCATAGCAGGGCGACAAGAATCAAACGCAGTATTCTAAAAGTGGGCTCACCAATGTCCTGTACAGCTACAACATGACATCCTGACTCCTACACTCAATGTAACAGTTGGTTTCTGGTCAGCAGAAAGCCCTCAGAGATTTATAGTGGGGGATTTAGTGATGGTAACACCATTGAATGTCAAGTGGCAATTGTTAAATTTTGCCTTGTTCAGATGGTGACTGCATGGCACAAATGTGACACATATTTTAATCCAGAGTTTAAATCAAATTCTTTATTGTGATTTTTAAAATTTAATTTGTTCGTGATATGGACGTGACGGGCTTGGCCACCATTTATTGCTCATCCCTAAATGTCCCTTGAGAATGTTGAATTGAGCTGCTTTCTTGAACCACTGCAGTCCACATACTACAGGTGACCCACTTTGTCAAAGTCTGAGGATTTTGACCCAGGGACAGTGAAGGAATGATTATATATTTCCAATTCATGATGGTAAGTGGCTTGGAAGGGAATTGCAGGGGTTGGTGTTCCCATGCATCTGCTGCCCTTGTTCTTCTAGACTGTAAAAGATTTGGAAGGTGGAGTTCAAGGAGCTTTGGAGACTTAGAGCGATGGATCTCCCAGATAGTAAACACTGCTGGTACTGAGCATCAGTGGTGGAGAGAGTGGAATTTGAATGGTAATTGGGGAGCAGGTGGAGAACAATCTGAAAAATTAGAGTCAGGCTTTTCAGAAGTGAATTTAGTAACCACTGCTTCCTAGCAAAGTAGATGAAATTTGGTTTAGAACATACTTCCTTAAAGGCTTGGATGTGAGACTGGCTGATAAAGTGTTCCACATATATTAAGGAATATGCAGCAGAGGCAGCAATGTGGAGTTGGGTTGTATTTGTAGGCCATTGAATTGAGACAGACTCAATGGGCAACAGCCTGCCCATCACTATTCCGACACTGGTCTGTCCTGTTGTCATGGGAGGATAGACTGGGCTGATCTTCTCTGAAGTTTAAAAGCATGAGAGGTGATCTTGAAAGTTTCAAAATCCCTCCAGGATTTGACAACCTCCCACTCATTCACTCTTTCCCTTTCATTTTCAGCCTCTTAGTCTCACTCATCTACCCTCTCTCCCTCCCTCATACCTACCCTCTCTCATTGTCTCACTCACCCATTCTTCCACCTCACCCACCCTCTTTTACCCACTCGCCCACTCTTTCTCCCCCCTCTCAGTTCCCCACATTCACTGCACACTGAGAGATCTGGTGATTTGCAGGTAAAGGAGGCTGACAGTAAAATCTGAAAAAGGGTAATTAAATATTTTTCAAAAGGAAGTGAAGAGCAGGGTTAAATTCCATTTTGTTCAAAGATATATTTTTTCATAAAATCTGTAAACAAAAACATCATATGAACATTTCAATGAGGATGTTGTAGGATTTGCCAGCAATTTCAACATGTACAGTTGTACAACAGTCTATATATTGAACAAATACATTCCACAATCATTACCCAATTTGCCTGAGGGCAAAACAGTTCCAATTGTAAACGCAGAGTTCTCTAAACAACACATTTCATTCTGAGATGTCTCAACACTTCTCAATACTCTCAATTTATACCATGTTACCTTTGTGATTAAGCACATAGTACAAGGGGTGTTTAAAATTCTCAGTCTCCCCGGTAGATTAGAGAGGCTGAAAGGCCTTAGACAGCAACCTTTCCCTTCAAGGAAACTGCATCAAAAACCCTGCTTCTGCTCACATTTAACTTTGAAAAGCAGTCACTGACAGCTTTACCTGAATACCAGAGAAACTAGAGGAACCAGTTTGATTGCCCCTGGGGGCACAAGTTTTACAATGAAACCAAGCAAAAAAGCTGTCCAAAAATGCAAAGCAACAGCCCTCTGTGTTATACATGATCACATTGTGTTATTATCTGGCATGGGCTACTGAATGTAATTTCTTAATTCCTTGCAATTTGATTGAGATTTGATTTGGAAAATATTTGAAATGACTGTTAAGGAAAGCCCAGAAATGTGATGGGAATTGGATAGCTTGTTCAAAGGGCACAAGGGACCAAATGGCCTCTCTTATGTTATTTATAACTGTTATGAATGCAGTTGCCAAGACAAGACAGATCCCAGAATGGAAGCTGGTTTGACAGATTGTGTTTTATTTTTCATTTAACATGGCAGTCTTTCAAAAAACACTTAAGCACGCAATACAGAAATTTATCATACAGAAGAAATAACAAACAAAAAAAAAGTTGTCAAAATACATTGCATTTGAAACACTTCAAAACACACAGCAAGATAAAATCCTATCAGAGATAATGGGAACTACAGATGCTGGAGTTCCAGCATCCAGCATCTTGGATCCAAGATAAAATCCTAAGTGTGGAGCTGGATGAACACAGCAGGCCAAGCAGCACCTCAGGAGCACAAAAGCTGACGTTTCGGGCCTAGACCCTTCATCAGAGAGGGGGATGGGGTGAGGGTTCTGGAATAAATAGGGAGAGAGGGGGAGGCGGACCGAAGATGGAGAGAAAAGAAGATAGGTGGAGAGAGTATAGGTGGGGAGGTAGGGAGGGGATAGGTCAGTCCAGGGAAGATGGACAGGTCAAGGAGGTGGGATGAGGTTAGTAGGTAGGAGATGGAGGTGCGGCTTGAGGTGGCAGGAAGGGATGGGTGAGAGGAAGAACAGGTTAGGGAGGCAGAGACAGGTTGGACTGGTTTTGGGATGCAGTGGGTGGGGGGGACGAACTGGGCTGGTTTTGGGATGCGGTGGGGGAAGGGGAGATTTTGAAGCTGGTGAAGTCCACATTGATACCATTAGGCTGCAGGGTTCCCAAGCGGAATATGATTTACTGTTCCTGCAAACTTCGGGTGGCATCATTGTGGCCCTGCAGGAGGCCCATGATGGACATGTCATCTAAAGAATGGGAGGGGGAGTTGAAATGGTTCGCGACTGGGAGGTGCAGTTGTTTATTGCGAACCGAGCGGTGGTGTTCTGCAAAGCGGTCCCCAAGCCTCCGCTTGGTTTCCCCACTGTAGAGGAAGCCACACCGGGTACAATGGATACAGTATACCACATTGGCAGATGCACAGGTGAACCTCTGCTTAATATGGAAAGTCATCTTGGGGCCTGGGATGGGGATGAGGGAGGAGGTGTGGGGGAAAGTGTAGCACTTCCTGCGGTTGCAGGGGAAGGTGCCGGGTGTGGTGGGGTTGGAGGGCAGTGTGGAGCGAACAAGGGAGTCACGGAGAGAGTGGTCTCTCTGGAAAGCAGACAAGGGTGGGGATGGAAAAATGTCTTGGGTGGTGGGGTCGGATTGTAGATGGCGGAAGTGACTGAGGATGATGTGTTGTATCCGGAGGTTGGTGGGGTGGTGTGTGAGAACGAGGGGGATCCTCTTTGGGCGGGTGTGGCGGGGGCGGTGTGTGAGGGATATGTTGCGGGAAATGCGGGAGACGCGGTCAAGGGTGTTCTCGACCACTGTGGGGGGAAAGTTGCAGTCCTTGAAGTACTTGGACATCTGGGATGTGCGGGAGTGGAATGCCTCATCCTGGGAGCAGATGCGGCAGAGGCGGAGGAATTGAGAGCAGATGCGGCGGAGTCTCCATCTCAGGCAACCAGCTTGTAACTGATGTCCATTTCAAGCCCACCGACTCCCACAGCTACCTAGAATACACCTCCTCCCACCCACCCTCCTGCAAAAATTCCATCCCCTATTCCCAACTCCTCCGCCGCATCTGCTCCCACGATGAGGCATTCCACTCCCGCACATCCCAGATGTCCAAGTTCTTCAAGGACCGCAACTTTCCCCCCACAGCGGTCGAGAATGCCCTTGACCGCGTCTCCCGCACTTCCCGCAACACATCCCTCACACACCGCCCCCGCCACAACCGCCCAAAGAGGATGCCCCTTGTTCTCACACACCAACCCACCAACCTCCGGATACAACGCATCATCCACCGACACTTCCGCCATCTACAATCCAACCCCACCACCCAATACATTTTTCCATCCCCACCCCTGTCTGCTTTCCGTGGAGACCACTCTCTCCGTGACTCCCTTGTTCGCTCCACACTACCCTCCAACCCCACCACACCCGGCACCTTCCCCTGCAACTGCAGGAAATGCTACACTTGCCCCCACACCTCCTCCCTCACCCCTATCCCAGGCCCCAAGATGACTTTCCACATTAAGCAGAGGTTCACCTGCACATCTGCCAATGTGGTATACTGTATCCATTGTACCCGGTGTGGCTTCCTCTACATTGGGGAAACCAAGCGGAGGCTTGGGGACCGCTTTGCAGAACACCTCCGCTCGGTTCGCAATAAACAACTGCACCTCCCAGTCGCGAACCATTTCAACTCCCCCTCCCATTCTTTAGATGACATGTCCATCATGGGCCTCCTGCAGGGCCACAATGATGCCACCCAAAGGTTGCAGGAACAGCAACTCATATTCCGCTTGGGAACCCTGCAGCCCAATGGTATCAATGTGGACTTCACCAGCTTCAAAATCTCCCCTTCCCCCACCGCATCCCAAAACCAGCCCAGCTCGTCCCCTACCCCCACTGCGTCACACAACCAGCCCACCTCATCCCCAAACCAGCCCAGCCTGTCTCTGCCTCCCTAATCTGTTCTTCCTCTCACCCATCCCTTCCTCCCACCTCAAGCCGCACCTCCATTTCCTACCTACTAACCTCATCCCACCTCCTTGACCTGTCCGTCTTCCCTGGACTGACCTATCCCCTCCCTACCTCCCCACCTATACTCTCCTCTCCACCTATCTTCTTTTCTCTCCATCTTCGGTCCGCCTCCCCGTCTCTTCCTATTTATTCCAGAACCCTCACCCCATTCCCCTCTCTGATGAAGGGTCTAGGCCCGAAACGTCAGCTTTTGTGCTCCTGAGATGCTGCTTGGCCTGCTGTGTTCATCCAGCTTCACACTTAGGATTTTATCTTGCATAATAACAATTTACTTAAGTACTCAAAATCCAGATGAATTTTCCTTCCTTATCAAGTCTGTAATTTTGACTTAATTGCTTCTTCTCAATCCTCTTAGTCATGAAGCCTTTTCCTGGAACACTCTCATAACTGAGAGCTTTGACTTTCTCGGATTTTTAATCAACTGCAGAGTTCTAACTAAACACTCCTGGAATTTTTCACAAACTTATTCCCTTGACTGCTCTGAATAATCACCTTTTCTAGGAGAGACTATATTCGCTTCTGGCCCCAGTCAGGTCTCCTTTGAGCTGTACCAAAAAAAAAATTGAACTGAGTTTTAAAAAAGAAACTTGCTCATTTTAGACTTTGCTAATATGAATGTTTGAATATTTTCTCTCTTTAATCACAGACCCCTATAGTAGAAACAAATGTCCATTAACAGCACAGGTCCTTGCCACTCAACAACACTGTAAAAGTCATGGTTTCAGAAAGACTGGCATAAATTCTAAACTCTTTCACAAAACCAAACTCTGACCCATATGTCACTAGTTTAAAATCCAAATTCTGAAAGAAACATGTATCAAGAACAGATCTGACACCCCTCTCTGTAACAGTTTGACATATTTCATACCCTTCATTATAACACTCCAATAAAGCCCACATCTCTCACTATAAAACTCTTATACACCCACCTACACCCCGCACTGTAATGTTGACCAAAGACCTTCAGTCAGCACCTTCCAGAGCCACGAACACTTCTGTCTAGAAGAACACAGGAAGCAGAAATATGGGAACACCACCACCTTCACTTTACCCTCCAAGCCACTCACTGTCCTGACTTGGAAATATACCACTGTTCCTTCACTATTGCTAGGTTAAAATCCTAGAATGGCCTCCTAATGGCATTGTGGGTCAACCCACAGCAGGTGGACTGCAGCAGTTCGAGAAGGCAGCTCACCACCACCTTCTCAAGGGAAACTGGGGACAGGCAAGAAATGCTGGCCAGCCAGTGACACCCACAGCCCAAAAAAATGAAAAAAAAACAAAACTCTGATATACACCACACCCTCACTCTAACCCTGATATACCCACAGCCTCATTGTAACATTCTGACATAAACCTCACCCCACAGTGAACCATTCTGATTTACCCCACACCCCTCAATGTGAAACTCTGATATATCCCACACCCCTCACTGAAACACTCTGATTTACCTGATACCTAATATACCTGCAGCCCTCATTGTAACACTAATTTACCCCATACCTGATATACCCCGCAGACCTCATGATAGCACTCTAATATATCCATCACCATCAGTGTAACACGCTGTTGTACCCTTTGCCCTCAGTGTAACGCACTGATGAACCCCACACTGTAACACTCTGATATAGTCCATGACCCTCACTGTAATATTCTGATATACTACACACCCCTCAATGTAACACTCTGATATACCCCACGCCCCTCACTATAAGACTCTGATATACCACATACACATCAGTGTAACACTCTAATATACATGGCACCCCTCACTGTAACATTCCGATATACCCACATACCTCACTGAAACACATGGAATATACTTTACACCCTCAGTGTAACACTGATATGCCCTGCAACCCTCACAGTAACATGCTGATATACCTCACACCCTCGATGTAACACTCTGATATATCCCATAACCTCAATGTAACACTTTGATATACCACACACCCACAATGTAACATCTGATATACCCTATACACCTCACTGAAACACTCTGATTTACCCTACACCTGATATAGCCACAGCCCTCACTGTAACACTCTGATATACACCACACCCCTCAGTGTAACACTATGATGTACCCCATATTCCTCACTGTAAGACTTTGATATACCACACACCCCTCACTGGAACATTGTGACATATCCCGAACACCTCACTGTAACACTGATATAACCCGCACCCCTCACTTTAAAACTCTGATATGCCCCATTCACTCACTGTAACAATCTGACATACCCTGCGTTCCTCACTGGAATGTCCTCATATACCCCGCACACCTCACTGTAACACACTAATATGTCCCACAACCTGTGTTAACACTCTGATACACCTCATACCCCTCATAACCCTCTGATATACTCTGCACTCCTCACTGTAACATACTGATATACCCAGCATCCTCCATATAACACTCTGATATACCTCACACCCTCAGTGTAACACTGATATACTCTGCAGCCCTCACTGTAACATGCTGATATACCTCACACCCTCAGTGTAACACTCTGATATATCCCATAACCTTATCGTAACACTTTGATATACCACACACCTACAAATGTAACATTTGATATACCCCATCCCTCACTGGAACATTCTAACACAATCCACACCCCTTACTGCCATTCTGAAATAGTCTATGACCCTCACTGTAACAGGCTGTTATACCCCACACCTTCGCTGTAACACTCTGATATACCCCGCACTATCAGTGTAACACTCTGATGTACCGCACATCCCTCACTCTAAAACTCTGATATACAACATTCACTCACTGCAACACTGACATACCCTGCATCCCTCACTGATATACACCACACCCCTCAATGGAACATTGATATATCTTGCATTCATCACTGCAACCTTCTGATATAACCCACACCCCTTGCTGTAGCACTGATATACCGCACACACCTCACTTTAACACTATGATATATCTCACACACCTCAGTGTAACACTAAAATAGACCACGCACCTTCACTGTTACACTCTGATATAAGCAACAGCCCTCACTGTAACACTCTGGTATACCCCTTACCCTCAGTGTAACACCCTGATACACCCCTCACCACAACACTCTGATATATCCCACACCCCTCAGTTTAACACTGATATACCAAACACCGCTCACTGTAACATTCTGATATACCCTGCAAGCCTCACTGTAGCATTCTGATATACCCCGCACCCCTCACTGTAATGTTGATTATACCACACACCCCTCACTGTAACACTCTTCCATATAGCACACACCCCTCTTTGTAACACACTGGTATATCCCTCACTCCTCAGTGTAACACTCGGAAATACTCTGCATCCGTCTCAGTAACATTCTGACATATCCCACACCCTTCACTGTAACAGTCTAATATACCCTGCATTCCCCACAGTAACAAACTCGTATGTAACTTTGGAAGGTAATTATTTTCATTTTCCACTCTTGCCCCTATAGGCTATATGGTTCCTATTCCAGTTTAATCAGTGGCAACGTGTCGGAGGCAATGGAAGACTTTACTGGAGGAATTGCCGTGTCTCTCAAGCTGAGCTCCATCTCCCCAGATGAACTGTGGGTGTTGCTGAAGCGCGCTCTCACCAAACAGTCACTAGCATCCTGCAGTATTGAGGTAATGCCAACGCTGTGCTGTTTTCCCAACCACTGCTTCCTTACAACCAACAGGAGGCTCCAATATGGTATTGCTGAGCAACCTCCAGGCCACAGTGACATGCCTGCCAGGATACTGTGGATTCAGTGGATCTCTTTGGGAGATCATGGGCTTTTAACTGTCTGTCCCTGTCCACTGCCCCTCTCTCTGATGTTATCAGCTGCAGTTACTGAGGCCAAGGGGAAGTTGTGGCTCAGAGAGCAACAGTGAGGCAGCGTGTACATCAGGGATTGTGTTGCTTCCAGGGAGACAAAATTAAACATAGAAAATGGGAACAGGAATAGGCCTTGCAGCCCTTCCAACCTGCTGTGCCATTCAACGTGATCAGGACTGACTGTCCACCTCAGTCAACCGTTCCTGCTTTTTCTCCATACCCTTTGATCCTTTTACCCCTAAGAAACATTTTCATGAAAAAAAATAATATTTTGGTTTCATCTACCTTTCTGTGGCTGAGAATTTCACAGGCTCACCACTCTCGGGTGAAAGAATTTCTCCTCATTTCTGTCCTAAATGGTTTACCCAGCATCCTTAGTGGCTTCTGGTTCTGAAACAGTCGAAAGAAAGAGATTGGTAGAGTGTGGGTTATGATTTGCAGAAAGAAATGGTCTGGGCAAAGCTAGGCAGGTATGGATGAGGGTTTCTGTGAGAGGGGTTACTGGGAACTTGGAGCTGTGTAGGAGACAGGGTACTTGAAGACAGGTGGATATTGGGCATCTCAGGATGAAGCCACAGAGGGAGAAACAGTGCAGGACTGAAGGTGTTGGGGATACTGGGGAACAGGAAAGGATTGGGTCCAGAGGGAATCCGAAGGGTTGTGGGAGAGAGGGGTGGAGGTTTTGGGCAGAGAGACAATCTGAGAGAAAGTTGGGGAGAGTGAGAACTGGGAAGGGTGGGGTACAGAGGGTGTATAGGAGACGGGTTTTGGGACCTTATGAGAAAAGGGGAACTGAGGGAGGGTGAGAAACTTTGAAAAAGGGCTGGGCAGACTGGAGTCTTGAGAGAGAGTTTAGGGTGAGGAGCTTGTGTGTTTGAGAGAGACTCTGTGGGAGGGTTGGGAAGAGAGGGACCCAGGAAATGTGTTAGAGGGAGAGGGGAATGTGGGTTTTGGGGAGAGAGAGACTCTGGGGGAGAGTTAGGGGAAGAGAGGAGTCCTGAGGGAGTGCCAGAAGGAGTTGGAACAGTGGAAAGGTTGAGGAGAAAGAGGGTCTGGCAGAGAGGAGCTGACACCTCAGCAAAGAGGGAGAATTTGGTGTTGGTGTGGGGTGTGGAGGCCTGAACCTAGAGGGAGCTAGGAAATCAATATCAGAAATTTGCACTGGCTGTTTTGAGAGAGTTGCATTTGAATCACAGCCCATTTGTGAGCAGGGGGCTGGAGATTAGTGATCTCCCAACACTTTTCCCATTGAAGGTGCAGACAGACAAACCTCAGGCAGTTCTTGTTCCCAAGAGTTCAGCAAATAATCCCCTCCCCCAACAATCTGTGACAGGGGACCTAACCATGAGAAGAGATCCCACAATCAGGTTGTGAGATCAATTGGATCATTCATAATCCTGCTTAGACATTGTAGGATTAACCATCCTGGCATGCAGAATCACTGTAGGGATCTGGGAGTAGGATCTCGGAGTTTAGTGCTGATTCCAAATCCATTGTGACAGTGTCCTTCTGGACCATACCTAGGTCACCAACCAGAAGGAACTGGAGCAGGACAATGGCCTGGGTCTAATGAAGTCACACGCGTACGCAATCACAGGCGCAGACACGGTGAGTACATGCTTGTCCCTTGCTGTCTGTCATCTACTCTGACCCAGTAACCCTCTGAGATCTGAGCTCTTCTCATTCTTGTCTCTTTGGCGAATTTGAATTTAACTGTTTCCTAGGCCCTGCCTTCCCAAACCTGTCGGACATTTTGCCTCACTTCCCTCTTTAAGACACTCCTTCAGAACACCACCTTATTGACTGAGTGCATGGTCACCATAGTATAACAGGTCTTCATGTGACTTGGGATCTGCTCATGTTTCTGTATGAAATCAACTGTGTTCATTCGAGTTTGGGTTCCTGGTGGGGAACACAAGTGACTGCTCACACCCATTTATGCCGAAGAGGTTCTGCAGTAAATAGGATAGTATATGATTCACAATTGAGTTTTGGACCAGCTGTTAATTTGGGTATTGTCTCTGTTTTCTCTTGCCTCTGATCAGCGCTTGGTTTCAAAGCCACAACAAGGTCATACTTTTTTTTATGATGAGTTGTGATAGGATTCTGGACAAGCTTCTCCTCAGAATCAGTGTCAATTTGGAAAATCCTAAGTGACACCTTCAGAGTGCCCTTTCAACACTTTCTTTGACCAAATTTAAAATGCTCTTGTTGAATGCCCTGAGCTCACAGAGCTGGTGTATTGCAGAATAAAGGGATATGTTGTCAAGGACCTTAACATGCACCCATCAGGATAGAATTGCAAGGATGTGAAATCTCAAAAGGAACAAAAGGTTACAGTGAGAAAAGGATGCTGATCTGTTTGACTCTGTTTGGTTGAGCTGTTGCCATGCACTAGGGAACTATTTACCCTTACACTCTTTTTAAGTCAACAAAGGGAAAGTATCTGAACCTGTTCCTTGTGCTTGTAGAAAGCAGGACCCCACTTATGAAAATTTATAGTTTCTAGCCAGCAAGGAATTAGTCGTGACTGATGATCTTGTGGCACATTCATATTTATTCAGCAAATGCTGTCCTACTGTGGAATTGTACCGAATGTTAGATGTTGTGTTCTGAATTTTGCTTACAAAGGTTGGTCAGTTCTCTGTCCATTGAGGGCAGCTGATAGGATATGCTGATCACTAACCTGTCACTGGGATGTGCGGCAACCATCGAAAGTCATGTTCCACATTATTCTTCTGTGCTGTGATCCTTTTTGGTTTGACAGCAGCATCCTATTAATGGGAATCACTTGTGTTACTACAGCATGGAACAAGTTCACTGCAGGTCCATCCTTTGAGAAACGTTACCCTTCCAAAGGTATCTCAAATGTTGCAGCATCTGTAAACTTGCATACCCTTCCAGGGTATGGTATCTGAGATACAGACACTGCCAATGACAACCACAGGCCTGTTCATGAGTTTGCACAATGCACAGCAAGCAATAAATGGATTACAATGGCCATTATCCTGCATGATATGTTTATTGTGATCCATTCCAGCATCAAGCATTCACAGTGAGCAAATGGCTCAAACTGCATTCCCGAGGTCGATGACATGTCAGATCTTTTATCTTCCGGAATTCCAACATGTATCTTGATTAGTGAAGGTAAACTGGCAGTAGACAGTACAGAGACCCCATTAGAGGATATCTCAACATAGGTAGGGAGCTCATTAGACCACTCTATTCCAAAGTGAATTTGAGAGTGGAATGGAGTGCATTCAAGGGTGCAAGGATATTCTCTCACATCACTGCAAATTCAAACCTAAAGAACAAAAGACCATAAGACCAAAAGAAATAAGAACAGGAGTAGGCCATTAAGCACTTCTAGTCTGCTCCCCCATTCAACAGGATTATGGCTGATTCAACATTCCTTATGTCCACTTTCCTGCCCTATCCCCCTAACACTTGATCAAGAATTCATCAAGAATCTATCTATCTCAGCGTTAAATATACATAAGAACTCTACCCCACAGCTCTCTGTGGAGAGGAGTTCCAAAGACTCTCAAACTTCAGAGAAGAAATTCCTCATCTCAGGGGCAGCACGGTGGTTCAGTGGTTAGCACTTCAGCCTCACAGCACCAGGGACCTGGGTTCAATTCCAGCCTCAGGTGACCGTGCGGAGTTTGCACCTTCTCCCTATGTCTGCGTGGGTTTCCTCCAGGTGCTCCCGTTTCCTCCAACAGTCCAAAGATGTGCAGGCTAGGTGGGTCAACCATGCTAAATTGCCCATAGTGTTCAGGGGTGAGTGGGTTATGGGGGATGGGTTTGGGTGGGATGCTTCAAGGGGCAGTGTGGACTTGTTGGGCCGAAGGGCTTGTTTCCACACTGTAGGGAATCTAATTTAATCAGTCTTAAACAAGCACCCGTTTATTCTGAGCCTGTGTCCTCTGGTCCTAGTCTCTCCTACAAAGGGAAGCCTCCACTCAGCATTAATCATTTCAAACCCATAAATAGTATATTTCAATTAGGTCAGTTCTCATTCTTCTAAACTCCAGGAACTAAAGTTCTTACCTGTTTAACCTTTCTTCATAAGACAATCCTTCCATACCAGGGATCACCTTTGTGAATCTTCTCTGAACTACCTCCATGGAATGATATTTTTTTAAATAAAGGGCTAAAACGGCTCACAATACTGCATAGTGTCCAGGGTGTGCGGGATAGGTGGATTAGTCATAGGAAATGCAGGATTACAGTGATGGGTCGATGTGGGTGGGATGCTCTTCAGGCGGTCAGTGTGGAATTGATGCGTCGAATTGTTGCTTCCACAATGTAGGGATTCTATGAATTGAAATACTGTGGCGGCTAGGAAATCAATGCTTTCCTTGATTGTTCAGTTTTTAAATTTGACAAAGAGGTCAATATTATTAAAGACATTGTTGAATTCTTCTAATTCTGTCTTTGTGTGAATGCAAATACCCCATTTGCATCAACACAAAAGCAGATGTAACAATGTGACTACATTGAGAATAAACTATCTTTTTTAATTGATAAGAGGAGAAAAATATCCCTTGGAAACCATAGAGGAGCATGCCCCCAAAAAATTTCAAAGCCCTTGAGAAATCCTGGCTTCACCAAAACATAAATAGGTATTTTGCGTTTGCTCTGGGATGCACATCCTTTACTGGACAGAGGTGTTTCCAATTGTACAAGTACAAGGATGAGGTCAAAGAGAAAAGAGTGAATTTTAAAGTGATGTGTAACTGATAAAAAGGTGATGTGAGGACATTTTTTTCCACACAGCAAATAGGGTCTGGAAATAGAGTAGAGGCAGGTTTAATTGAGGTATTCAAGAGGGAACTGGATGATTAGTTGCATAGAAATGATGAGCAGAGAGACGGGGAAAAAGCAGGAGATTGGCACTAGGTTATAGAACCAGGCCTAATGACCTCCTACTGTGCTTTAATAGCTCTGTAATCCTTGTTCTACTGCTGACCCTCATCCACTTGTTTCCATCACTAGGTAAAGTACGATGGCTCCTCAATAAAACTCCTCCGAGTACGGAATCCATGGGGTCACAAGGAGTACACTGGTCCGTGGAGTGACAGGTAACAGGGAGCTCTCTGCCAAATGTTTCACACACTGAGTGAGACAGGTTAACTACGGCCACTGAAGTCACGGGACCAGAACAGAGTCAGGCACAATCTGAAATTTACCAACATCAGCTCGAGTGCTGGTTACCTACTCCCAAACCCATTTCCGTGGTTACCTGAGCCAGATCCCACTGCTAGTCTTGTTCTTTTGTGAAGGATGGATCAGGATCAGCCAGACTTCAAGGATAAGGCTCCTCAAGCGTCTACTTTTTCCAACTGGCAGGAATTGAGGGATCCAGTGCTCCATATTGGTCTAGACATTTCCTTCCTGGGTGTAGGAGCAACCACAGGTAGTCCGGAAGCTAGATATTGTCTCCTCAAATTCTTCTACCCCTACTCACTATCGCATCAAACACTTCCAGGACAGTGATAGCACAGGGTTAAAAATTGGACAAAAGCTCTATACTCCCAGATAAGCAACAGCATGTGGTTAGATACAGAATAAAACACCCACAAAAATTCTTTTAAACTGAAAGTAAAGCTCCCTTCACACCATCTACATCAAACACTCAAAGAGCAGGGACAACACTGGCCAGATACAGAATAAAACTCCTTCTACATCATCCCCATTAAACACTCCCAAGATAGGTAGAGCATGGGGTTCAACACAGAATAAAGCTTCATCTACAATGTCCCAATCAAACACTCCCAGGACAGGAACAGTCTTCATGCCTTATTCTGTCAGTACAGAAACATGATTTTGCCACTCATCCGTGTGTTCTTACTCAAGAACCCCATCTTTTTTCTCACCCAGATTCAGGTTTTATGAACTGTTTCATTTTAGACCTCTGAAGGTCATGGACAGCAAATGGTCTCAAGCTTCTCAATCTGGGAGACATTCCTCCATGTATCTAATGGTCTCCTTCCTCTTGATGCAGATCTCCATTGTGGAATGCAGTTAGTGAGAAAGAGAAGACCAAACTGAAGTTGATGATCAAGGATGATGGGGAATTCTGGTAAATACTTCACTCTGAGCTGGCACTGAAAGCACTTTGCTGTAAATTAGAATAGGGGCAACAGTGGGCATTGATGAAATATGATTCCATTTGATTTCTCTGGTGCATTCTCCTCAGCTACATCCTAGCTAATCAGAGCCTTCATAGCAACAAATCAACACTATAAATTGCAGTTCCCTTTGAAATATGGTGTTCTTGAAAATCTGTCCAAATGAATGCAAGGTGAAAAGATTCAACAGCCCATGTCTTTGACTGGCAATACTCAAGAAAGATTACTTCTGTTTTAATGCTGGGACTGGTACAAATCGATGGGGCTTGGAAAGGTTCAGATACTAATTGTTCCCTTGGTTTTTAAAGTAGAACTCTCACTGCATATAGAGATTTTCCACCCCTGCCAGGTATTAAGTGCAGTCGAGTGAGTGCAGGAGGCACTTTATTAGCTTTCTGATCTTTTGCCTTGTGTCTTACCATATCTCCACCACTATCCCCTTTCATACAGGATGCCAGCCAAAATTCTTGTTGAGAACTTCACCCGGATTGAGCTGTGTAATCTGCAACCTCTCTGCTCACATAGCACCGTCTGCATCTGGACCATTAAATCTCACGAGGGGAAGTGGATGTCAGGAATCAGTGCTGGCGGATGTATTAACGAAGGTAAGGGTATTTTTGTCAGAAGCCAGTGTGCCCTGTGCCTCCCAAGCCCTGAACCCCTTAGTGACTTGCACTAAATCTTACAAGTTCTGAGTCCCTGGTAAAGAGGCAATGCCCAGGTTGGCAGGTACCGTGTTTAAAAAAAATTCAAAAACAAGATCTGATAAATAAATATCATTACAATCTACGTGTAATGATTCTCAAGCTCCACGATTCTCTGTGTTTCAATGTTCCTGATTTCCAAAGCAATGCGGTTCAGTCTTAAAACCCCTCCCCCGTGAAGGAGGCAGTTATGTGTAGGTAGTTAGAAGGCGTCAGCTCTGGACTCAGTCTGTTATGTACTCTCTGGCAAACTGGATCCTGGGCCATGCTTACATACTGTGGGTAGAGTTCAGTTTCCAAACACAGTAATTAAGTCAAGTCAGTGCATGTTACAATGCAGCAGCAATTTGGGCTGCGGAAGAGAAGGGGGCTGTTGGTAACGTGCCTGACGGCACAAGAGAAAATAATTCCCATCTTCACAATCATTTTAAAACCAGAATTATAAGGAATTGTGTACATTAGGCTCAGATCCCACTACTCCTGCACCCCCTTTAGTTTTGTGCCCTTTTATTTATGTTGTCACTGTTCTGTCTACTTTACAATTCTCTGCCATGAATTTAATCTGCCACTTGCTCATCCATTACACCAACCTGTCTGTGCTATATTCTTTAAGCAAGTTTTATCCTGTGCTCGACTGTGAGCATGCTGTTTCAAGTGGGATTTCAGAGGAGATTAAGTCTCTCTGCAGACAAACCCTATTAGTGAAATAGCACCTATAGGCGATTAAGAAACTGTCTAACTCGATTGAAACATCTTGTGCAATAGTTGCACAAACATACCAAAGTCTGTCACATTCCAGATTCAAGGGACATAGTGGGGTGTCGTTAACATTGCTAGATTAGGAAGCCCAGGTTAATACTCTATTGATTTAGGTTCAAGTCCATTTAAACTCAACAATTAAATCTGGAGCTTTAAAGTTAATCTCATCCCATAACCACTATCAATGATTATTTGTAGAAACCCATTTGGTTCACTTAAGACTTTTAGCGAAGGAAATCTGGCCTACACGTCACTCCTGATACACAGCAATGTGGTTAACTTTGCAATGGAACAATGGGTACTTAGGTATGGTCAACAAATGTCGAGAACGCCCAAATCCCATGTAGAATAAAGAACCCCCTTTGCACACCTTGCTTCTTTCCTTTGGGATTGAAGATCAAGCCTGAAATTCCACTCAGCATCAGAGGCCATTAAGAATCAGAAGATTGTGTGTTTGGCTCTCACTCCCATCAACGAGGCTGACACTTCCAACGCCCTACTGAGATAATGGAGCAGTGGAGGTGCTATCTTTTGGATCACAGGCGCATGGTCCATGTCCTGGCTAACTTTTCTCTTCAAATATCTAAGCAAAAAGAACAAGCACTCAGCTAGAAGTATACTGTGCAGAATTGGTCTGCCATACATTCATATTTCACAGTGACCACACAAGAGAAGGGGTTAATCTCAATTTCAGTTGTTTGCAACAATCTGAGAATGTGATCAAGGAGCTTCCTAAATGGATTGAGCTAGTGCCAGTGTGATGCTTGTTTTGTAAATCATAGGGAAGTGGGGTGGCAGACACGCTTAAGGGAGGGTGCAGTTGAGACACGGAACTCCTGGAGTGCTCAATGCACGCAAGCTAAGGTTACAGCATGTGGGGACGGGTGTAGCTATTCTCTCCAGGAAGGGTGAGTGGAAACACGGGGAAACCTAGCATCACTGGGCAAGAGATGAAATACAAAACACTAATGGCTGATAATACTCAATGGTTACAGATACAGAGGAGCCCATTCAGTGCCAACCCTCAAGAGTAGGCCAGCAAGACCCACTCCCTCAGCTGTCGCCAGTAACCGCAAAATAATTTCTCTTCAGATAACTATCCAATTCTCTTGTGAAAGCTTTGATTAAGGGGAGGTGATGTCACCATCACTGTGGAAAGCCAGGGAAGAAACTGTAGGGGCCCAAGCACAGATACCTGTCTCAATGACAGCCACATGTGAGGTGCTCGAAGACTGGAGAATGGCTCATGTAGTGCTATTTAGGAAAGGCTGCAAGGGAAAACCAGGGAACTACAGACCTGAGCCTGACATCAGTGGTGGCTAAGTTGTTGGAGGGGATTCTGAAGGACAGGAACTGCATGCATTTGAAAAGGCAAGGACTGATTAGGCAGAGACAGCATGGCTTTGTGCACGGGAAATTATTACTCACAAACTTGATTGAGTTTTTTGAAGAGGTTAAAGACAGATGAAGGCATATCAATAGACGTTGTCTATGTGTACTTTAGGAAGGCCTTTGACAAGATTCCACATGGTAGACTGGTTAATAAGGTTATATCACATGGGATCTAGGGAGACCTAGCCAAATGGATGCAGAATGGCTTGATGGTAGGAGATAGAGAGTGGTGGTAGAGAGTTGTTGTTCAGACTGGAGACCTCTGGCTAGTGGTGTGCCACAATAGTTGGTGCTGGGTCCACTGGTGTTCATCATTTATATAACTGATTTGGATGAGAAGAACATAGAAGACATGGTTAGTAAGTTTGCAGATGACACCAAAGTTGGTGATACAGTGGACAGTAAAGAAGATTATCTCAGAGTACAATGGGATCTTGATGATCTGGACCAGCAGGCCAAAGAAATGGAAGAGACTGAGTTTAATTTAGATGAATTTTGGTAAGACAAACTAGGACAGGACTTATGCAGTTAATGGTAGAGCCCTGGGAGTGCTGTCAAACAGAGAGACCTGAACAAAGAATTCATCTAATGGCAACTAATCAGTTATTCTTTCTGGATTTCTCTACCCTCACCCCCAAACTCAGACACATTTTCAACAAACCCTCAGTTCAGACTGAGGCTACTTGAGACGGATGATGATCCGGATGATGATGAGCTCACCTGCACAATTGCTGTGGAACTCCTGCAGAAATATCGCCGCAAGAAAGATAAGCTTGATTTCTACCACATCGGCTTCTATATCTATGCAGTGAGTGATTTAGTGATATATGATGTGGGGATATGGAGCAATCTGGTGACTATGTGATCAACATAATGGAGAATCTAATAATATCATGTAAACGTGTTAACACATGGAGCTGTATACCTGGGCTTCTCAATGTGGCGTTTAGGGTTGAAAATCTGGGGATGGGGTTGGGCCATTTTCAAGCCCCAAAATGAGGTGAGATTTTGCTTGTCAAAAGGCAGAGTTTCTCATTAAGGCATTCCAGCTATTCATCTAAACAGTGGGTGGAGGCTTTTGTGTTGCGGTGATAGGGTCCCTGTCTTTGAGCCAGGAGACCTAGGTTCAAGTCCCACCTGCTCCAGAGATGTGCAATAACATCCCTGAATAGGTTGGTTAGAAAATATTGAAAACAGTGTTCCACAGAAAGCTGAAAACATTAGGCAGGACATCACACAGGCAGCGGTATGTATTAAATTAAGTTACACAGAGCGCTGTCTACAGTAAATGGCATGTTACACAGTGAACTGTAAATATTAAACTGTCACACAGGGTGCTGTATATATTAAGCTATATGTCACGCAGATATCTGTATCAAACTGTGCAAACATCCTTTCTTCTTGGACTACTGCAGGAAACTCTTCTGAACACAATTTCAGGACACTATTTTCTTAATTAATCTGTTCCAGAATGTAACAGTATACATCTGGGGCAGGTGGGACTTGAACCCAAGACTTCTAGCCCAGGGGCACTACAAGACAGCCCAAGACTGTAAATGCTAATTAGATGTTTCCATACACCTCGACAATGTCTCCCTATAACTTTTTAGTGGAAGCAAAGCCCCTCCAAAACATGTATCAGAGATAATGGGAACTGCAGATGCTGGAGAATCCGAGATAACAAAGTGTGGAGCTGGATGAACACAGCAGACCAAGCAAAAACTTAGGAGCAGGAAAGCTAAGTTTCGGGCCGAGACCCTTCATCAGAAAAGGGCGATGGGGAGAGGGTTCTGGAATAAATAGGGAGAGAGGGGGAGGTGGATCGAAGATGGATAGAGGAGAAGATAGGTGGAGAGGAAACAGACAAGTTAAAGGGACGGGGATGGAGCCTGTGGGGGTGAGTGTAGGTGGGGAGGTAGGGAGGGGATAAACGGACAGGTCAAGGAGCCGGGATGAAGTTAGAAGGTAGGAAATGGAAGTGCAGCTTGAGGTGGGAGGAGGGGATAGCTGAGAGGAAGAACAGGTTAAGGAAGATGAGCTGGGCTGATTTTGGGATGCAATGGGGGTTGGGGAGATATTGAAGCTTGTGAAATCCACATTGATACCATTGGAATATGAGTTGTTGTTCCTGCAAACTTCGGGTGGCATCATTATGGCACTGCTGGAGGCCCAGGAGGGTCATGTTGTCGAAGGAATGGGAGAGGGAGTTGAAATGGTTCACGACTGGGAGGCGCAGTTGTTTATTGCGAACCGAGCGTAGGTGTTCGGCAAAGTGGACCCCAAGCCTCCGCTTGGTTTCCCCGATGTAGGGGGAGCCACAACGGGTACAGTGGATACAATATACCACATTGGCAGATGTGCAGGTGAACATCTGCTTGGTGTGGAATGTCTTCTTGGGGCCTGGGATGGGGGCGAGGGAGGAGGTGTGGGGGCAAGTGTAGCACTTCCTGCGGTTGCAGGGGAAAGTGCCAGGTGTGGTGGGGTTGGACAGGAGTGTGAAGCAGACAAGGGAGTCACAGAGAGAGTGGTCCCTCCAGAAAGCAGACAAAGGATGGGGATGGAAAAATGTCTTTGGTGGTGGTGTCAGATTTGGCCATGGGTACCCGCACGGGCCCAAGCGATGCCTGCTTCTTTGTAGGTTACGTGGAACAATCCCTCTTCGGTACCTACACTGGACCTAAACCCCACCTCTTACTCTGTTACATTGATGAATGTATCGGCACCGCCTCGTGCTCCCAAGAGGAGCTTGAGCAGTTCATCCAATACCTTCTACCCCAACCTCAAGTTCACCTGGACCATCTCCAACACATCCCTCATGTTCCTGGACCTCTCTGTCTCCATCTCAGGCAACCACCTAGAAACTGATATCCATTTCAATCCAACCAACTCCCACAGCTACCTAGAATACATCTCCTCCGACCCACCATCCTGCAAAAATTCCATCCCCTATTCCCAATTCCTTCGACACCACCGCATCTGCTCCCAGGATGAGGCGTTCCACTCCTGTTTATCTCATATGTCCTTATTCTTCAAAGACCACAGTATCCCCCAGCAGTGGTCGAGAACGCTCTCGACCATGTCTCCCGCATTTCTCGCAACTCATCCCTCACACCGTGTCCCTGCAATAACCGCCAAAAGAGAATCCCCCTCGTCCTCACATACCACCCCACCAACCTCCGGATCCAACGCATCATCCTCCGACACTTCCGCCATCTACAATCCGACCCCACTACCAAAGACATTTTTCCATCCCCACCCTTGTCTACTTTCTGGAGGGACCACTCGGAGGAAGAGGTCGGGTTTAGGACCAGTGTAGGTTCAGAAGAGGGATTGTTCCACGTAACCCACAAAGAGGCAGTATAGCTTGGGTCCATGTGGGTACCGATAGCCAAATCTGACCCCACCACCAAATACATTTTTCAATCCCTATCCTTGTCTGCTTTCTCTCTCCGTGACTCTCTTGTCCACTCCACACTCCGCTCCAACCCCATCACACCTGGCACTTTCCCCTGCAACCGCAGGAAGTGCTACCACACACCTTGCCCCCACACCTCCTCCCTCACCCCCAAGAAGACTTTCCACATCAAGCGGATGTTCACCTGCCCATCTGTCAATTTGGTATACTGCATCCGCTGTACCCATTGTGGCTTCCTCTACATCGGGAAAACCAAGCGGAGGCTTGGGGACTGCTTTGCAGAACACATATGCTCAGTTTGCAATAAGCAACTGCACCTCCCTGTCGTGAACCATTTCAACTCCCCTTCCCGTTCCTTAGACAACATGTCCATCCTAGACCTCCTGAGTGCCACAACAATGCCACCCGAAGGCTGCAGGTACAGCATCTCATATTCCGCTTGGGAACCCTGCAGCCCAATGATATCAATGTGGATTTCACCAGCTTCAAAATCTCCCCTCCCCCCACTGCATCCCAAAACCAGCCCAGCTCGTCTCCGCCTCCCTAACCTGTTCTTCCTCTCACCTATCCCCTCCTCCCACCTCATGCTGCACCTCCATTTCCTACCTGCTAACCTCATCCTGCCCCCTTGACCTGTCCGTCCTCCCCAGGCTGACCTATCCCCTCCCTACCTCCCCACCTATACTCTCCTCTCCACCTATCTTCTCCTCTATCCATCTCCGTTCCACCTCCCCCTCTATCCCTATTTATTTCAGAACCCTCTCCCCATCCCCCTTTTCTGATGAAGGGTTTAGGCCCAAAACGTTAGCGTTTGTGCTCCTAAGATGCTGCTTGGCCTGCTGTGTTCATCCAGCTCCACACTTTGTTATCCCTTCCGAAACATTACCACTTACTTTAAAAGTCAACCCCCTCCAACTCATTTTTAACCTGAAGATTCTCGGAAAATCTGCTTTTACATAAGTATGCACCGAATCGCCTTGGAATCCATATTGACAACATTCAAAGACCTTTCTTTATCTCACATATTCCTTAAAACATTCAGCCAAACTGTTAAACTCAAGTCAAGTATGACCAAATTAGTCTGATCCCAGCACATACTTATTATCAATAACACTGATTCTAGTAGCTCCTTCAGAACAGTTTACTAATAAAAAAAATTAATCGTGGAATGTGGGTGTCACTGGCTAGACCAGCATTTATTGCCCAGAGGGCAGTTAAGAGCAAAACACATTGCTGTGGGTCTGGACTCATTAGTCCAGACTCATAAAGCTGGCAAGGCATCAGTGAAGCAAATGATTTTTTTAAGAACAATACCAACCCTAATGTGAGATTTTATTAAATTCAAATTCCAGCATCTGATGTGGAATGCCAACCCACCTGCCCACATCTTCTGGATTACTAGTCCAGTGATATTACCACTACACCCCTACCTCCCCAATGCACAAGACTTGAACCTTGATGAGTGTAATAGCAGGGTAGACGAACGGTGAAACTCAACTTTTTAACCACAATTATCTCTGACTTCGTTAAACAGACAGGAATCCAGGTTTGTAGATAACATTAGAGTAGGAGGGACAATTAGTAATTTAAAAGTAAGGAATCTTCTATTTGAGACAGAAATGAGAAAATTTCTATTTCTCCCAAAGGTCAGGATGGGAATCATTCTTCTCTTAAAGGGTGGTAAGTCTGTGGAATTTTCTTTCCCAGGGAGGAGGCGGCGACAGGCTCATTGAATACCTTTAAGGCAGAGTAATTTGGGAGTTAGGACAAGTAAATCATAATGGAACAACAAATAATCAAGAAGGCTAAAGAAGTTTGACCTTTATCAAGAGGGTGTTTTCATTTCCTAGGATCTGTTGGAGATGCCCAAGACCAAATGGAATTAGGGAACAATTGATGGTTACAGGTTAAATAAGGGATAATTAGGTGAAAGTTGGGTGTTTTTTTTTAAACCTACTTATGGCAAACAAGTAACATAGAACCGTGTCTGGAGTTTTGTGACATGCAAATTGGAATGAAACTCTTAAGTAGGACTCGCTAAAGCCTGTCCACCATCTATAAGGCATAATTCAGGAGTATGATGGAATGCTCACAACTTGCTTGGATGACTGCAGCTCCAACATGACTAAAGAAGCTTACAGCATCTAGGACAACACAGCACACTTGATTGGCACCATATCCACAAACATCCAATGCTCAGTATTAGCAGTGTATACCATTTATAAGATAAACTGTAGCAATTTTCCAAAGATCCTTAGACAGCACCCTCCAAACCCATGACCATTTCCAACTTGAAGGACATGTCAGCAGATAGATGGAAACACCACCACCTGAAAGTTCTCCCCCAAGCCATTCATTATCCTGACTCAGAAATATATCATTCCTTCACTGTTGCTGGGTCAATATCCAAGAATTCCCTCCGTATAGCACTGTGGAATAACCTGGACTGAAGCACTTCAAAAAGGCAGCTCACCACCACCTTCTCAAGGGTAAGGAGGGATGGGCAATAAATGCTGGTCTAATCAGTGATGCCCACAAGTGAATAAAATGGAAGTGAATGACTGGACTTTGTCTTAACAAAAGCTGCTGCAATATAGAGTGGAGAAAGTGTGTCTACAATTGTGTTCAGCTCCCACCTGAACACCTCACTTTAAGAATGATGTATTGGTTTGGAGGGGATACAGCCCAGATTCACCAGAATGATTCTAGGGTTATGGGTTTTATTTATATGGGTGGGCTACACAAACCTAGCTTGTATCTTCTCAAGATAATAAGAACTGCCAATGCTGGAGTCAGAAATAACAGTGTAGAGCTGGAGGAACACAGCAGGCCAGGCAGCATCAGAGCAGGAAAACTGACATTTCAGGTCAGGACCCTTCTTCAGAAATTTCAGCTTTCCTGCTCTTCTGATGCTGCCTGGCCTACTGTGTTCCTCCAGCTCCACATTGTGTTCTACTTCTCAAGTTTGGAACACTGCGATGTGACTATTTAAAGGACTCAGTGGAACAGAGAGGCAGAAACGATTTTCTTTCTGGCAGGAGCTGTGACAATAACAAAATTGGACCTGGCCAATTTGGAGGAAAATTAGGAAGCAGCTTTCACAGGAAAGGGTTTGTGGGGTTGTCACCTCTTTCAAAAACCTGTGGACAGTTGTGAACAAGAGCTTTGGTGAAGAAAGTTGCCAGATTTTTATTTTGTTAGAAACGTCAAGGGTTACACCACCGTGACAAAATGGGGTCGTGAGATGCAGCTCAGCCATGATCTAACTGACTAGCAGAATAAGCTTAAGGGGCTGAATGGCCTCCTCCTCTGTCTATGCACTATGCAGATGAACTTTGTGCATGTTTTCAGGACACTAACCTCATTGTGTTTCTCTTGCAGGTCCCTCAACAGGTAGGTATCCAGCTACCCTATTACAACATGGAGAATCACAGAACAGTCACAGCACACAGGAAGGCCATTCTGTCCACTGGGTCCATGCTGATCCATTCCAAGGGAACTGCAGCTAGTCTGACCCATGCCCTTTTCGAGTACCCCTGCAACTTTTTTACCTTTGAGCATTTGTCCAATTCCCTTCTGAAAGCCACCCTTGAAGCTCTCTCTATCATATTCTCTTGCAGGGAATTCCAGATCCTAACAATCCACTATATAAAATGTCTTTCCTCGGGTGGCCCCTCGTTCTTTTGCCTTTCGCAGAGGCCATTTGCTTTTCACGTCTGTACTGACTCCCTGTGTATCTTAACTTGATTCCAATCTCCCACCATCTTATTGTGTGTCTTTCTTCAATTTAAATAATAATCACAGGCCCCACTTGAAAGCCTCGACTATATTTCCAAACCCAGACCACTCACTGTGTGAAAACGTTATTTTCTCACCTCATATTTGCTTCTTTCAAAAATCATTAAATCTGTGCCCTCTAGCTCTTGATCCTTTTATGAGCAGGAATAGTTTATCCCCATCTACTCTATACAGGCCCTTTATGATCTTGAAAACTTCTATCATCTGTCCTTTGTTCTGGAACCCCCTGTTATTAGTGACTCTCTGAGCTCCTTCAATCTTTGTTGAAAATAATTACTAAATCTGGTAGGTCTGATATGAGATAACAGAGTGTGAAGCTGGATGAATACAGCAGGACAAACAGCATCAGAGGAGCAGCAAAGCTTCAAATTTCAGGTCGGCACCCTTCTTCAGAAATGTCGGAGGGGAAGGGGATTCTGAAGTAAATAGGGAGAGGGGGAGGCGGATAGAAGATGGATAAAGGAGAAGATAGAGTGAGAGAAGACAAACAGGTCAAAGAGGCGGGGTTAGAGCCAGTGAAGGTGAATGCAGGTGGGGAGTTGGGGGGCTAGTGGATAAGTCAGTCCAGGGAGGACAGACAGGTCAGGGGGACGGGATGAGGTTAGTGGGTAGGGGATGGGGTGGGGGTGGGGCTTGGGCTTGAGGTGAGAGGAATGGTTAGGGACACAGGGACTAGTTGGGTTGGTTTTGGTATGTGCTCGGGGGAGGGGAGATTTTGAAGCTTGTGAAATCCACATTGATACCCTTGGGCTGCAGAGTTCCCAAGTGAAATATGAGATGCTGTTCCTGCATCTTTCGGGTGGCAATGCAGGGAGCCCAGGATGGACATGACATCCGAGGAGTGGGGCGGAATTGAAATGGTTCATGACTGGGAGGTGCAGCTGTTTGTTGCGAACAGAGCGTAGGTGTTCCGCAAAGTGGTCCCCAAGCCTCTGTTTGGTTGCCCCAATGTAGAGGAGGCTGCAACAGGAATAGCGGATACAGTATATAACATTGACAGATGTGCAGGTGAACATCTGTTTGATGTGGAAAGTCTTCCTAGGGCCTGGGATCGGGGTGAGGTACAGGGGCAGGTGTAGCACTTGCTTCAGTTGCAGGGAAAAGTGCCGGGGGTGGTGGGGCTGGAGTGGACTGTGGAGTGGACAAGGGAGTCACGGAGAGAGTGGTCCCTCCGGAAAGCACATAAGGGTGGGGAGGGAAAAATGTCTTTGGTGGTGGGGTCAGATTGCAATTGGCGGAAATGTCAGAGGATGATGCGTTGGATTTGGAGGTTGGTGGGGCAGTACGTGAGAACGAGGGGGATTCTGTTTTGGTATTATTGCAAATACAATGTGTGAGGGATGAGTTGTGGGAAATGCGGGAGACACGGTCAAGGGCATTTTTGATCACTGTGGAGGGGAAGTTGCGGTTTTTGAAAAAAAGAGGGCATCTAGGATGCTCGGGAGTGGAATGCCTCATCCTGGGAGCAGATGCAGCGGAGTCGAAGGAATTGGGAATAGGGGATGGCATTTTTACAGGAAGCTGGGTGAGAGGAGGAATATTCTAGGTAGTTGTGGGCGTCGGTAGGTTTAAAATGGACATCGGTTTCCAGGTGGATGCCAGAGATGGAGACAGAGAGGTCCAGGAAGTAGAGAGAGAGGTGTCAGAGATGGTCCAGGTAAACTTTAGGTTGGAGTGGAAGGTGTTGGTGAAGTGGATGAACTGTTCAAGCTCCTTGTGGGAGCACAATGTGGAGCTGAAACAGTCATCAATGTATCGGAGAACGAGGTGGGGTTTAGGGCCAGTGTAGGTACGGAAGAGAGATTGCTTCACGTACCCTACAAAGAGGCAGGCATAGCTTAGGCCCATGCGGGTACCCATGGCCATCCCTTTTGTCTGTAGAAGGTGGGAGGAATTAAAAGAGAAATTGTTGAGGGTGAGGACGAGTTCAGATAAGCGGATGAGGTTGTCAGTGGAGGGGGACTGGTCGGGTCTGCGGGACAGGAAGAAGCGGAGGGCTTTTAGGCTATCAGCATGGGGAATGCAGGTGTATAGGGACTGGATGTCCAGAGTGAAAACGAGGTGTTGCGGACCGGGGAATTGGAAGTTCTGGAGGAGGTGGAGGGCATGGGTGGTTCCTGGACCAAGGGAGAGAAAATGGAATCCAGATAGGTGGAGATGAGTTCGGTGGGGCAGGAGCAGGTGGAGACAATGGGTCAACCAGTGCAGTCAGGTTTGTGGATGTTTGGAAAGGAGACAGAAGCGGGTGGTGCAGGGTTGGGGAATGATGAGGTTAGAGGCTGTGGGTGGGAGGTCACTTGAGGTGATGAGTCTGATATAACACTTCTTTGGAACACAGAACACTCCTGACAGTTCCAAAAACAGTGATTCCAGACTCCTAGCATTAACTCTGTTCCTCTATCCGCAGGTGCTGCCAGACCTGCTGCGTTTCTCCAATAACTTCTGTGTTTGGTTTCGATTTACAGCACCCAAAGTATTTTGCTTTTATTTGGGACAAGTAACAACCTTTTTCATTTCAGAAGTCATTTCTTAAGAGTTATTTTCACCATGACAATTTCAAGCTCCTGTCACATATCTTAGTATACAGACACTTTATCAGTTAAGACGAATGGAAGAAGCTAACAGGTCCCTAACTTATCTTTGACTCATTTCTCATCTTTTTTCATTCATTCATGGGATATAGTCATCAGTGGTTGGCTATTCCTAACTGCCCAGAGGGCAGTTAAGAGTCAATCCCATTTCTCCCTAAAGGACATCAGTGAACCAGATAGGTTTTACAACAATCATCAGTAGTTACAAGATCACCAAATCATCAGGTCAGCACTTTATTACAGAATTTATGGATTTCAGAGTTCACCGTCTGCCATGGTGGGATGTGAACTCATGTCCCCAAGACATTAGCCTGAAGTTCTGGATTGCTAGTCCATTGACATTACCATTGCCTCCCCATTTTTATTTTCTTTTTCTTTATTCATTCACGGAATGAGGGCATCGCTGGCTAGGCAGCATTTATTGCCCATCCCTCATTCCCCAGAGGGCAGTTAAGAATCAACCACATTGCTGTGGGTCTGGAGTCACATGTAGGCCAGACCAGGTAATGATGCCATTTTCCTTCCCTAAAGGACACTAGTGAACCAGATGGGTTTTTCCAACAATCAACAATGGATTCGTGGTCATCATTAGGCTCTTAATTCCAGATATTTATTGAATTCAAATTCCACCATCTGCTGTGGCGACATTCAAAACCAGGTCCACAGAAAATTACCAGGGTCTCTGGATTAACAGTCCAGCGATACTACCACTAGGCCATCACCTCTGTTGATGATGTCCAGCTTCCTTTTGTATGCCCACAACAACTGACACCTTACCATTTCAGGGCTCTCTCCAGCCCAAAACCCGACATCATGGGTTTGGTTATGAGCTGATTGACAGCAGGCATCCTCATTACTGTTGCTGAGTTTTGCAGGGGTCCGTCCGTGCCTTGGTATCATGGAACATTTGGAAACCAGCCCGTTGCCAAAGTAACCATCTCTATCTTTCTTGGCACCACGCCATCTCAATCACATGAGCTGATCAAAAAGCAAGGGAGCTAAACAAGTCAGAGAAGGGTAATGTCTCAGTGGAGTTAAATATGCAAGGTGTGAATAAGTTGGGGCTTGTGCTGCAGTTTTTTCAGTGACAGGAGCATGGGAATGGGAGTGGGGTAGCTTGTAATCACATGTCTGCTGTAACAAACTGATTCACTCACACCTTGAATAACTATTTCATCAAGTTTCAGAATCAACACTCCCGTTTCAGCAGAAAGTTCTTCGGTAAATACCAACCAGTGTTTCGCTCGGGCAATTTCATCAATACCCGTTCAGTGGCAAGGCGGCTGCAGCTCCCTCCTGGCGAGTACGTCATCCTGCCCACCACCTTCTGTAAGAATGAGGAAGGGGAGTTCTTTCTGCGGATCTTTGCAAAGAAGAAGAATGTCTCCAGGTACAGCGTCAGAAGCCAGCATTGTATCTCTGGTGGATGAAACCATTTCCCACCCTGATTCCAACCCCTGATCAACTCAACATCCTGTGTCAAAGGAAGAATCTCACAAGTCAATCATTATGCGCTGCCAGGGTGTGATATAGATCAACTTAAAAACTCCTGTCTATAGGCCCAAGGGAATGATGGTGGCATGACATTAATGTCACTGGATGCAATATCTGTCATGGGGCACACAATCTGGAATCAAGAGCTTGTCTCTGTAACAGTGATCATGAAACCATGATCAGTTGTCGTAAACTCCTTGTGTTTCACCAATACCTTTCAGGGAAGCAAATCTGCCATCTTTTCTCAGTCTGGCCTACACATGACTCCAGACCCACAAGCAATGGGGTGGACTTTTAACTGCCCTTAGAAATGGCCTAGTGAGTCAATGAATAGTATTCTGGTGGCTCATTGCTATTTTCTTAAGGGTAAACAGGGATATGCCATAAATGCCTCAACAGTGACCCACTAATATATGTAGCTTCCAGTTCATGCAAGAGCAAAAATAGATTTAGGAGTATCGGTTAGGATTATTAGTGTAGTGCACTGTGTGGACTGGAAGCTTTATAAATTAGTATTCGGGGAGTGTTCTTTGCATACAGAAAGAATATGTACATGCTTTGGAGATAGCAGAAACTGCCAATATTGGAGAATCTGAGATAACAAGGTGTAGAGCTGGATAAACACAGCAGGGCGAGCAGGAAAGCTGATGTTATGGTCTGGACCCTTTTTCTGAAGAAGGGTTCAGGCCTGAAACATCAGCTTTCCTGCTCCACTGATGCTGCGTGGCCTATTGTGTTCATCCAGCTCTACAATGTTGTTATCTATGTACATGCTTTGCACCTGTTTCAACTCAACAAAATAGGGGACAGCCATTTTGCTGTTCATTTATCAGGTCAATGCTTTAGCTAATCAGAACCAACCTGTCTGACTTAAAAATTTAAACAATGACTGACAGTTAACTGTCAATCATGATTAGTTGTGCTTTCTCCATAGCAACATTGCTACCAATCAGAGTCTACTTGCCTACCAATAACTCTCTCCTTTCATACAGTTGATTTGCAAGTTCCTCAATCTGTTTATGAAACAGTTGTTTAAATTTGTACATCACCTGACTAATGCAAAAAAGTGAACCAATAAATAAAAATTCTGCTGTTCTTTTACTCATTGGCTTTTGTTTCTCTTCCAGGGAGAACAGCACCACCACTTATGCCTTCAACCCACAGGTAATTGTAACAGAGGACAAGCTGCATAGGTACTTGAGTCAGGGTCTCTATAAACACTCTTGAGGACAGGTTATATACATAACAAATCTCCTTCTATACTATCCCATTAATCTGTTTAAACCTTAATCTTTTCACTACTGGAATGTTTTCCCTTTATTGCACTGAAAAGCACCAGTTTCCTGATTGCTGAAAGAGTGAATATTCTGTAATTGTCAATACTTCTGTCCACTGGTTTTCATAAAACAAGAGGGACCAGATTGTGTTCACATTGAGGTATCTGGGACTGCACTGACTGACCAGACATTGGCAGGCACTGCATGGGGCTGGCAGCTCATCCGGGCATGGTACCACTGAGGTACGATGCTGTGCAGACTTTTTCAGCTGATCATCTAGTATTTTTTCCTAACCACTGGGGGTTAGTGGCAGCAAGAGAGCTTATAACAGTCCCTAAAAAACAAAACCTTGTGGGTAACCTGAGATTTAATTCGAGATAATTTCTGAAACAAAAGGAGGGTTCTGGCTGCACGGTGGCAGTTCTGTGCACACCTTCTGCACACAAACTACAGAAGCTAATTCCATAGCAAATTCACACAAGCCTGTTCAGTTTTGACTTGATTTGACTTCAAATTCTGCCTTTTCCTTATTCCAGGTCAACTGGACAGAGGTTGATGTTGACAGCAAGAGCACATTAAATGTGCTGAGAGATGCTGTAAGTGAGGTATGTTTCTCTGCAAAAGTGACTGCCAATTCCTTCAGGTAGCTTCACAGCCACTGGTTACTGCTTGCTGACTGTGGATTGATATTGGGACTTGCTGTTTATTGTTAGGGCTGTGTTGTGATCTCTGTATTTCTGTCTTACAGACGGACACTCTAAGTGCCTCAGAATTCATGGAGTTCTTCAATTCAGGTCTGTCAAACCTCAAGATCTTGTGAGCGAGTGACACCCCCTCCCTTTCAGCCAACAGTATGAACGAGTGACCTGTCCTCTGACCAATAGCATGAGTAAGCAACTGGCTTTCTGCACAAGTGTCAGTGTTCTCTCCCCGAAACTTGAGTGGGTCACCAGTCCCCCTGACCAGTTTTAGTTAGGATTCAACAGAAATTAAGAACTTAAATTCTATTGTTTCTAGCTTTAAGCAGTATTTTAGGAGGGGCAGTTGGGATTAAATAAAGAAGCAGCTCAAACTGATTCCTCATTAAGCAGGTTAGGCAATAAGGCCAAAAGAAATAGGAACAAGAGTAAACTTTTCTGTCCCTCGAGCATTCTCCGCCACACATTAGAGTCAAATCCCTGGGAGTGATGATCACCAACAATCTGTCCTGGTCCACCCATGTTGACAATACAATCAAGAACACACAGCAATGCCTCTCACTCCTCAGAAGGCTAAGGAAATTCAGCATATCCATGAAGATGCACCATAGAAAGCATCTTGTCTGGATGCATCACAGCATGGTATGGCAACTGTTCTTCCCAAGACTGAAAGAAACTATACAGTTGTGAACACAGCCCAGTCCATCATGCAAAACAGCCTCCTATCCATTGACTTCAACCATACAATCCTTCCCGCTGAATTGAGAAAACACCAAACATAATCAAAGACCTGTCTCCTCTCCTCCACCCTGTTCCATCAGGCAGAAGGTATTAAAGTTTGTATACATGTACAAGCAGATTTGAGAACTGCCTTTCCCCACTGTTAGCAGACTTTTGAATGGACCTCTTTAAAGTTAATGCTGATCTCTCCCTCTGCACCTTCTTGGCAGCTTTAACATTGTATCCTGCACTCTATTTTTTTCACCCTGATACACTGGTATACTACAATCTGCCTGTAAAGCCTGTCAGACTAACTTTCCAAGTAATAAATCATATCAAAGCAAAAACAAAAAATTCATGTCCACTTCCTGCCCTTTCCATGTAACTCTTGATTCTCCTGCTTATCAAGAATCTCAACCTTAAATATGTGCAAGATCTCTGCTCCCACAGTTCTCCGAGGCAAGGAGCTCCGAAGACACTCAATCTTCCAAGAGAATAAATTCCTCCTCAAGTTATAAATTGGAGCCCCTTTATCCCAAGATTAAGCTGCCAAGTCCTAGTATTAAAATATACGCACAGCTAACTTTTGGACTTAGGTACAACTTACAATAGAGTACTGGAGTTAGATGATAAATGGAATTAGGGGAAGAGGGAAAATAGGGTGCTCCATTGCTTTTGTTTTTCCTAGTTATTTCAATCTCCAGGAAATGATTCTTATTGTGCTACAGAAGAGGAAGATAGTTATTTGCTAAGTATCTGGTAAGTAACTAAGATTTATTCTATTCCTAAGGTTCAACATTGAACTGCAATAGGTAGACAGCTAACAAAATATATTAAAAACAAGTAAACAGAGAACTGACTAAAATAATAAAGTAGAAAATATTAAGGGTGGCGGGAGAGATGTGTCACAGCTGCTGCACACGGGCGCTCTTGGATGTCAGTTTGGTCCAGGACAAACATTTGAAGTTTAGAGATAACAGAGTGTGAAGCTGGATGAACACAGTAGGCCAAGAAGCATCTTAGGAGCACAAAAACTGACGTTTCGGGCCTAAACCCTTCATCAGAAAAGGGGAATGGGGAGTGGATTCTGAAATAAATAGGGAGAGAGGGGAAGGCGGACCAAAGATGGATAGAGAAGATAGGTGGAGAGGAGAGTATGGGAGGGGAGGTAGAGAGGGGATAGGTCAGTCCAGGGAGGATAGACAGGTCGAGGGGGCGGGATAAGATTAGTAGGTAGGAAATGGAGGTGCGGCTTGAAGTGGGAGGAGGGGATAGGTGAGAGGAAGAACAGGTTAGGGAGGCAGGGATGAGCTGGGCTGGTTTTGGGATGCAGTGGGTGGAGGGGAGATTCTGAAGCTGGTGAAATCCACATTGATACCATTGGGCTGCAGGGTTCCCAAGCGGAATATGAGTTGCTGTTCCTACAGCTTAAGGGTGGCATCATTATGGCACTGCAGGGGGCCCACGATGGACATGTTGTCTAAGGAATGCCGCGGGGGGGGGGGGGGGGGGGGATTTGAAATGGTTCGCAACTGGGAAGTGTAGTTGTTTATTTCAAACCGAGCATAGGTGTTCTGCAAAGCGGTCCCCAAGCCTCCGCTTGGTTTCCCCGATGTAGAGGAAGTCACGAGTACAGAGGATGCAGTATACCACATTGGCGGATATGCAGGTGAACATCTGCTTGATGTGGAAAGTCATCTTGGGGCCTGGGATGGGGGTGAGGGAGGAGATGTGGGGGCAAGCATAGCACTTCCTGTGATTGCAGGGGAAAGTGCCAGGTGTGATGGGGTTGGAGGGGAGTGTGGAGCGGACAAGGGAGTCGCGGAGAGAGTGGTCTCTCTGGAAGGCAGACAAGGGTGGGGTTGGAAAAATGTCTTTAGTGCTGGGGTCGGATTGTAGATGGCGGAAGTGTCAGAGAATGATGCATTTGAAGTTTGATCAGTTTCAATTCAGTTAGGAGCCTGACGCTTAACTTTGGATGGTGTGTTTTCTATGGGAGAGGAAGCTACTGAATTCTTTGTTCAAGGAGGTTGGCTCATCTGATTTGGTCAGTATTTACTGCCGGAGACTGCGACTGCAACTGCAACTAAGGCAGAAAAGGGGATCCAGACAGTAAGAGTGCAGGAACCTCAGTCTTTCCAATGATCTCAGGGAAATGACTTGAAAGAAATTCTGGGGTTTGCATTTAAATCAATGAAAACCCATGTCTCCTTTCTAACTGATTAAAGATTCAACAGGAGGCAGTCAGCGAGCCATTTTTAGGGCTGTTACCTTTCTGCTTATAAATTCTGTGTCAGTACACCTCCACTTCCACACTACACCTGAGGAAGGTGCACAGCTCTGAAAGTTAGTGTTTTCAAATAAACCCGCTGGACTATAAACCAGTGTTGTGCAATTTTTGACTTTGTCAACACCAGTCCAACGCTGCCACCTCCACATCATGGTTTCCAATTGTCCAACAGCTTTGTGATTCTTTCAGCTTATATGGATGAGGGACAGCTGCAGAGCTAACAGACTAGGGCATGGGAAGCCATTCAAAAGAAAGTAAGAAGAAATATAGTGGTAATAGGAGATAGAATAGTGTGGAATTGACGCTATTCTCTGTGGCAAACAGCAATAGTCCAGATAGCTGTGTTGTCTGCCCAATGCCAGGGTTCAGGACATTAGCTCGGGGCTGGAAAGGAACTTGCAGTGAAAGAGGAAGAATCCAGTCATTGTGATCCAAGCAGGTAAGGAAATTCTGCACAAACTGTATGAAAAGCTACACACCAGATTAGGAAGTAGAACCTGAAAGGTCATAACTTCTCCATTATTACCTGAGGCACATGCAAAGTGGCACCAGGCAAATCAGAAAAGAGACAGGAATGTGTATCTCAAAGACAAGGTGTAGGAGAAGTGGTTCTGCTTTGAGTCAATGGCACCAGTAAAGGGGAAAGTGGGATTTGTACCATCAGGACAATTTTCATCCGATTCATGCAGGGGCTGGTGTCCATGGCAACCATTTAATTATGGAAATAAAGAGGATTTTAAACCAAATAGTGATAGCCAGGGATCAAATTTAGGAAGATGCAGTAAATCAAAGAGTAGAGACAAGGCCAAAGAGAAAGGTATTAATACGGAAAATAATAAACAGATTATAGTAAAAAAAGGGGTGTATGAATCTAAGAGTCAAACAGGTAAGACCAGAATATACCAAAAACAATAAAATGACAAAACTAATGGCTCTGTATATGAATGCACATTGCACTTGAAACAAAATAGATGAACTGAGGGCATAAATAGAAATTAATAAGTATGATTTGGTAACCATTAGAGATTTGGCTGCAGGACAATATGGAATGGGACTTGCATATTGAAGAATACAGAATATTCATGAACAACAAGTCACCAGGAAAAGGTGAAGGAGTAGCTCTGTTAATAAATGATGGTATTAAAAAAATAGTGAAGGCTACCCTAAATTAGGGAAATCAGAACGTGGAACAGGTTCAGGTGGTGATGAGAAATGATAAAGGCACAATGTTACTTGTGAAGTGACGTACAAGTCCTTTAACAGTAACCAGATTTTAGGGTGCAGCATATAGAGAGAATAAGAACCTCTCAAAAGAATGGAACCTTGGCTGTTTGCAGTTTATATCAATACTTGGATGAAGGGATGGAAGATGTGAAGCTAGACTTTCTGATGACACAGACAGATAGGAAAGTAATTTGTGATAGTGACATGAGGAGGCTACAAAAAGATACAGATTGATGAAGTGAATGTGGCAAAGATGTGACAAATGAAGAAAGCATGGGGAGGATATTATTAAGCTAGAGAGGGTAAAGGTATGTTGCCAGGTATGGAAGGTTTGACTTATAAAGAAAGGCTGGAACTTTTCTCACAAGAGCATAAGTTGAGAGGTGACCTTTTAGAGGTTTATAAAATCATGAAAGATATCAATAGGGTGAATGATAGGTGTCTTTTCCCAAGGATTAGGAATTTCAAGACTAGGATGCATATTTAAGGAGAGATATTTAAGAAAGACATGAGGGGAAAGTTTGTACACAGAGATCATGTGTGGAATGACCTTCCATAGGAAGCGGTGGATGTGGGCACAGTCACAACATTTAAAAGACACTTAGATAAGTATACAAATAGGAAAGGTTTGGCGGGATATGGGCCAGGAGCAGGCAGATGGGACTAGCTTAGTTTGGGATTATGTTCAACATGGACTGGTTGGACCGAAGGATCTGTTTCCATGCTATATGACTATAAACGAGAAAATGTGAAATTGTCCATTTTGGCAGGAAGAATAATGAAGAAAGTGGCTAAATGGTTGCAAGATTGTACAGTTTTGAGACACAAATGGATCTGGGTGTCCTAATGCATGACATGTAAGATTAGCATGCAGGATTGTGAGGGGAACTGAATACAAAAGTAGAAAGGTTATGCTTCAGTGATACAGGGCATTGGTGACACCACATCTGCAACACTATGTACAATACTAATCATTTTATTTAAGGAAGGATGAAAAAGCATTGGAAACAATTCAGAGGTGGTTTGTCAGGCTATTCCAGGTTTGCTGGAATGGGCAGGTTGTCTAAAAAGAAATGGTTGGACTGGCTAAGGTGATATCTGTGGAATTTAAAAATGTAAGAGGTAATCTGATTGAAATCTTATAAATCCTGAGGGATCTTTAAAGGACAGATGTGGAGACGATGTTTCCTCTTATGCAAAAGTGTAGAACTGGACTTAAATAGTCTGACAGTTTAAAAATCATGAGCTTCACATTTAAACCAGAGATGAGGCGAAGTGTTTTCTCTCAGCAGGTCAAATGTCTTTGAAAGTCTCTTGCTAAAAAAGTGGAAGCAGAGTTGATAAAAATTTTTAAGGTAGAGGGCGACAGATTCTTGTTAAACAAAGGGGGTGAAAGGTTATCAGGAGAAGGTAGGAGAGCAGATTTAAAGTTATAATCAAGTAAGACATGATCTTATTGAATGATGGAGCATGCTGAAGAGACCGAATGGCCTGCTTGTGCTCTTTGTTTTTATGTTTGGAGAAGAGTTTTGAACTTCATTTCTAACAGGTTTGGTTCTGATCTGTTTGGTTGATCTCTGATTCCCCACCCATGATTATTGTGTGGTGCTCAATTATTTGGGTGTGAGAACTATTAATAGTGGCTGATTATTAGCACAGACAAGAAGGTAACTGACAGCTGGTTTTACTGAGTCACATTTGAGACCGGAAACAAGTGATTGTGGAAACATAGGATGCCACACAGGCTATGGCACTCACCTCCACCCTGACATGCACCCAATACGCGTGCACCCGTCGCCCGCACAAACCGTTAACCGTCCGGGGGGTGTGTGTGTGTGTGTGTGTGTGTGTGTGTGTTGGGGGGGGGGGGGGGGGGGGGGCGTGGTGGTCAGCCTGGCCAGAGGCTTGTTCCTGGGGTATGCATAACTTTTCACCAACCCTTCCCCGCAACCCCTTCACAGAGCCTAAAGCAACTACAAAGCCTAACAATGAACAATCTGTTTGCTGATACCAACAATCTCTTAATGATTGTCAACTGCACATGTTCACTGCTGAATACCTCCAAATGCATTTGCTTCTACAAATTGTAATAAGTATTCAACTTTGTTTAACACTGTATTTATATTGACACTTTAATTCATTAGTTATCTGTTATGTTTTGTTTGAATAAATTTGAGATATCCCTGCTAGTGTACATACTCGTGGATGTCAGCAAGCTCAACCACAGTTTCAAATTAATCAGTTTTGAAAATTAATTATTTCATTGTCTTTCTCCCTTTCTTTGCATTTCTCTTTTTGTGTCTGTCCCTTGCTTTATCTGTCTCCGTCTCCATGATTCTTCCTCTGTCTGTGTCTCTTTCAACTGACATAATCCTTGGTTACCTTTTGTTGATTTCTTTCTCTTGGTGTCATTCTGACTCAATTTCTGTCTCTCTCCTTCTTTCTCTCTCTTTCTGTCCGTGTGTGTTTTTCTTTCTCCTTTATCGCTCTTCCTTCCCCAACAGCCAGTTCTGATGCACATCACCTAACTCTGGAGACCTGCTGCAGTTTGGTGTTTGCAGTTAATGTATCTTTTACTGAAGCCACTTGCTAAATTTGTGAAATCATGCTGTAGTAGTGTGGTGAAAGCCAGACGAAATCACAGAGTTAAGAGGGTACAGTGGTCACTGCGCCACAAATGGAGGGGACAGGATGGAAATGACCAGGATGAGATCCGAAGGCAGTGTACTGAGGTGTTGGTCTGGGATGGTGTGAGCTGAGGTGGGTACAAGAAGCTGACAGCCACACCTCCTCCACCCTTGCTGGTTGTTTCCAGGCCTGGAGTTTTATAAATTGTGGACACGATCAGTCACAGAGTAGCGCAAGATTCCAGAAGGTCATACTCCTAATTGGGCCTCTACTGGAAAATGGGTTGGTCTGTGTTGGGAAAACTGTCGGGCAAGTTGGTTTTGGGATTGCTAAAGGTTTGGAGATGAACCTTAACAGTTAGTATCCAGTCCACTGGTCAACACAGCTGCCTCACCCATCAGGAGATCAAACTCATGGTGATGCACGTGGAAAAAATGCAGGTGAGGACATCATCCTGCAAAGGGAGAGATGTGGGAGAGAGCGTGGGATGGAGGAATGGGAGAGGGAAGGGGAGACAGACAGGGAGGGAAGAGTGGAGGGAGGATAAGTGTGGGAGAGGGTGAGGAAGAGAGAGGGAGAGTGGGAGAAGGCGGCAGAGAATGTGAAGTGGGAAGAAAGAGAGGGAGAGCTGGGGGACTGGGAGAGAGAGGACAAGGCAGGGAGATACAGTGGAGGGCTTTGTGAGGGAGGGATAAAGAATGGTAGGAATGGTGGAAAGATGGAGTGAGGTGAGGAGGGAGGAGTGGAGTGAGTGAGGGAAGTAGGAGAGGGAGAAGACAGAGGGACGGTGGAAGGACGTGGGGGTTTGGGAGTGAGACTGAGGGAGAGGGAAAATGGAAGTGTGAGGGAGGGAGAGTGTCAGGGAGGAAAAGAGATAATGGGAGAGAGAAAGAAAGTGGAAAAGGGTGGGGAGGACGGAGTGTCAATGTGGGGATGGGGGGAGCATGAAGAGGAGAATGTGTGAAAGAGGGTCTGAATGTGACAGGGAATAAATCATTTCGCAGAGAAAGACTGAAAGACAGTAGTAATGCTGCTAATAAGCAAGACATGAGGCATTTGTGGAGGGTTAACGATTGCTTGTGATCACAGGGTATATTTGACCAGTTTGCGGACAGTGAGACTGGCCTGATGAACTCCCACGACCTACGCCCTGCACTGTCTAACGCAGGTGAGGCTAATCTGTAAGGTTGCAGCTTGTACATTTTTTGTCCATAAAGAGCTACCTTCCAGACTCTTCAAGGAGTGAGATAAGTCAGAGAGGAAGGGCTGAGAAGCCGTAAGTTGACTCGCAGGCTCATTAACCAGCACAAGTGAAACAGACAGGACCATGAGCATCCAGGCTAGACTGTCAACCCCTTAGCTACACACACTTCTCCCCTTTTACAACCCTGTGATGGATCCTGTGCAAGGGTAAGGACAATGACCACCTTAGCCACCTGTCCTGGGAAAGTGGGAGTCTCCCTGGGAATCAGTGGGGCTGGGAGGAATATTTCCCCACCACCCTACCTGGGTGGCTAAGTATCCATCCTCTGTCCATAGGTTAGCTGTAGCTCAGTAGACAACTACTGCACAGCAAAGGTCCAGGTTCAAGTCCCACTCCAAGACTTAAACACAGAAATCAAGGCTCATGCTCCAATGCAGGACTGAAGAGCAGACACTGTCCCATGGTCAATACTGAGGGAGTGCTGCACTGGTGGGAGGGTCAGTACGAGGTACTGCCACACTGATGGAAGTATCGCCTTTTACTTGAGATATTAAATCAAGTGATCCAACTGCACAATTGTGAACCCTGCTGACTATTTAAGGGGTCATGAAAAGTGCAATATAAATGCAGATTTTCCTCTCTTACCAGTTTTCAAGTAGCCCCCCTTTTCATGAAGAACATTTTTCTTTCTTTCTTTCTTTCCCAGGGTTTGAGTTGGATTCGAAGGTTCATCACGCACTTTGGATGCGTCACAGAACCAGCACCAACACAATCTGCTTCAGTCATTTTGTCAGCTGCGTGGCCAAGCTACAGAAGCTCTTTGGTGAGCAAACTCCACTACCATCGCTCAGTAGCAACAGTATTCTGCAGCAGACTGCAGAAATTTACCCAAGAGCCTCAGACAGTATCTTTCAAACGCAAAACCACTTCCATCTAGAAGAAAAAGGGCAACAGATACACGGGACACCACCACCTTCAAATTTCCCCCTAAACCAGTCCCTACCCTGACTTGGAAATGTATTACTGTTCCCGGATGTTGGTTCAAAATCTTGTAATTTCCTCTCTAATAGCATTGCAGGTAAACCCACACAGATGGACTACAGCAGTTCAAGAAAGCAGCTCAATCCCACCTTCTCAAGGGCAACTAGGGAAGGGCAATAAATGCTGGCAAACCAGTGACACCTATACCCTATAAAATTAGTTTAAGAAAAAAAATCTGATCCTAATTTTCTTCATCAAACTGGCATTTTCTTTGAGCAGTTTAGTTCAGCACTTAGAGTTCAACAGTGGGGAAGTGGACCTTCGGATGAATTCATCCAAAATCAGTGGACCTCAGGCTGCACTCCATCACTGTCAGCTCTAGCCAATGGGTCTCACTCTAGCTCAGGCAAATATGGATTCGAAGCACACGTCACACTGTTGGAGGGTCACTGTTGAGGGCGCACCTCACTGGGTTGGGACTAAGAGAGTACCGGACCATCAGAGGGTCAGTAATGAGAGAGTGCTGCTTTGCTAGCAAGTAAAAATTGGCTGTCACTCAGTAATCAGTGATTATATTCCACTTTATGTGATGTCCTGAGTTCTTGTTAGGCATTGCATCAATGAAAGTCATTAGTTTTGACTGGTGAAGTTTCCCAGCTCTGCCTAATTTTTCAATGCTTGACAGATGATTCTGGGATCCCCTGCCCCACTGGTATATAGTCCAAAATGTCACTCGTTGTCCGTGGCTGCTTTCATTTGACTAACCATCAATTTCTTTCATTTCAGCTATTTATGGGAGGTTGAAGAACCCACAGCCAAAAGCAATTGATCAGGTGATTCACTGTTAATGCAGCAGACAAGGGGTTTACACAATCTTCCAGGTGGTTAGTCTCACTTGGGACAGGAGCAGTCTATTCCAGACCAGATCAGGAAGGGGGTCCATTATACCTTTGGAGGGGGGGGGAGAGGGGGGGTCCAGCCCCACCCGGGACGGGGGGGCAGAATCCAGTCCTGCCCATGATCTTGGGGGGGGGGGGGGGGTTCCACTCCCATCCCATCCGCAACAGGGTGAAGTGGGATCCAGTTCCGCGTGAGACAGAGTGGGAGGTCCAGTCCGGTTACTGACTGGACAGAACAAGAGACTCTGCCTGGGAAGTGGTATTGGATGGTGGTGGGAACCTGTAAATACTTATTTTTCTTCTCTTTTCCTAGTGGATCTTGCTCTTTATTGGGATCTAATGTTTGCTGAGATTTTTTGGGCTCGGACTGGCTTCAGCAAGCATGGCGAACCATCAGACGCAGATATCTAAGATCTCCTGAGCATTTACACTGGAGTGCCGACTTTGTTTTAACTCTGCTTTCAACTTGTATTTAATCTTGAAAAAGGATGCTCAGGTACAGTCGAATACTACTGTCTGCAAGATGCACTGGATCTGAACCCTTCCCATTCTGAGTTTCAACTCAGACATTCCAGCGCTGATGGGTCAGACAAACCGATGTACCCTCAGTGCCTGCTGCTTGAGTTTCTGATGCATCTTTCTACTATATAAGTGGCTGGACATGAGGGTTATTGACACTGCGGGTCTACTTCAGCTGGGAACTGGGATAACTATACATGTTGCCAATGCATAACACTACATGTTATTACCTATGGTGGGATTCATAATAAAATCAGATGTTGCAAAGCACTTTTTGAGTTTCTTTCATCATAGATTTAAGTGGGGGGAGGGCAGCAAGGATATATACAAAACTGCAGAATACACAGCATCAGCTCCTGTGTACACAGTCATATCAAATATTTACAGGGTTCCCCAAGTTTGCATCATACTTGGCGATTCCGTGGGCAGATCACAATTATAGGGTGTACCGCAGGAGTATGTCAATATTTACAGAGTCCCCGAGGGCATCAGTGCTTACAAGGAGTCCTCAGGGAGTGTTTCAGTATTTGCAGTGAGTCCTCGGAGCTGGGTCAGTTATTACAAGAGGTTCCTAGGGAGTATATCAGAATTCCAAGGGGATCCCTGGGAAATGAGAGATTTTGGAGGGAGCAGTTGTTGTATTTACATGAAGTTCCTATCACTCAACTCCAATAACGTACATTTATTTAGCCAATTCACTCATGAGTAATTGTCTCCAAGTCAATGAAGAGGTGAGGGAGGGGTTGTGTCTACTGTCTACCCCAATTTGAGATGATCAAGTTTGAACTTCGATCAATGCCTGTGCTCTGATCACCAACCTCCTGCTTGTGTTTGCCTTACACAGCGACTTATTCGATCCCCACTCACTCAGGAAGATCTGCAGCCACATCATCTGCCATCTCCTGGACAGTACATGACCATCTAACCTTCTCACCAGTCCCCACATATGGTGATATTGTCAGATTCTGTTCTCTCATCCCTTCAAAACTACCCTCATTCCAGACCCTTCCACTATTACAAATGCGAGCTCATCTTGATCTTCCCTTTCCTTTCTAATGTCCCTGAGCACGCTATCACCTTCCACATCTGTGCCTAACTTTCCTGGAACACTGTGGGTTAATCCCTCCGCACAGGTTCCAACCTTGGGCAGCCCCACCTTAGCCATTCCCTGAATTGTCACTGCCACACCACAGGCAGTCATGCCTTCAGTTGCCTGGGCCCCACGTTTCTGGATGTGCACCTCTGCCACTAGATTTCACTTCCTAGCTGAAGACACATCTTAAAAACAATTTCCTTGATGACGCTTCATTCGCTTAAATATGTCCTTATATAAAATACTGTTTGATAATCAACTTCCAAGGCACCATAAAGATAGTTTATAACTAATAGCACATGGAATCAATGCATCAAATTGGATCTAAAATTGGTTTAGTAGCAGGACACAATGGGTCATGGTCAAAGGATATTTTTGTGGCTGTTTGTCTCTGTCCAGTGGCATACCAAAGGGTTCAGTGCTGGGGCCCTTGTTGTATGTACAATGATCTAGAAATGAATATAGGAGGCACAATCTGCAAGTTCACAGAAGACACAAAATTTGGTGGTGCAGCACATATCGTGGAGGAAAGCTTTACACTACAGGAAGATACAGACAGGCTAATCAGATGGGCTGAAAGTGACAAACGGAATTTAATCCTGAAAAGTCTGAGGTGATGTATTTTGGGAGGGCTAACAAGGAAAGGGAACACATGATGAATGGTAGGACCCTAGGAAATTTAAAGGGACCTTTGTGTGCACGTCTATAGATCCTTGAAGGCATTAGGACAAATAGATAAGGTGGTTAAGGAGGCAAATGAGACACCTGCTTTTTTTTAAATTGAGGCAGTGAATACAAGAGCAAAGAGGTTATGCTGGAGCTGTATATCACATTAGTTGGGCCATAGCTGAAGTACTATATGTGGTTCAGGTCACCACACGATAGGAAGTATATGATTGTACTGGAGAGGATAAAAAGAAACTTCACCAGGAGGTTGCCAGGGCTGGAGCGATTCAGCGATAGATCCTTCTCTGCAGCCGTAACTTTACAGTCCTCACTCTGTTCAATTACCCTTTGATCTTTGTATGTTATGATCCACTTGTACTGCACTTCAAACAAGATTTACCAGAATGTTGCTGGATTTCAGTTATGAGGAGGTTGGATAGGCTGGGACTTATTTCACTGGATTTTAGGAGATTGAAGGATGACCATATAGAAGTTTATAAAATCATGAGGGGTATGGATAAGGTGAGTTGCAACGGTTTTATCCCTAGGGTTGGGGAGTTCAAAAGTAGAAGGCATAATTTTAAGGTGAGAGGAAAAAAATCTAAAAGGTACCTGAGAGGCAACTATATCACACAGAGGGTGGTTCATATGTGGAATGAACTTCCAAACAGAGTAGTGGCTGGGTACGTTTACAAAACATAAAAGACGTTTGAACAGGTACATGAACAGGATAGGTTTAGAGGGCTATCGGCCAATGGCAGGTAAGTTGACTAGTTTAGTTTGTGGGACCTGATCAGCACAGACAAGTTGGACCAAATGGTCTGCTTCTGTGCTGTATGACTCTATAAATGGAAAGAGACTAGATAGCCTGGGGCTGAAACTGTTTCACAGATAGGGGGAGCTGCAGATGCTGGAGAATCCAAGATAACAAGGTGTAGAGCTGGATAAACACAGCAGGCCAAGCAGCATCAGAGGAGCAAGAAAGCTGACATTTCGGGTCTGGACCCTTCTTCTCCTCTGATGCTGCTTGGCCTGCTGTGTTCATCCAGCTCCACACTTTGTTACCTCAGATAGACTGGGGCTGTTTTCTTTAGGGCAGAGAAGACTCAAGCGGATCTGATTAAAGTCTACAAAATTGTAAGGGGCAGGGACAGGGAGAAACCATTCCCCTTAGTTGAGGAGGCAGTAACCAGGGGGCACAGATTTACAATAAGGGGCAGGAGGTTTTGAGGGCATGCGGAGGAAAATATTTTTCACCCAGAGAGTGGTGGGTATCTGGAACACACTGCCCGAAAGTGTAAAGGCAGAAACCATTACAACATTTGAAAAGTATTTAACATGATCACATGAAATGCCACAGCATTCAAGGCAACAAGCCTTGTGCGAGGAAACGGGATTAGAATAGATAGGAGCTTGGAGACAGGAGTGGACACGATGGGCCGAAGGGCCTCTTCCGGGGCTGCTTTTTTAAAAAAAAACTCGACGATGCGAGATACTGTGTCACGCCTTCGATGAAACGTGAATGTTTGGGCAGCAGGAGCGATTGTGGGAGGAGGGGTGAGCGGAATATGGAAAAGATCCGTTACCTGAGACTGACTCACGGCCGCCAGCTTCGACGAATCGAACTTTCTAGAGTTACGGATGGGTTCACGGCAAACAGGAAGTGCTCCTGCGTCACCAGCGGCGGGTGAGGGTTATGCTTCCGGTCATTGTTGACATCTGTTTGTGTAAAACAAGTGCTAGGCAACAGGGACACACACACACAGAGATATACATACTCTCAATTTCTCTCTCTCACACACACACACAGATATACATACTCTCAATTTCTCTCTCTCTCTCACACACACACACACAGAGATATACATACTCTCAATTTCTCTCTCTCACACACACACACAGATATACATACTCTCAATTTCTCTCTCTCTCTCACACACACACACACAGAGATATACATACTCTCAATTTCTCTCTCACACACACACACACACACAGAGATATACATACTCTCAATTTCTCTCTCTCTCTCACACACACACACAGAGATATACATACTCTCAATTTCTCTCTCTCACACACACACACAGATATACATACTCTCAATTTCTCTCTCTCACACACACACACAGATATACATACTCTCAATTTCTCTCTCTCTCACACACACACACACACACACACACACACACACACAGAGATATACATACTCTCAATTTCTCTCTCTCACACACACACACAGATATACATACTCTCAATTTCTCTCTCTCACACACACACACAGATATACATACTCTCAATTTCTCTCTCTCTCTCACACACACAGAGATATACATACTCTCAATTTCTCTCTCTCTCTCACACACACAGAGATATACATACTCTCAATTTCTCTCTCTCACACACACACACAGATATACATACTCTCAATTTCTCTCTCTCTCTCACACACACACACACACACACACAGAGATATACATACTCTCAATTTCTCTCTCACACACACACACACACACAGAGATATACATACTCTCAATTTCTCTCTCTCTCACACACACACAGATATACATACTCTCAATTTCTCTCTCTCTCACACACACACACACAGATATACATACTCTCAATTTCTCTCTCTCACACACACACACACACACACAGAGAGATATACATACTCTCAATTTCTCTCTCTCACACACACACAGATATACATACTCTCAATTTCTCTCTCTCACACACACACACAGAGAGATATACATACTCTCAATTTCTCTCACACACACACACATATACATACTCTCAACTTCTCTCACACACAAATATTCAAGCTCATGCACAATCACACTTAATCTCACACACACTGACACAATCTCTCACTCAATCTCTCTCACACACATTGACACAATCTCTCAAACACTCAATCTCTCTCTCACACACACTGTCACAATCACACACACACACATTGACACAGTCAATCTCATATAAACACCCAATTTCTCACACACATTGACACAATCTCTCAAACACTCAAGCTCTCTCACACACACAGTCACAATCTCATACACACACACATTGACACACTCAATCTGGCACACATTGACACAATCTCTCTCACATTCACAATCTCACAGACACAATCTCACACACACACATTGACACAGTCAATCTTGCACACACCGACACAATCAGTCTCACACACACATTGACACAACCAGTCTCACGTAGACACTTAATATTACACACACAATGACACACCCAATCTCATATAGACACTCAATCTTACACACACTTTGACACAATCAGTCTCACAAAGACACTCAATCTCACACACTCATACTCCTGCTGTCTCATCCTTTCATTTACATGAGGCTCCCCTTTCTCTGAACTCCTCCCAGGACTGTTTGATTTTACAGATTATCCTGAGGGTACCCTATCATAATCAAGATCAAAACAACTTGGATGTGAAGAAGGCAACAGCAGAACAGGTGACCACATATTTAAGCATTGCCTTATAGAAAGAAAGAAGGACTGCATTTATAAAGTGCCTTCCATGATCAAATGACACCCTACTCCCCTCCTCACACTTTGGAAGTTGTAAATGCCAGTTTGCACAAAGCAGCATTCCACCGATTGTGATTGTGACCAGATAGTCCTCTTAAAGTAAGATTCTCTTGCACTTTCGGTATTTACTTCAGATCTCCAGCGTCCACAGCACTCTGCTCTTTATCTTTTTGGTGATGCTGGTGTAAGTGCAGAGGGAGGGAATTCTGGTGCTTGTTTGGGTAGAGGTGGGATGCAACAGAATTGGAATAAAATGGAATTAGAGGAGCAAGGAGGAACATGGGTTTTGAATGAATTACTGATTTTTTTATTCATTCATGGAATGAGGGCATTGCTGACCAGCCCAGCATTTATTGCCCATCCCTAATTGCCCAGAGGACAGATAGGAGTCAATCACATTGCTTTGGGTCTGGAGTTACATGTCAACCAGAACAGGTAAAGATAGCAGAGTTTTTTCCCTGAAGAGCATAAGTGAACCAGATGTGTTTTCTGACAATTGACAATGGATTCATGGTCATCATTAGCCTCATAATTACTGTTATTTTTATTGAAATCAAATTTCACCATCTGCCTTGGCAGGATCCAAATCTGGGTCCCCAGAATCCTAGGTTTCTGGATTAATTGTCCACCGCTAATACCACTAGGCCAGAAATACTGGAGATACTCAGCAGCTCTGGCAGTGTCTGTGGCAAGAAAAATAGAGTTGCTGTTTCAAGCCCAGTGACTTCTGAACTGTTTTAATTTTACTCAATTAATGACTTCCTCTCTGTATCTTGCATTGACACCCACTGTTCTGAAAAGAACTAGCAAGTCAACAGAGTTAAAACATCAACAACAGCAACAAACCTATAGTGCCTTTAAATGAATGAAACATCCCAAAGCCATTTCACAGGTGCTTTACAAGACACTCAAAGAGGCTTTAAGAAATGTCTTAAAGGAAGCCATAGAGCTAGAGTCTACATTAGCAGTAAATGTGACTATTCCAATGCAGCAAAATAAATCAAAGAACTGCAGCTGCTGGAAATCAGAAACAAAACAAAACAGAAATTGCTGGAGAAATTCAGCAAGTCTGGTATCACCTGTGGAGAGAGAAACAGAGTTAATCTTTCATGTCCAGGAATCTTCCGTCACTTTTGGCTACCTTTCTGCACTCCACATTCCACAAACCTGAGGCCAACTAAAATTATGTGGACCGTGCCTGAACTTGCACTAGGAGCCTCATTCACCCTGAGAATTGACTTTGGGCCCCAGGCAAGGCACTGGATCCACAGAATCGGTTAGCTCAGCTGGCTGATTTATGTCATACAGTGATGTCAACAGTGTGGGTCGAGTTCATACAGCAGCTGAAGTTACCATGAATGGCTCCTGCTCACGCCTGTCCCCTTACCCGAGGTTGTGGTGACCCTAATGTTAAACCACCAGCAGTCATCCCTGTCTCTCTCGAATAAGAGAACAGCCCACCTCTGGGACTGTGGTGACTTTACATAGTTTACGAGATAATCTTTGACACCAGACCACATTAGAAAATATTACAGTCAAAGATAGTTCCAAGAGGTAGGCTTTAAGGAGTGCAGCACAGTGTCTTAGTGGTTAGCACTACTACCCTACAGCTGTAGGGACCAGGTTCAATTCTATCCTCAAGCAACTGTCCATGGAGTCTGCACATTATCACCGTGTCTACGTGAGTTTGCTCCAGTTTCCTCGCACGGTCCAAAAACGTGCAGTTTAGGTTGATTAGCCACAGGAAATGCAGAATTATGGGGGTGGATCTTAGTGGGATGTCCTTCAGCATGGGCTGAATGGCCTGTTTCCACACAAGATTTAGGCAAGTACATTCACAGCTCTGGCTCAAGCGGCTAAAGGCATTACTGCCTAACTATGTTTCCTTGTTTTTCTACTTTTTAGTAGGAAGGACTGTAATGTTCAAGTTTTTACACTTTGTTTTCCTTATTTTTGTGCTCTGTAACTAAGATTCCGTACCTAGGTATCTTTGTACCTAACATGGTGCTGTAAGTGGCAACTTGTAAACTTTTCACTGTACTCATGTGAACGCATGTGATAATAAAGCTAATTCAGTTCAATGATGGAGGGATTTAAGTTACGGATATTCAAGAGACCAAAGTTAGAAGAGCATGGAGATCTTGGAGGGTTGTGGGGCTGGACAAGATTTCAGAGCTAAGGAGGAGGCAATTTGAAAAATAGGAATGAGAATTTTTAAATCATGGCTTGACCTCGGGCCAGTGTCAGTCCTCAGGATGAATGAGACTTGGTGCGAGTTAGGATACCAGCTAGAGTTTTGGATAGCCTCAGGTTTACAGAGGGTGGAATTTGGGAGAACAGCCGGGAGTGGGTTGGAATCATTAGATCTACTGTGATGAAGACTCTAACTCTCCCGGTTCTTTTTAAATCATTGCTTAAGAACTGTCTCTTTGACAAAACTTCTGGTTGTGTCATCTACTAGTTCCTCATGCATCAAGGTTTGTTTGATAATGTGACTCAGGCCATTTTATTTCCCTAAACGTAACAAATATAAGTTTTTTTATATATTAAATCATGGGATATGGATGTTGCTGTCGCTGGCAGTGCCAGCATTTATTGCCCATCTCCAGTTGCCCTGAAGGAGGTGGTGGTGATCCGCCTTCGTGAACTGTTGTGGTCCATTCAGTGCGGGACATCCACAATGCAGTTAGGGAGGAAGTTCCAGGATTTTGATCCATCGACACTGAAGGAACGATTATATATTTCCAAGTCAGGATGGTGTTACACCTCACTGCGGGAGTATGCCCTGCTATTCCCAGAGTTAGCACAAAAGTTAAAGATTTATTAAAAGTACGCAAAAGTCCCTGATTTTCCTGCCTCTTAGATCCAGGTTGACAACAGATCACAGAGCAGGTTTCTGTGCTTCAAAAGATTCACTATTAATTACAATTAAATAGATACACATTTATGAACCACTTACATAGAACTATCATAGAATCCCAACAGTGTGGAAGCAGGCCATTTGACTCAATGAATCTACACTGACACTCCGATGACTGTCCCATCCAGATCCATCCCCCTCCATCTTTTCCCTGTAGCCATTTCCAATTGCTAATCCACCGAGCCGACTCATACCTAGATACTATGGGTAATTTAGCATGGCCAATCCACTTAATCTGCACATCTTTGGACTGTGGGAGGGAACTGGAGCACCTAGGGGAAACTCACACAAACATGGGGGGAATGTGAAGACTCTCAAGGAAGCAAACCAGGAACCCTAGTGCTGTGAGGCTGCAGTCCTAACCACTGAGTCACTATGCTGTCTCAGTTAACGCCACTAGTTAAAACTCTAGCCTCCTTATAAACTCCCCCAAACCACAGATATAGACACACAAATTCTTTTAAAAAGCATTGGTGTTATGGGAGGAGGGAATGTCAGAGAAGGCAGTTCAATGATCCCTGTTTTCAGGGATTACTTAGATGATCCTTTCAGCTTGTCAGAATGTTGCTCCTTGATCTTTCTGTCCAGCTCTTTTCATTTGTTTGCAAAAGGCACAGGGTGGCTTTGCACAATCATAAAATCACTGATTTACTGAATAATAACCACAGCCTACAAAATCTGATGAGGGAAAATGTAAATGGCTTTCTTCAGCCCTTTGGTGGTTTTTACTGTCGAGAAAAATGGACAGCTCCTTCCCTTTTGAAATTTGATGGCTCCTTCCCAAACATTCACACATTCAAACCGTTCAGCTAACTGGGATCCAGTCACATGGATGCTGGTAGGCAGAAGGCCTTTGCCGTCAATAACTGGTCACCATATCATAATCAGCTACTTGTTGCCAGCTGAACCTCCATCTACACAACCCATGGTCCAGTTTGTCTGTAGTTGGACATCACCCCAACTCCTTGAACAAGTAGCTGTGTGAACAGCACTTAAAATGAGCGTCAGGTAACTTGCTTTTTAAAAATGCAGCAATCCTTAACTAGTCTTAGTTTTTAAAAGAATCTTTTTCCCCATTTCAGTCCACAATCAAACTTACAGAAAATTAAAATGGTGATGGCTTGGAGGGGAACTTGCAGGTGGTGTGTTTCTGTGTATCTGTTGCCTCTCTAGAAAGGTGTGGTCATGGGTTTCAAAAATGTTGTCTTAGGAGCCTTGGTGAGATGCAGTGCATCTTGCAGACAGTAACAGTACCGTGACTGAGCTTCAGTGGTAGAGGGAGTGGACATATATGGATGGACAAGATGCTAATCTAAATAGTTCAGTACTTGGAGGTGAACAGGTGAAACTATTTCTTATATCTCTCCAGCATCCTCCAGCCCTCCAAGAACTCTGTGCTCTTCTATTTCTGGCCTAATGTCAGTGCATGAGGGCTTCCACAGTAGATGAGCTGAGGCAAGGGATGTTATTTGGGTGATGTTACCAAAGTTGGGAAAATAGACTTATTTCACACATGATGTAAGAGTGATGTACAAAATATCCTAAACAAATGGAGATCAGCAGGCTGTTAAACTGTACGCTTTACTTAAGGTGTTTACAGAAATGTATGTGCCACAGAGCATCACTGAGCAGTTTAGTGCTGGACTGGCAAAGTCTGCATCTTACCATTATTCTGACCAAGTCAATGTAGAAGGCAGTGTGAATTTGATCATCATAAATAAATATAAAGTAAATATAAAGTAAATATAATAGGGTAACAATAGTAGGAGATTTCAAACTTCCCTGATATTAACTGGGACATTTAAAGATGACAGAATTCTTAATACAATCTATTCAGGAGAGCTTTTTAACCCAGCACCTATTAAGTCCATCAAGACAGGGTCAGTGCTAGACTTAATCTTAGGGAATGAAACTGGTCAAGTGGTAGAAAAGTCACATTCAGTCATAGTGACCCTAACTCAGTAGGGTCATGGATGTTTGTACAGTAGGAATGGAGGTTACCTGTACAAGTTACAGAGAATGGTAGGGGTGTGGAATGCATTGCCGGTGAGGGTAGTGGGGTCGCCCTCGTTAGGGGCATTTAAACGGCTACTAGATAGGCATATGGATGTTAGTGTAAGGTAGGGGTGGAGGTCAGATGGACCTTAAGATTAGGGTGAAAGTTCGGCACAACATTGTGAGCTGAAGGGCCTGTACTGTGCTATACTGTTCTATGTTCTATGTATCTGTGTAAGAAGGGTTGTTGTGGCTATCTATACGAGTGAGGAAGGGGTGATCTGTATGAGGGTAAAGGGTGTCTATGCTACTGACTAGGGGCTATATATATGAGGGGTAGGGGGAGGCGTACGATCATTAAATGCATTTGGTAGGAGTGAAATTTTGTGTTTTAGCAAATGCCACCTGAATCTCCAGGTAGATCTCTGGAGATTCTCACTGTGAACACCAGAGGGAGCAGGTTATGACAAAAAAAGCCGAAACCCATGGCATCACCAAACAAAGTTAAAGCTGATGAGTTTCATCAGCTGCCTGTGTTTGCATAGGACACGTGAGCTGCATGAGGGAGTCAGAAATTGCTGAGGACACAAAAGGACATTTTTTTTCACAACAGTTCTCTGAAGACTGAAGGATCAAAGGAAAGATGGAGTCCAAAGTGATGAAGGAAAGGGACAGAATAAATGAAGAATTCCTTGAAATCATCGCCGCATATGCTGACATCACCAGCCCCTCTGAAGTCGCCACAAGCGCAGGCCTCGTGAACCCGACGAAATCACTGCACACACCAACATCATTGCTCCCAATGAAGTCAATGCAAGCGCTGAAATCATTTATTGTGAACTCACTCCGGGTGCTGATATCATCACTCCATGTGATGTCACTGCGGACACTGACATCATCCCCGATGACGTTATCGTCCAATGTGAAATCACCACACACATTGACATCATCACTCCGCATACGATCACTGCGCGTGCTGACATCATCCAACCCAATGAGGTCACTGCGCGCGCTGGCATCATTGCCTTTGGCCAAGTCACCAGACACCCAGACACCTTCGTTCGCTTTGAGGTCTCTGCAGACGCTGACATCATCCACCCCTATGAAGTCACTGCGTGCGCTGACATCGTCGCTCCTCGTGAAGTCACCATATGGAGTGGCATCATCGCCTCTTGTAAAGCCAGCAGATGGCCAGACACTGTCGTTCCCTGTGAAGTCTCTGCAGGCACTGACATCATTACGCCCCATGAAGTCACTGCGCACATTGACATCATCAGCCCCACATCATCATTTCCTGTCTGGCCACTGCACATGTTGACACCATCATTTCCAGCAAAGTCACTGCATGCACGAACATCATCACGTTGATATCATTTGCAAGTCTGACATCATCCCGCTGTAATTATTACGGTAGAGAATGTTCGCCTCCATTCGGTATGGATCCTGCTCCTGGTCACTTCTCTGGAAGTAGGCAATAAAGTAATACTGACAATACTAGTACCAATATTTAAACAATGAGTTTATATAGCTACAGAGATAGGTTGGTTGTAAAGAGAAATTATTCAAAAGCTAAGACAAATGTTAAAAGGAATATCAAGGTGAAGAAGCAAAATAGGGAATGAGCATGAGGAATCTAAACCCAGTAGGGGATATTAACCATCCAGGTATGGGGGCAAAGGCATGATTGCTTAAGTATTGACAGCTTCTTCAGCTGTAGTGCTGAGTGATGATCCATCTTGATGTCTGATTGAGGTCCCAGCATCACAGCTACCTCAGTTCACTCCATCTGATATCAAGAAATGGCTAAAGACACTGGATACTGCAAAGGCTATGGCCCTGATAACATTCTAGCAATAGTACTGAAGACTTGTCCTCAGAACTTTTTGCACCCCTAGCCAAGCTGTACCAGCACAACCACAATACTGGCATCTAACCAGCAAAGTGGGCAATTGCCCAGGTTTGTACTGTCCACAACATATAGGACAAGCCCAAACTGCCAGTTACCATCCATTACGCTACACTCAATCATCTGTAAAGTAATGGAGCAAGTCATTGACAGTGCTCTTGAGTGACATTGCACTGTAATATCCCTCTGCTCACTGACTGTCAGTTTGGGTTATGCCAGAGCCACTTGGCTCCTGACTTTATTACAGCCTTGGTTCAAACATGGACAAAAGAACTGAATTCCAGATGTGAAGTGAGAAGGATGGCTCTTGACATTAAGGTCTCATTCACCCAAGCAAAATTGGAGTCAATAGCAATCAGGAGGAAAACGCTCTGCTGGTTGGAGACTTACCAGGAACATAGGAAGCTGGTTGTTGTTACTGAAGGCCAATTTCTGGATCTCAGTCCCTAGGTTTTGCTACAGAAATTCTTCAGAGGAGTGTTAAGGCTCCAGCCAACTTCAGTTGTTTCAACAATGAATTTATTTCTATCAAAAAGTTAATACTGGGGGTGTCGGCTCATGATTACACACTGTTCAGGGCTGTAAACAGTTGTGTAATCAATTACTTGCTAAGTAGTGTAAGTAGTTAAGTTGGCTGTTTGGAGATAAATTAAGTCAAACTGTGGTTTTATCAAAAAGGAAATACACAGAAAGCTGCGCTGGAGAACTGTGTCCAACAGGAAGTATCTAACACCAACGCAATTGATTTCTGAGCAGATTAAGCAGCACACAGAGAGACCAAAGCCACAGCAAAACTCTGGAACATTTCAGCATTTCTTATAATGGGTTTGGATCTTGCTTTTAATTGACTGGATCCCAACATCCGTTCCAGTAACGTCATCGAACTTAAAACCTCCCACAGTTCGACAACATGGGGGGGAACAATCTGATAATCTTCAACCGTTGAAAAGGCTCAGTAGTAATGAGAAGGTAACAAGACACCTACAACATCTTCCACAGCAGCTACTTTCTAAAAATTGCTGTGTGGTAGCAGAAGCTGCCCAAAGATTTAGGAATTGGCTGAATTGAATACCTGTAATGGCTAACCACACTTTTTCTTACTGTATTTATAAAACCCACTTTCACACTGTATCCATAAATCCCACATTCTTTACTGTATTTATACACCCAGATTTCTAACCATATCTAGGAACTACATTTTCTCATTGTATCCATAATCACCACTTTCTCATTGCACCCATGATCAACACTTTCCCAGTGTAGCCACAAACCTTGCTATCACTGTGTCAACAAACCTCATTCTCTGATTCTACCAATGAACTGTAAAATCTCACTATACCCATAACCCACACTTTCTAACTTTATCTATGAAGCCCATTTTGTCACTGCGTTTCTGAGCCCACCTTCTTATTGTACCCACAACATAGAAACATAGAAGCTATTAGCAGGAGGAGGCCATTCAGCCTTTCAAGCCTGCTCCACCACTCATCATAATCATGGCTGATCGTCCAACTCAATACCTACTCCTGCTTTCTCCCTATAATCTTTGATCCCATTCGCCCCAAGAGCTATATCTAGCCACCTCTTGAATACATTCAGTGTTTTGGCATCAACTACTTCCTGTGGTAATGAATTCCACAGGCTCACCACTCTTTGGGTGAAGAAGTATCTCCTTATCTCCATCCTAAATGGTCTACCCCGAATCCTCAGACTGTGAGCCTTGGTTCTGGACCCACCCCCCCATTAGGAACATCCTTCCTGCATCTATTCTATCTAGTCCTATTAGAATTATAAGTCTCTATGTGGTCTGAACTCCAATGAAAACAATCCTAACCTAGTCAATCTCTCCACATATCTCAGTCCTGTCAACCCCGGAATCAGGCTGGTAAACCTTCACTGTACTCCCTCAAAGGCAAGAGCAACCATCCTCAGAAAAGGAGACCAAAACTGCACACAATATTCAAGGTGTGGCCTCACCAAGTCCTGTATTCTGCAACACATCCCTGGTCCTGTGCTCCAAACGTCTCACAATGAAGGCCAACATACTATTTACCTTCTTTACTGCCTACTGCACTTGCATACTGACTTTCAGCAATTGGTGCACCAGGTCCTGCTGCACACTCCCTCTCCCAATTTACAGTCATTCAGATAGTAATCTGCCTTCTCACTTTACCACTACATCTCCAAATCCCACTTTCTCACCATACATGTAGACCCCAATGTCTCATTGTTTCCATGAGTCCCACTTTCTCATTCTACCTCTGAACTTACTTCCTCACTATACTCATAAACCCTACTTTCTCATTGTATCCACAAACCTCACTTTCCCACTATATCTATGAACCCCAATTTCTCAATGTATCTATAACCCCCACTTTATCACTGCATTTCTGGCTGTGCCTATGAATCCCAATTTCTCACCATATCAATAACGACCACTTTCTCATTTTATCTCTGAACCCCACTTTCTCACCCTAAACTGAAGCCCACTTTCTCAATATATTCATGAACACCATCTTCTCACTGTATACCTAAACCCCAATTTCTCAATGTATCAATGAACCCCATTCTCTGACTGTATCCCTAAACCCCACTGTCTGACTATAGCCACAAACCCCCCCCAGTTTCTCACAGTAGCAATGAACCCCATTTTCCACCTCCCTCCCCAAAAACCTCCCTTTCTTGCTGTATCCACCAGCCCCACTTTTTTACGGTACCTAGAACCACCCCTTTCTCAGTGTCTGTGAACCCCACATTGTCACAATATCCATTAACACCACTTTTCTACTGTACTTCTGAACACCACTTTCTCACTAGAGCCATAAATCCAACATTCTCACTATGTCCATGGACCTCACTTGCTCATCCTATCTCTAGATCCTACTTTCTCTCTGTACCCAAAAACCCTGCTTTCTCACCGTATCTCAAAATCCTACTTCCTCATTGTAGCCATGAACCTTACATTCTAACTGTACCCATAAAGTCCACATTCTCACTGTATGAATACCACTTCCTCACTATCTGAACCTTATTTTATCACTGTACCCATTAAACTGATGTTTACACCACACACACAAACCCCACTTTCTAACAATTCATAAATCTCACTTGTTCACTATATATCTGAACCCCCGCCATTTTATCACTATATCAACGAAGCTTACTCTTTGACTGTATCTCTAAACCCAACTTTTTCACTGTACCTGTGAACCATACTTTCCCACAAATCTGAACCCCATTTTCACACTATACCCATGAACCCCACTTTCTCACTGTATGTATAAAGCTAACTTTAATGTTTTATCTGTGAACCCCACTTTCTTGCTATAACCATAAAAATTACTTTCTTAATGTCTCTCTAAAGCCCACTTCCTCACTCTACCCACGAACACCACCTTCTCACTGTTCTCATGAACACCAGTTTCTCACTGTGCCTCTGAACCCCAAGCTCTCACTGTTTTCATGAGCCCCACTTTGTCCCTGCACTCCTTAATCCCATTTTCTCACTATATCTCTGAATTCCATTTTCCCCTTACACCCACGAACCCCAATTTCTCATTGTATCCATAAACCCAACTTTCTCACTATGCACAAACCATAATTTCTCACCACTTTGTCACTATATTCATTAGCCTGACCTTCTTCTGTATACATGAACCAAAAATCTCACTTTCACGTTGTATCCCTGAACCCCACTTTCTCCCTGTACCCATTAATCCCATCCTCTCACTATATCTCTGAAGCCCACTTTCTCAGTGCACCCACAAAACCCACTTTCTCTCTGCAGCCATAAACCCCACTGTCACCAAATCCATGAACCCCGCTTTTTCACTTTACCTGTCAACTCCACTTTTTTCATGAATCCAGTTTCTCACTGTAGCATAAACACCACATACTCGCTGTATATCTGGACCCCACTTTCTGACTGTACCAAAACATCCACATTCTCACTGTAATGCCAAACTCCCTTTTCACTCTGTACCCATAAATTGCACTTCCTTACTGAATCCATAAATCTCATTTTCATTGCTGTATCTCTGAACACCACTTTCTCACTGTATCCTTATATCCCACATTTTCACTATATCGCTAAGCCTCACTTTCTCACTGTATTCATAGATCCCACTGTAACTACAAACCCCACTTCCATGAGTACCAATTACTCACTGTACACACAACTCCAACTTTCTCAGTGTATTCACAAACCCACTTTTTCATTGTACACAATCTCAATTTCTCTATGGACTCTATTTTCTCAATGTATACGTGAATGCCACTTTCTCACTATTTTCAAACACTATTTTCCCACTGTATCTTCAAACCATACTTTTTCACTGTATCTCTTGACCCCACTTTCTCATTGTGCCCAAAAATGCCACTTTTCCTCACTGCAACCCTTTGTCCATTTTCACACTATACCCATAAAACCTACTTTCTTGCTGTATTCATGAACTCCACTTTCTCACTTTTATCTATGAAGCCTCTTTCTGTCACTATCACTGAACCCTATATTTTCAGTGTATTCAAAGTCCCCATTTTTTCCACTGTACCAAGAAACCCACTTATTCAATGTACCAATGAACCCTTCTTCATTACTGTACGCACGAACTGCACTTTCACACTGTACTCTTAGAAACCCTACAGTGTGGAAGCAGGCCATTTGGCCTGCTGAATCCACACCAACCCTCTGAAGACTGGATCCACCCATCCTACTCTATCCCTGTAACCCTGCATTTCCTATGGCTAATCCACATAGCTTACATATCCACGGATACCATGGGCAATTTAGCATGGTCAATCCAACTAACCTGTGCATCTTTGAACTGTGGAAGGAAATTGGAGCACCACATAGACAGTAGCCTGAGGATGTAATCGAACCTGGGTCTATGGCGCTGTAAGGCAGCAGTGCTAACCACTGAGCTACTGTGCCACCCTCAAGTTTGCTTCACTCGGATTGGGGTTTCCAAACATTCAGAAAGGAAAGAATTATGTTACGTTTTAAAAGAATATTCCTCCCCAAGCAAAATATTCTTGAATAAACAAGCACCAAGTCCCAATGGTCAATCAGCTCAATATTTTTGCCTGGTCCTGTCTACAAAATCCTGACATTACAAAACACGTTATAGCATTAAATCCAATTTCTCACTGTACCTGTGGACCCAATTTTCTCCCTGCATTCATGAAACCTACTTTCTCACTGTCCCAACACATCCTACTTTCTCACTGTCCCCACAAATCCTACATTCTCATTGTACCCACGAATCCTCACTTTCTCATTATCTCTGAACCCAAGATTTTCAGTGTAGCCACAATCCCCGCTGTCTCATTCTACCCATTAACCCCATTGTCTTATTGTATCTGTAAATTCTACCTTCTCACTTTCCCATAAACAGATTTCACATTGTATCTCTGAACCCCAATATCTCACATTATCCAACTTTTCACAGTATCTTTTGAACACCACTTCCACACTGTATTCATAAACCCTACTTTTCCTGTATTTCTGAACTCCACTTTGTGACTACCCATAAACTGCACTTTCTCATTGTACCCAGGAACACCACTTTCCCATTGTATTTATAAGTCCCACCTTTTTTTATTTTGTGTGCATCTACTGTTTTAAAAATTTGCACCTTTAAGAGTAGGACACTTTGTTCCTCTAAAGATTTTATAAACATTTAGAGATGGCTGATATATCCATCTTGAATCCAAACTGGTAGGACCTCACACTGGTCACCATAGTATTTGATAACCCTCAGCTCACTATCTCTCCTTGTTGCTTTTTGCGTAGATCTAACTTGTTACCTATACATGCCCTTATGGATATATCTTTAACATCTGTCTTCACGTGAATATATGTGTGCAAGCATGTCTGTAAATGCCAACGTGTATCAGTAGGTATGAGTAGCTGTCTATACACACATATCTGTGAAGATGTGCATGTATCTGTGTGCAAGTGTGTGCATCTGTATTTGCATGTGTATGTTTAATGGTGCAATCATGTATGTTTGTGTGTGTATGCAAGCATTCAACTGTATGCAAGTGATTGAGTGTAAGATGTGTATACGTGTCTGCATGTGCAAATGTGTGTGACGATATCTTTGCTGTTTCACCTGGTTACTCAGTATCCCTCGCGTTTGTGTCTATTCTCCCTATTACCTCTGTTCATTTTTCTCATTTTGTAACAGCTGCTTCTATTAATAGCTGGCATTGCTCTCAGCTCAAAGACTCATTTCAGGAGGTGGACAAAAATACAGCAACAAAAATAAAAGCGTCACAGGCCCCTTCACGTCAATGTAGTTATTCATAGCAGCACAGCGCAGCGTGCGTGGGTGGAGCGGCTCTCTCTCTCTGCCATGAGAAAGAGTAGAACGTAAGAGAGATTCCACGCAGGATGTCGAGAGGGACACACGCAGCATGCAACAGAGACAGCGACTCACAGACAGGGTGCAACAGACAGACAGACACACGCACGATGCAAAAGAAAGAGAAACTGACACACATGGTGCAACAGAGAGACGTACGCCGGAGAGAAAGAAAGACACATGCAGGGTGCAAGAGAGAGGGAGAGACAACACGCAAGGTACAACAGAAACACGCAGGATGCATCAGAGGGGTAAAATTCACATTAGGGGCAACAGAGACAGACGGTGCAAAAAAGAGATAAACAGAATGCAAAGAGAAAGACAAACACGCAGGATACATTAGAGAGAGAGAGATAATGTGCAGCAAACACGTCGTAGAGAGAGAAATAGGGTGCTACAGAGAGAGAGAGGCATAGGCAGACTGCAGGGTGAGACATACTGGTTGTATGTGTCTCTGAATACTGCAGCTTGCATGCTTCTGTCTGTGCTACCTGTGTGTGTCTTTGTCTCTGCTACTTGGTACAAATATACACATTGCAATACAGACAGTCACACATAGGCTGCAGTATAGTCAGAGAGACACGACTGCAATGCAAAGTCACACTGCAGTGCAAACAGGCACACAGACACTGCACTTGAGAGACACAAACACTGCAGTATGGACAGACACCGTAGAACAGACGGACACACAATCTGCACTACAGCAGAGACTGACACCAATGCTGAGACGCACGACAACAACGTATGTTTATACAGTGTCTGCAATGTAATCAAAAGTCCCAAGGTACTTCACAGAAGCAATGTCAGGCAAGATTTCACACCGAGGTATTTAAGGAGGCACTAAGGCAAATGACCAAAAACTTGGCCAGAAAGATAGGTTTTGATGAGTTTCGGTGAGTTGTGGGGCTGTGGAGATTACAGAGATAGGGAGGAGACAAAGCTACAGAGGGACTAGAAATCAAAGATGAGAATTTTAAAATCAAGATGGAACCCGTATCAGTGAGCTGAGAGAGTGATGAGTGAACAAAACCTGGTGGAAATAAGAACAAAGTTTTGGCTAACCTTAATTTCACAGCGAGTAGACTGTGGAAGATCAAGGAGTGAAAAGGCGGCAATATGTGCATTTATACAGCACTTTTCACTTGCACTGGATCACTTAAATCACTTTACTGTTAACGAAGTGTAGTCATCATTGCAATGTTGGAAATGCAATGGTGAATTTGTGCACAGCAAGCTCCCACAAACAGCAATGTCACAATGACCAGATAAATCTTTTTGTGACCTTTAACTTTTTTTGTGATGTTGATTAAAGAATGAATATCAGTCAGGACTCTCCTACTCTAGCTTGAAATAGTGTCACTGGGTCTTTTAGATCCATCTAAGCAGGTAGAATGGGCCTCGATTTAATGCTTCATCCTAAGGTAGTGACTCTGACCATACAAGACTCCCTCAATAGATTTTTCTGCTCTAGGCCTGGAACAGGATTTGAAACCAAAGGACATAAGACCATAAGGAATAAGAGTAAGCTATTCGGCCCATCGAGTCTACTCCATTCAAGGAGATCATGGCTGATCTGAACAATCCTAACCTCCACTTTCCTGCCTTTTCCCCATGACTCTCAATTCTCTTAATTAAAAATCTGTATCTCAAACTCGAATATAATTAACCACTCAGACTCGACAGCCCTCCGTAGTAAAGAATACCATAGATCAGAATACTCCGAAAGAAGAAATTCCTCCTCATCTCAATCTTAAAAGGGTGATCCCTTATTCAGAGATTATTCCCTCTCGTCCTAGACTTTCCCACAACGGGAAACACCCTTTCTATGTCTACATGGTCAAGCCCCCTAAAAAGCTTGTATATTTCAATAGGATCTCCTCTCATATACACCCAATCTATTTAATCTCTCCCCATAAGACAATCCCTCCAGACTTGGTATCAGTGTAGTGAACTTTCTCTGGACTACCACCGATGCCAGTATTTCTTTCCTTAGATAAGGAACTCAAAACTGTTCACTGTATTCCCACCGGGGTCTGACTATTGCCTTGTGGTTTTAGCAAACTTCCCTACTTATGTATTTTGGCCCTTTTGAAATAAAGGCCAACATTACATAGATAAGCTGCAGAGCTGGGCTGAGAGGTAGCAAATGGAGTTTAATGCAGACAAGTGTGAGGTGATGCACTTTGGTAGGAGTAACCGGAAGGCAAAGTACAGGGCTAATAGTAAGATTCTTAGTAGTGTAGGTGAGCAGAGAGATCTCGGTGTCCATGTACACAGATCCTTCAAAGTTGCCACCCAGGTTGACGGGGCTGTTAAGAAGGCATACAGTGTTTTAGCTTTTATTAATAGAGGGATCGAGTTCCGGAACCAAGAGGTTACAGTGAAGCTGTACAAAACTCTGGTGCGGCCGCACTTGGAGTATTGTGTACAGTTCTGGTCACCGCATTATAAGGAGGACGTGGAAGCTTTGGAAAGGGTGCAGAGGCGATTTACTAGGATGTTGCCTGGTATGGAGGGAAGGTCTTACGAGGAAAGGCTGAGGGACTTGAGGCTGTTTTCATTAGAGAGAAGAAGGTTGAGAGGTGACTTAATTGAAACATATAAAATAATCAGAGGGTTAGATAGGGTGGATAGGGAGAGCCTTTTTCCTAGGATGGTGACGGCGAGCACGAGGGGGCATAGCTTGAAATTGAGGGGTGAAAGATGTAGGACATATGTCAGAGGTAGTTTCTTTACTCAGAGTAGTAAGGGAATGGAACGCTTTGCCTGCAACAGTAGTAGATTCGCCAACTTTAGGTACATTTAAGTCGTCATTGGATAAGCATATGGACGTACATGGAATAGTGTAGGTTAGATGGGCTTGAGATCGGTATGACAGGTCGGCACAACATCGAGGGCCGAACTGCCTGTACTGTGCTGTAATGTTCTATGTTCTATTCCATTTGCCTTCCCTATTATCCACTGAACTGGATGCTAACTTCGTGATGCATACACAAAGATTGCCAAACCCCTAATGTATTGTCACTTTCTGCAATCTTCTTCTATTTAAATCATATTCAACTCCTCTCTTCTTCCATCCAAAGTGCATAACCTCACATTTCCCAAATTATATTTCATCTGCCTAGCTTTTGTGCACTCATTTAACTTCTCTATATTCCTCTGCAGACTCTTTGTGTCAGCCACACCACTGGCCTTCCCACTGATTTTTTTGTCATCCACAAACTTAGCTATTGTGCATTCACTTTCCTCAAACAAGCCATTAAAACTATTGTAAAGAATCATGGCCCTAGCACTAATTCCTGTGGGACTCCACTAGTTGTCATTCCTGAAAATGGTCCCCAACCCATGTCTTCTATTGGTTAGCCAATTCCTTATCCATGTTAAAGTACTACATCCAACACCTTATTCAGTATCCTCACATGTTGTGCCTTATCAAACACAGGCAGAAAATGTAAATGAGTTACATCCACTACTTTCCCTTTAACTTATCCTGCTTGTTACCAACTAAAAGAATTCTAGTGAATTTGTCAGGCATGATTTCCTCTTAATGAAGCCATACTAACTCTGCCTGATCATATGATGCATTTATAAATGTTCTGCTATTATATCCTCTTATAGACCTTAACATATTCCAGATAACAGACATTAAAATCAACTGCCCTACAATTAGAGATAGTAGGAACTGCCGATGCTGGAGCCTGAGATAACAAGATGTAGAGCTGGATGAACACAGAAGGCCAAGCAGCATCAGAGGAGCAGGAAAGCGATTGTTTCGGGTCTAGACCCTTCTTCAGAAATGGGGGAGGGGAAGGGGACTCAAATAAATAAAGAGGGGGGGAGGCGATGACGGAAGGTGGATAGAGGAGCAGATAGGTGGAGAGAAGACAGACAGGTCAAGGAGGTGGGGATGAGGCGAGTAGGTAGGAAGTGGGGGTTGGGATTGGTCAGGGAGGTGGGAGGAGCGCTTCGAGGGAGAAAACACAAACAGGTCAAGGAGTTGGGGACGAGATGGGTTGGTCTTGGGATGAGGTCGGGCCAGGGGAGATTTTAAAGCTTGTGAAATTCACGTTGAGACCATTGGGTGTAATAATGGGAACTGCAGATGCTGGAGAATCCAAGATAATAAAGTGTGAGGCTGGATGAACACAGCAGGCCCAGCAGCATCTCAGGAGCACAAAAGCTGACGTTTCGGCCTAGACCCTTCATCAGAGAGGGGGAGGGGGAGAGGGTTCTGGAATAAATAGGGAGAGAGGGGGAGGCGGACCGAAGATGGAGAGAAAAGAAGATAGGTGGAGAGGAGAGTATAGGTGGGGAGGTAGGGAGTGGATAGGTCAGTCCAGGGAAGACGGACAGGTCAAGGAGGTGGGATGAGGTTAGTAGGTAGGAAATGGAGGTGCGGCTTGGGGTGGGAGGAAGGGATGGGTGAGAGGAAGAACAGGTTAGGGAGGCAGAGACAGGCTGAGCTGGTTTTGGGATGCAGTGGGTGGAGGGGAAGAGCTGGGCTGGTTGTGTGGTGCAGTGGGGGGAGGGGACGAACTGGGCTGGTTTTGGGATGCGGTGGGGGAAGGGGAGATTTTGAAGCTGGTGAAGTCCACATTGATACCATTGGGCTGCAGGGTTCCCAAGCAGAATATGATTTGCTGTTCCTGCAACCTTTGGGTGGCATCATTGTGGCACTGCAGGAGGCCCATGATGGACATGTCATCTAAAGAATGGGAGGGGGAGTGGAAATGGTTTGCGACTGGGAGGTGCAGTTGTTTATTGTGAACCAAGCGGAGGTGTTCTGCAAAGTGGTCCCCAAGCCTCCGCTTGGTTTCCCCAATGTAGAGGAAGCCACACCGGGTACAATGGATACAGTATACTACATTGACAGATGTGCAGGTGAACCTCTGCTTAATATGGAAAGTCATCTTGGGGCCTGGGATAGGGGTGAGAGAGGAGGTGTGGGGGCAAGTGTAGCATTTCCTGCGGTTGCAGGGGAAGGTGCCGGGTGTGGTGGGGTTGGAGGGCAGTGTGGAGTGAACAAGGGAGTCACGGAGAGAGTGGTCTCTCTGGAAAGCAGACAAGGGTGGGGATGGAAAAATGTCTTGGGTGGTGGGGTCGGATTGTAGATGGCAGAAGTGTCGGAGGATGATGCGTTGTATCCGGAGGTTGGTGGGGTGGTGTGTGAGAACGAGGGGGATCCTCTTTGGGCAGTTGTGTCGGGGGTGGGGTGTGAGGGATGTGTTGTGGAAAATGCGGGAGACGCGGTCAAGGGCGTTCTCAACCACTGTGGGGGGGAAAGTTGCGGTTCTTGAAGAACTTGGACATCTGGGATGTGCGGGAGTGGAATGCCTCATCCTGGGAGCAGATGCGGCAGAGGCGGAGGAATTGGGAATAGGGGATGGAATTTTTGCAGGGGGGTGGGTGGGAGGAGGTGTATTCTAGGTAGCTGTGGGAGTCGGTGGGCTTGAAATGGACATCAGTTACAAACTGGTTGCCTGAGATGGAGACTGAGAGGTCCAGGAAGGTGAGGGATGTGCTGGAGATGGCCCAGGTGAACTGAAGGTTGGGCTGGAAGGTGTTGGTGAAGTGTATGAAATGTTCGAGCTCCTCTGGGGAGCAAGAGGCGGCGCCAATACAGTCATCAATGTACCAGAGGAAGAGGTGGGGTTTGGGGCCTGTGTAGGTGTGGAAGAGGGACTGCTCCACATAACCTACAAAGAGGCAGGCATAGCTGGGGCCCATGCGGGTGCCCATGGCCACCCCCTTTGTCTGTAGGAAGTGGGAGGAATCGAAAGAGAAGTTGTTGAGGGTGAGGACGAGTTCGACTAGGCAGTTGAGGGTGTCGGTGGAGGGGGACTGGTGGGGCCTGCGGGACAGGAAGAAGTGGAGGGCCTTGAGGCCATCTGCATGCGGAATACAGGTGTATAGGGACTGGACGTCCATGGTGAAAATGAGGTGTTGGGGGCCAGAGAATTGGAAGTTCTGGAGGAGTTGGAGGGTGTGGGTGGTGTCACGGACATAGGTAGGGAGTTCCTGGACCAAAAGGGAGAAAATGGAGTCCAGATAGGTGGAGATGAGTTCGGTGGGGCAGGAACAGGCTGAGACAATGGGTCGACCAGGGCAGGCAGGTTTGTGGATTTTGGGAAGGAGATAGAAACGGGCCGTGCGGGGTTGGGGAATAATAAGGTTGGAGGCCCCCTGAGGTGATGAGGTCATGAATGGTGTTGGAGATGATGGTTTGGTGCTCGGGTGTGGGGTCATGATCGAGGGGGTGGTAGGAGGTGGTGTCGGAGAGTTGGCGTTTCGCCTCGGCGATGTAGAGGTCAGTGCGCAATACTACCACTGCGCCACCCTTGTCTGCGGGTTTGATGGTGAGGTTGGGGTTGGAGCGGAGGGCTGCCCGTTCTGCGGGGGAGAGGTTGGAGTGGGTGAGAGGGGTGGAGAGGTTGAGGCAGTTAATGTCTCAACGGCAGTTGGCATCTCATGGAAAATTGCTAAATTGCATCCACCAAGTTTATCCTTTATCTCAGAGATGGAAATTCCACCAAATGAGCCACAGCTAACAGAAATAATAAAATAGAAAGAAAATTGAGTAGGGGGGCATTTTCTGAAGAGGGGTTTAGGCCCGAAACGTCAGCCTTCCTGTTCCTCTGATGTTGCTTGGCCTGCTGTGTTCATCCAGCTCTACACCTTGTTATCCCAGAGATTTGAATAAGTCCTTTATACAGCAGTGGACACAGTAAGGTTATGAGGGGGAAGTGGATCTGAGATAGGAGTGACAGGCTGCAGCACAGAGCAATGTACAGGCAGAGAGACATACAGCTTGTCGTTATGACGAACATACAGGCTGTAGAATATTAGAACATACAGACTGCTACACGGAGAGAGACATAGAACTGAGGGATAAGATTTATGACCATCTGGAAGAGCATGGCTTGATCAAATACAGTCAACACGGCTTTGTGAGGGGTAGGTCATGCCTTACAAACCTTATCGAGTTTTTTGAGGATGTGACTAGAAAGGTTGATGAGGGTCGAGCTGTGGATGTGGTGTATATGGACTTCAGTAAGGCATTTGATAAGGTTCCCCATGGAAGGCTCATTCAGAAGGTCAGGAGGAATGGGATACAGGGGAACTTAGCTGCTTGGATACAGAATTGGCTGGCCAACAGAAGACAGCGAGTGGTAGTAGAAGGAAAATATTCTGCCTGGAAGTCAGTGGTGAGTGGGGTTCCACAGGGCTCTGTCCTTGGGCCTCTACTGTTTGTAATTTTTATTAATGACTTGGACGAGGGAATTGAAGGATGGGTCAGCAAGTTTGCAGACGACACAAAGGTCGGAGGTGTCGTTGACAGTGTAGAGGGCTGTTGTAGGCTGCAGCGGGACATTGACAGGATGCAGAGATGGGCTGAGAGGTGGCAGATGGAGTTCAACCTGGATAAATGCGAGGTGATGCATTTTGGAAGGTCGAATTTGAAAGCTGAGTACAGGATTAAGGATAGGATTCTTGGCAGCGTGGAGGAACAGAGGGATCTTGGTGTGCAGATACATAGATCCCTTAAAATGGCCACCCAAGTGGACAGGGTTGTTAAGAAAGCATATGGTGTTTTGGCTTTCATTAACAGGGGGATTGAGTTTAAGAGTCATGAGATCTTGTTGCAGCTCTATAAAACTTTGGTTAGACCGCACTTGGAATACTGCGTCCAGTTCTGGGCGCCCTATTATAGGAAAGATGTGGATGCTTTGGAGAGGGTTCAGAGGAGGTTTACCAGGATGCTGCCTGGACTGGAGGGCTTATCTTATGAAGAGAGGTTGACTGAGCTCGGTCTCTTTTCATTGGAGAAAAGGAGGAGGAGAGGTGACCTAATTGAGGTATACAAGATAATGAGAGGCATGGATAGAGTTGATAGCCAGAGACTATTTCCCAGGGCAGAAATGGCTAGCACGAGGGGTCATAGTTTTAAGCTGGTTGGTGGAAAGTATAGAGGGGATGTCAGAGGCAGGTTCTTTACGCAGAGAGTTGTGAGAGCATGGAATGCATTGCCAGCAGCAGTTGTGGAAGCAAGGTCATTGGGGTCATTTAAGAGACTGCTGGACATGCATATGGTCACAGAAATTTGAGGGTGCATACATGAGGATCAATGGTCGGCACAACATTGTGGGCTGAAGGGCCTGTTCTGTGCTGTACTGTTCTATGTTCTATGTTCTATGTTCTAACTTACAGTACATTGGAACATACCGGCTGCATTACAAGAAATCTTACAGACTGTAGTGCAGAGTGACAAGCTATTGTATAGAGAAAGAGAGAGATGTAGAGCCTATAGTCTGGAAGAACATACAAATTACAGTCCAGGGATATACCACTTTTGAGTTATGAAAAGCAACTCTATGATGCGATCTATATTCTGCTATTGAGTCACAAATAACTGCTCTACGGTACGATAGATATATCAACATTGAACAAATAACTGCTCTATGATACAATACATATATCACCACAGAGTTATGACTTACAACTGCGTTCTCTACCTCCGATCACTAGATAGGCCCAAGACAAGGCAAAGATAAAGGAGTATAGGTGGCAGTGAACTGCCTCAAAGCAACCCTTACCCAATGCCACAAACTGGTAGAGGTGACAGATATCATAAGGTACCAGCAACAGTCACCTGGGAATATATCACCACGTCCACAAGCTCTACAGCCTTTAGATATCTCTGCCTTCCTCCAAGTCTACCCTTATACCCATCCTCATGAAGGCCTCTCTATGTGCAGCTGCCTTGATCCCAAACTCTGGAATTCTTTCTCTAAAATCTCTGCAGCTTTCACTTCTCCTCTAAAAAACTCTGTGAAATTTCCCTGTTCGACCAAATGTTCGGTCACCCATCCTCACATGTGGCTCAGGGTCAAAATTCATCTGATAGTCACTGATTGTGCCCTACAGATCAGTGTCAGACACAGTTCCCCAGCCAAGTTACTGGAGACCAAGCAGCATCAGAGGAGCAGGAAAGCTTGACGTTTCAGGTCGGGACCCTTCTTCTTTTTCTGATGCTGCTTGGCCTGCTGTGTTTGTCCAGCTTCACACCATATTATCTCAGATTCTCCAGCATCAGCAGTTCCTACTGTCTCTGGAACAAGTTATCGGAGAGTTTGGGCAATCTGCCTATTTAAAGTGACTACTCCAACTCAGGTGACATTGAAACTCACCACCCCGGTAACTCACCTTTTAAACACATAGCTACCAGATACAGGAGAAACAGCCATCTCTTCTGCACAGGAAAGCTTTGATGGTCTGCTCCCCCCAACTTCAAACTGAGGTGCTGCAATTTGGTAGCACAAATCAGGGCAGGATTTATACACTTACACTTATTGGTAAGGTCCTGAGGAGCGTTCCCAAACAAAGAGACCTAGGGGTGCAGTTTTATAGTTCCTTGAAAGTGGAGTCGCAGGTAGACAGGGTAGAGAAGCGGCATTTGGTATGCTTGCTTTTATTGGGAAGTGTATTGTGTACATCACGTTGCGGCTGTACAGGACAGCAGTTAGGTCATTTTTGGGTCACACTGGGTAATGTTCAGTCTCTGGGATATAGAACATAGAACTGTACACAGGAACAGGCTCTTCAGTCCACAAAGTTGTGCCAAACATGTGCCAAATTCAACTGTTCCCTTCTGCCTGTCCTTTGTCCATATCCCTCAATTCCTTGCATATTCATGTGCTTATTTACAATCCCTTATTGTATTATAGATAATAAAATGTGAGGCTGGATGAACACAGCAGGCCCAGCAGCATCTCAGGAGCACAAAAGCTGACGTTTCGGGCCTAGACCCTTCATCAGAGAGGGGGATGGAGTGAGGGTTCTGGAATAAATAGGGAGAGATGGGGAGGCGGACCGAACATGGAGAGAAAAGAAGATAGGTGGAGAGGAGAGTATAGGTGTGGAGGTAGGAAGGGGATAGGTCAGTCCAGGGAAGACGGACAGGTCAAGGAGGTGGGATGAGGTTAGTAGGTAGGAGATGGAGGTGTGGTTTGGGGTGGGAGGAAGGGATGGGTGAGAGGAAGAACAGGTTAGGGAGGCAGGTTGGACTGGTTTTGGGATGCAGTGGGTGGAGGGGAAGAGCTGTGCTGGTAGTGTGGTGCAGTGGGGGGAGGGGACGAACTGGGCTGGTTTTGGGATGGGGTGGGGGAAGGGGAGATTTAGAAGCTGGTGAAGTTCACATTGATACCATTGGGCTGCAGGGTTCCCAAGCGGAACATGAGTTGCTGTTCCTGCAACCTTTGGGTGGCATCATTGTGGCACTGCAGGAGGCCCATGATGGACATGTCATCTAAAGAATGGGAGGGGGAGTGGAAATGGTTTGCGACTGGGAGGTGCAGTTGTTTATTGCGAACCGAGCGGAGGTGTTCTGCAAAGCGGTCCCCAAGCCTCCGCTTGGTTTCCCCAATGTAGAGGAAGCCACACTGGGTACAGCGGATGCAGTATACCACATTGGCAGATGTGCAGGTGAACCTCTGCTTAATGTGGAAAGTCATCTTGGGGCCTGGGATAGGGGTGAGAGAGGAGGTGTGGAGGCAAGTGTAGCATTTCCTGCGGTTGCAGGGGAAGGTGCCGGGTGTGGTGGGGTTGGAGGGCAGTGTGGAATGAACAAGGGAGACACGGAGAGAGTGGTCTCTCTGGAAAGCAGACAAGGGTGGGGATGGAAAAATGTCTTAGGTGGTGGGGTCGGATTGTACATGGCGGACGTGTCGGAGGATGATGCATTGTATCCGGAGGTTGGTGCGGTAGTGTGTGAGAACGAGGGGGATCCTCTTTGGGCGGTTGTGGCGGGGGCAGGGTGTGAGGGATGTGTTGCAGGAAATGCGGGAGACGCGGTCAAGGGCGTTCTCAACCACTGTGGGGGGAACGTTGCGGTTCTTGAAGAACTTGGACATCTGGGATGTGCGGGAGTGGAATGCCTCATCGTGGGAGCAGATGCGGCGGAGGCGGAGGAATTGGGAATAGGGGATGGAATTTTTGCAGGAGGGTAGGTGGGAGGAGGTGTATTCTAGGTAGCTGTGGGAGTCAGTGGGCTTGAAATGGACATCAGTTACAAACTGGTTGCCTGAGATGGAGACTGAGAGGTCCAGGAAGGTGAGGGATGTGCTGGAGATGGATATCCCTTATTGTATTTGCTTTCACCAACACCCCAGGCAGCACATTCCAAACTCAGGAGAAAACAACTTAGCCCTCACATCTCCCTTGAACTTTCCCCCCCTCACCTTAAATGCATAGTCCCCGGCATTGGACTTTTCAACTGTGGGGGAAAAAAATTCTGACCATCAACCCTATCTTTGCATCTCATAATTTTATGGACTTCTATAAAGTCTGCCAGCTTCTGTCACTCTAGAGAAAACAAACTGAATTTTTCTAACCTTTTCTTATAGCTCATACTCTCTAATCCAGGCAGCATCCTGGTAAACCTCCTCTGCACCCTCTCCAAAGCGTCCACATCCTTCCTGTAACATGGTGACCAGAATTGAATGCTTACTCTAAGCATGGCCTGTCCTCTGGGACAGATATTGTAAGTTTTAGACTCACATCGGGACTTGATGGCCTGGAAGGTGGGTCATAATGGCATCAAACAGGTTGATAAGCCATCTGTAAATTCTTAGCCAGTAGTAAGAGTAGGAGAATTTCCTAATTAGCCAACATTATGTGGTAGCTGCAACATAACAGCCTCCCTGTGTTTATAGACTGCAAACCATGAACAAGCATCATCCTTGCCCTGAGGGGTTACTGCATGCATTGACTTGGAGGGAGGCTCCCAAAGCAGTATTTGCTTAAAAATTTTGATGATGATAATGTGCCTTCCCATGTTAATTGGGCTACATAGAATCATAGAATCTCTACAATGTGGAAACGGGTCATTCGGTCCAACAACACTCTGAAGACCACCCAGACTCACCCCCTATCCTATCCTGTAATCCTGCATTCCCATGGCTAATGTACCTAACCAACATATCCCTGGACACTATGGGCAATTTTCTGTGGCAAATCCACCTAACCAGCACATCTTTAGACTGTGGGAGGAAATTGAAGCACCCAGAGGAAATCCACACAGACACGGGGTGAATGTGCAAACTCTACAAAGACCCCAAAGTCTGGAATTGAACTTGGGTCCCTGGCACTGTGAGGTGGCAGTGCTCACCACTGAGCCACCACGTTGCCCCCATGACTTCCACATCCTGGGAATGAACATGAAGGTCGGGAAAGAGTATCTGACAATTCAGTATGTACTTGTTATAACATCATCCTACCACAGTGTCACCCACACAATTGGCTAATCTCTCTTAATTCAGCTGGGTTCCCTCCTTTGCTGCTTTTGAGCAGTCGAGCCATTTGAGTGTTCCATTTCACCTCAGCAAGAGGTCATCTGTTCAGGGCACAGTGAAACTTTAGTCATGTGAGACACTTGCTTGCTCACCTCTTGCCATGCATGTGGGCACAATTGCTGTGGTTGGCACTACTGCCTCACAGTGCCAGGGACCCAGATTTGATTCCTGGCTCGGGTGTGGAGTTTGCATATTCTCCATGAGTACGCGTGGGTTCCCTCCCACAGTCCAAAGATGTGCAGGCCAGGTGGATTGGTCATGGGAAATGTAGGGTTACAGGGAAAGGAGTGTGTCTGGGTAGAATGTTCTTCAAAGGATTGGTGTGGACTTGCTGGACCAATTGGCCTGCTTCCACACTGTAGGGATTCTATGACTTGCCTTTACTTGCTCATGCATAGGATGTGGATACCACTGGTAAGCCCCAGCATCCATAATTGCCCTCTCGAATACAAAACATACACTTGAGTTGACCCAATTGCTGTGGGTCTGGAGTCACATGTAGGCTAGATCAGGTAGCGTTGGCAGATTTTCCTTTTCAAAGGGCCTTTAATGAACCAGATAGGTTTTACAACAACTGACAATGGTTACCTAGAAACCTATAAAATTCTAAGAGGGCTAGACCGAGTAAACACAGGAAGGATGTTCCTAATGATCAGGGAGTCCAGAACCAAGGGTCACAGGCCAAGCATACAGGGTAAGCCATTTAGGACTGAGATGAGGAGAAATTTCTTCACCCAGAATTGTCAGCCTGTGGAATTCTCTGCCGCAGAAAGTAATTGAGGCCAAAACATTGAATGTTTCCAAAAAGAAATTAGATATAGTTCTTAGGGCTGAAGCGATTAAAGAGTATGGAATAGAAATTGGGAACAGGGGACTGAGTTGGATGATCATATTGAATGGTGGAGCAGGCTCAAAGGGCTGAATGGCCTCCTCCTCCTATTTTCTTTGTTACGTGGTTGCCATTAGACTGGCCTTTAATTCCAGACTTTTATTGAATTCAAATTTCACATCAGCCATAGTGGGATTTGAACATACGTTCCCAGAATATTCATAAGAACAGGAAGTGCTGGAGATACTCAGGAACAACTCTCCTTTGAACTTGAAATGCTAACTCTGTTTCTTGTGCCACAGAAGCAGCCAGACCTGCTGAGTTTCTCCAGCACTTTCTGCTTCCACTTTGGGTCCCCAGCATCTGGCTTGCATTGTCAGAATATTAGCCCAGTGACATTCCCACTACTAGGATGGCACATTGGTTAGCACTGTTGCGCCACAGTGCCAGGGACCTTCAGGCAACTTTGTGTGTGGTGTTTTTCCATGTCTGAGTGAGTTTCCTCTGGGTGCTCTGGTTTCCTCCCACTGTCCAAAGAGATGCAGGTTAAGGTGAATTTGCCATGCTAAATTGCTCTAAGTGTTCAGGGATGCGCAGGCTAGGTGGGTTAGCCATGGGAAATTGTGATCAGAGATAATGGGAACTGCAGATGCTGGAGACCCATTACAATTGACTCATCCTCCGACACGTCCGCCATCTACAATCTGACCCCACCACTAAAGACATTTTTCCATCCCCACCCTTGTCTGCCTTCCAGAGACCACTCTCTCTGCAACTCCCTTGTCCACTCCACACTCCCCTGCAACCAAAGCAAGTGCTACACTTGCTCCCACACCTCCTCCATCACCCCCACCCCATGCCCCAAGATGACTTTCCACATCAAGCAGATGTTCACCTTCACATCTGCTAATGTGGTATACTGCATCCACTGTACCCGTTGTGGCTTCCCCTACATTGGGGAGACCAAGCAGAGGCTTGGGCAGAACACCTATGCTCGGTTCACAATAAACAACTGCACCTCCCAGTCGCGAATTATTTTAACTCCCCCTCCCATTCCTTAGATGACATGTCCATCCTGGGCCTCCTGCAGTGCCATAATGATGCCACCCGAAGGTTGCAGGAACAGCAACTCATATTCCGCTTGGGAACCCTGCAGCCCAATGGTATCAATGTGGATTTCACCAACTTCAAAATCTCCCCTCCCCCCACTGCATCCCAAAACTAGCCCAGCTCGTCCCAGCCTCCCTAACCTGTTCTTCCTCTCACCTATCCCCTCTTCCCACCCCAAGCCGCAACTCCATTTCCTACCTACTAACCTCATCCCACCCCCTTGACCTGTCCATCCTCCCTGGACTGGTCTATCCCCCACTACCTCCCCACCCATACTCTCCTCTCCACCTATCTTCTCCTCTCTCCATCTTTGGTCCGCATCCCCCTCTCTCCCTATTTATTTCAGAATCCTCTCCCCAGCCCCCTTTTCTGATGAAGGGTGTAGGCCCAAAACGTCAGCTTTTGTGCTCCTAAGATGCTGCTTGGCCTGCTGTGTTCATCCAGCTCCACACTTTGTTATCTTAGCCATGGGAAATGCAGGGTTGCGAGAATAGGATAGCGGGGTGTGACAGGCGGGATGCTCTTCAGAGGGTTGCTGTAGACTTGATGGGGTGAATGGCCTCTTTCCACACTTTAGGGATGCTGCCCTTTCCTATCCATTGAACAGATTCAGGGCTGAGTTGGATAGAATTTTGATTGACAAGAGTCTGAAGGGTTATGGCAAGGGAAGGGAGGAAGAAGGGATTAAAGACATATCAGATCAGACATGACCAAAGGAGCAGGACTGAGGGCCTGAACTGACTCCAGTCCCTAATTCCCTTGGATTGCTATCCCCTTCCTGACAGTGGCTGCTGGAGAGCAGGGGGCTGGTGATTCATTGCAAGAAATAAATTGCACAAAAACAAAAGATTTGCCTCCTCCCCACCTGCTGTCTCCCCTCTTCCAACAAGCAGTTGAATAAACCCCTCACCCACAACCCCCCCCCAACCCCGATGTGCAGGTGCTAAACTCAGTCTCCCGTCACATAGCTCTGCTCTGTGCTGACAATAATAAATTAAGTCACCAGAGGACAGGCAAAGCAGCAAATGAGCTGCAGGCTCCAAGAGATTCACTTTGTCCTATTTATTGCAGCCAGTGCTATTTATAAAGCAGTGAGCCATAGGAAGGGAACAGGAGAGGACAGAAATAGCGGCAGAGCTGACTACTCATATTTCCGGTGGAGCACTGACTGTGACAGTGAGAGGGAGCATTGATCTCACAGAATGCAAAGAAGTTTGTTTCTAGCCCCATTTCCCCAAAACTCACCTTTGCTTTTGATTTATTCACACAGGTGTGGGCACCGTCTAACATTTATCACTCAACCCTGAGGCAAGTTAAGAGACAATCACCTTGTGGTGGGTCTGTAGTGCAAACTGGGTAATTGTGACAGATTCCCCTCTCTCAAGGGCATTAGTGAACCAGATGGGTTTTTCCAATAATTAACAATGGTTATCGTGAGATTTTTATTTCCAGATTTTTTTTTGGATTAAAACCCAGGTCCCCAGAAAATTATGGGAACAAACTACTGCCGACACTGGAATCTGTACTGAAAACAACTGATTGCTGGACATCACAGCAGATCAGGCAGTATCCATGGAGAGAAGGCAAGCTAATGTTTCTAGTCTAGATGACTCTTCATCAGAGTTCTGAAGATGAAGAGTCAAACAGACTCGAAACATCAGCTCGCTTTCTCTCCATGGAGGCTACCTGATCCGCTGTGATCTCCAGCATGTTTGGTTTTCCAGTCTCTGGCTAATACCACGAGGCAATCACTACCCCATGCCCCCCCCCTCCAAGTTCACCAGGAGTTGCCAAAGGCTCACTGCCTTCCTCTATGTCTGTCTTTAGTGTCTCTGAGAATTAAAGATGAAAATTCCCTGAATGTTGCACTGAACAAAGCCCTTGGGCTAAAATGTTGAAGTTTTCAGTAGGCAGTTAGTTACAGTTCTTAGGGCTGGTGGGATCAAAGGAAAGCAGGAACATGGTACTGAGTTGGATGATCATATTGATTGGTACAGCAGACTCAAAGGGCTGAAAGGCCTACTCCTGCTTTCCACGTTTCAGTGTCTTCACCACCTCTGAGCCTGAAAGCTTGAGTTCATGCCTACTCTAAAAGTCAGTCATACAGCACAGAAACTGACCTTTCAGACCAACCAGTCCATGCCAAACATAATCCTAACCTCTCTGAATCACATTGTGACATATGTAATGTAAAATGGCAGGGCTCGTTTGGCACAGTCATAGTGTCCCTGTCTCTAAAACAGGAGGCTCGAGTTCAAGTTCTAACCTACACTGGCCATCTGTCATATTGTGTCTGACAGGCTGATCATCTTTAAGTTAAGCCATGATCATATTGAATGGCAGAGCAGGCTTGAAGGGCTGAATAACTTCCACCTACACCTACTTTGTTTGTTTTGGTGTCCCTATCTCTGGGAGAGAAGGCCTGGGTTCAAGTCCCACCCTGGTCCAGAGGTGTGTAATAACATCTCTGAATATGTTGATTAGAGAATAGCAGTAATCTAAATTCTTCCTTCCTCGATCATTAAATCTCTTGAGTCGTGGTGATAAAATGTTGGATCAATTTTTACTAAGTTACACCACGCAGCATGGCTAATTATGGTGCAAGGAAGACAGAGCTGAAAGGTGTACGAAAATATCTAAATTGGCCATGGGATGCCTTCAGCCTGCTTCAAATACTTAAAAGCTGGGATATCTGGGCAAATGCCACATGGAGAATCTGTTTTAAAATCTTGGTTCTGGAGGAGCTGCAAGCGAGGAGGCACTGGGGCCCTCCTGGAGAGCGGGAGCTGAGGTCTGTCTGTGTCAGGGCAAATGACCTGGTTTCCACTTGACTGCTGGCTTTCACACAGAGCCTGGGCCCACAAGCTGTCTGTCAAGCCAGCAGGGACTGCTCTAGCCAGATTAGTGCATTCAATTGACATCACATGCTGAGAGCGCAGGCATCACCACCTTCGTCACAGCCCCCAGTTCCTTCATCACTGCCGTGGCTTTACGCAGCAGCTTGAGGCAACACAAGCAGCAGTTTGCATTGCCATAGCGCCCTCAACGTAGGCAAACATTAAGGTGCTGTCATCGCAGTGAGCATCATCAGTTTGCGACACCAAGCCCACATAAGGAGATGTTCACGCGGATCTCCAAAAGTTCTGTCAAAGAGGTCATTGTTAATAGGATTATAGGAAGTATAAGCAGGAGGAGGCTGTCGAGGCTCTTTTCTGATGATGGCTGATCTTTCACCTCAACATCCTTTTCTCATATTGACATAACTGCGCAGAGGCCAGTATCCCAGTCACCCTTTAGTTACACGTGCACAGCACATGGGCTCAGAGCCAGTCCCTAGGAAGAGCAGACTCCCTGGATCAGAGATAATGGGAACTGCAGATGCTGGAGAATCCAAGATAACAAAGTGTGGGGCTGGATGAACACAGCAGGTCAAGCAGCATCTCAGGAGCACAAAAGCTGACATTTCGGGCCTAGACCCTTCTTGCCCATCACTAATTGGCTTAGAGAAGGTGGTGGTGAGCCACTATGTTGAACCACTGCAGTTGGGACCCTGCATAGTGATAGGGAGGGAATTGACACAGCAACCTGTGAAGGAGCATATTTTTTGATATGTTTCCAAGTCAGGATGGTGGATGGCAGGGAGGGAAACTTTCAGGGTAGTGGTGTTCCCAGGACCTCCAGTTTATATCTGTCAGCCAGGTCTCCTGGGTTAACAATCCCAATCAAGGACCCCATTGACTATGAGATGGCCCTGCTTCTAACCACTATACCAACAATCTCCACCTCCCTTGAAATGTTTAAAAATCTAGACGCCTCGATCTAGATCTCTTTCTTGAACATCATCAATGATTGAGCCTCAATGTCTATCTGGGTTGGAGAATTCCAAGGATTCCCCAGCCTCTAAGTGAAAAGATTCTTCTCCATCTCAATCCCAGTGGGCTGATATGTTATTCTGACACTGTGTCCCCTGGTTCTAGAAGCCCCGTCCCCGTCAAAGGAAACATCCTTCCTGCCCGTATCCTGTGAGAATTTTGGTTGGTGCAAGGAGGTCACCTCTCAGTCTTCTAAACTCCAGAAAATAAAGACTCAGCCTCCTCAATCTCTCCTCGGAAAACAGGAATCAGTTCAGTGAACTTAAGGACAGTCTTGAGTTGGGGATGCAATGGCCCAGTGGTATTTTCTGTGGACTGTTAATCCAGGCAATGTTCTGGGGACCCGGGTACAAATCCCACCATGATGGAATTTGAATTCAATATGAAACATCTGGAATTAAGAGTTTAATGATGACTATGAATCCATTGATGATTTTTGAAAAAACCTATCTTGTTCACTAATATCCTTTAGGGAAGGAAACTGCTATCCTTACCTGGTGCGGCCTACATGTGACTCCAGACCCACAGCAATGTGGTCAACTACCCTCTGGGATGTGCAACTAATGCTGGCCTAGCCAGTGACACCTTCATCCTGTTAATGAATTACAGGGAACTTAGGAGGGATTTTCTGAGTCTATAGTCTCAATAGCTGAAAGGATGCTCATAACACCATGCCCTCCCTATTCCCGAAGATCCAAAATCTTGCTGCCTCTGTGGAACTCAGAACCCTTCCAATCCTCATTCTCTCTCGAGAGCCCCATTAAAGGATTAATGGGAATTGGGGGGACGTGCAAAAGATTGGAGGTGGAAGAGAGCAGGTAACTCAGGAATGTTGAGAGGTTTTGGGGGAGATCGCAGAGTTTGGGAAGGGGGTGGGGATTGAGGCCATTGGATGGATTGGTGAACAAGGACAAGAATTTTACACTTGAGCTGTCACAGAATAGAAATTCACTGAGATCAGTGAATACAGGAACAGGGTACAGTACAGTGTGGGTTGGGATGGACAAGCAAAGATTTTCAATGGAACTCGGGTTTACTGAATGGAATAAGGAGAGGGGGAGAGACGTGTGGTCAGCCAGGAGACCGTAAGAAGCAGCAGGCGTACTTGGAAATGAAGTGTGGGTGAGGGTTAAAGAAGCAAATGGACTCAGGCATAATTGGAAGGAGCCGACTGCACAGAGATCAGGGGAGCTGGGGGTATTGTTACTGTATTTGTGATCCAAAGAACCAGGCTAATGTTCTGGAGATATTCTTTGTTCCTTTATGAAATGTCAGAATTTCCCAACCTCTAATTGCCCTTGAACTTAAACTTGCTCAGGCTATTTCAGAGGCCAGTTAAGAGTCAAACACATTGCTGTGGGTTGGAGTCACATGGAGGCCAGACATGGCAGATTTCTTTCCCTCAAGGGCATTAATGAACCAGATGGGTTTTCATGATAACCAACGAAAATTTCACTGAGACAAACTTGTAATTCCAGATTTTATTTGAATGTAAATCTCACAAGCTCATGCGGTGGGATTTGAACCCAGGCAAACAACATCTCCATGACATTTGGCAATGAGTGAGACCAAATACAATGCTGACCCCACAGTCAGAAAATGAGCATCTGAATGGCTCAGAGTTCCACAGAATCCACAAAGCAGCAAGATTCAGGATTTTCAGGATTCGGGAGGGGGCAGGGGTCTCGAGAGTGGCCTGTCTCCCCAGTGAATAACTCACCTCCTGACTCCCCAAAGCTGTTCAAAATCGACAAGACACAAGTCAGGAATGTGAGGAATATTCCCCACTTGCCTGGATGAGTGCAGCCCCAACTACACCCAAGAAACCTGACACCATCCAGGACAAAGCAGCCCACTTTATTGACACTATATCCACAAGTATTCATTCCCTCCACCACTGATATTCAGTGGCAGCAGTGTGCACTATCTACAAGATATAATGCAGAAATTCACCAAGGCTTCTGAGACACCACCTTCCAAACCCGTGACCTTTACCATTTAGGAGGACAAGGGAAAAGAGATACATTGGAACACCACCTCCTGCAGGTTCCCCTCCAAACCATTCATCATGACTTGGAAATGTATCACTGTTCCTTCGCTGTGACTGGGTCAAAATCCTGGAATTCCTTCCCTAAGGGCATTGTAGATCAATCACATTTAAGACATGCAGTGGCTCAAGAAAGCAGCTTACTGCCACCATCTCAAGGGCAACTAGGGATTGGTAACCAATACTGGTCTAGTTAGTGATAATGGGAACTGCAGATGCTGGAGAATCCAAGATAATAAAATGTGAGGCTGGATGAACACAGCAGGCCCAGCAGCATCTCAGGAGCACAAAAGCTGACGTTTCGGGCCTAGACCCTTCATCAGAGAGGGGGATGGGGTGAGGGTTCTGGAATAAATAGGGAGAGACGGGGAGGCGGACCGAACATGGAGAGAAAAAAAGATAGGTGGAGAGGAGAGTATAGGTGGGGAGGTAGGGAGGGGATAGGTCAGTCCAGGGAAGACGGACAGGTCAAGGAGGTGGGATGAGGTTAGTAGGTAGGAAATGGAGGTGCGGCTTGAGGTGGGAGGAAGGGATGGGTGAGAGGAAGAACAGGTTAGGGAAACAGAGACAGGTTGGACTAGTTTTGGGATGCAGTGGGTGGAGGGGAAGAGCTGGGCTGGTTGTGTGGTGCAGTGGAGGGAGGGGACGAACTGGGCTGGTTTTGGGATGCGTTGGGGGAAGGGGAGATTTTGAAGGTGGTGAAGTCCACATTGATACCATTGGGCTGCAGGGTTCCCAAGCAGAATATGAGTTGCTGTTCCTGCAACCTTCGGGTGGCATCATTGTGGCACTGCAGGAGGCCCATGATGGACATGTCATCTAAAGAATGGGAGGGGGAATGGAAATCGTTTGCGACTGGGAGGTGCAGTTGTTTATTGCGAACCGAGCGGAGGTGTTCTGCAAAGCGGTCCCCAAGCCTCCGCTTGGTTTCCCCAATGTGAGGAAGCCACACCGGGTACAGTGGATGCAGTATACCACATTGGCAGATGTGCAGGTGAACCTCTGCTTAATATGGAAAGTCATCTTGGGGCCTGGGATAGGGGTGAGGGAGGAGGTGTGGAGGCAAGTGTAGCATTTCCTACGGTTGCAGGGGAAGGTGCCGGGTGTGGTGGGGTTGGAGGGCAGTGTGGAGCAGACAAGGGAGTCACAGAGAGAGTGGTCTCTCTGGAAAGCAGACAAGGGTGGGGATGGAAAAATGTCTTGGGTGGTGGGGTCGGATTGTAGATGGCGGAAGTGTCGGAGGATGATGCGTTGTATCCGGAGGTTGGTGGGGTGGTGTGTGAGAACAAGGGGGAATCCTCTTTGGGCGGTTGTGTCGGGGGCGGGGTGTGAGGGATGTGTTGCGGGAAATGCGGGAGACGCGGTCAAGGGCGTTCTCGACCACTGTGGGGGGAAAGTTGCGGTCCTTGAAGAACTTGGACATCTGGGATGTGCGGGAGTGGAATGCCTCATCGTGGGAGCAGATGCGGCAGAGGTGGAGGAATTGGGAATAGGGGATGGAATTGCCTGGGCCATCTCCAGCACATCCTTCACCTTCTTGGTCCTCTCAGTCTCCATCTCAGGCAACCAGCTTGTAACTGATGTCCATTTCATGCCCACCGACTCCCACAGCTACCTAGAATACACCTCCTCCCACCCACCCTCCTGCAAAAATTCCATCCCTTATTTCCAATTTCTCCGCCTCTGCCGCATCTGCTCCCACGATGATGCATTCCACTCCCGCACATCCCAGATGTCCAAGTTCTTCAAGGACCACAACTTTCCCCCCACAGTGGTCGAGAATGCCCTTGACCGCGTCTCCCGCATTTCCCGCAACACATCCCTCACACCCCGTCCCCGACACAACCGCCCAAAGAGGATTCCCCTTGTTCTCACACACCACCCCACCAAACTCCGGATACAACGCATCATCCTCCGACACTTCCGCCATCTACATTCCGACCCCACCACCCAAGACATTTTTCCATCTCCAACCTTGTCTGCTTTCCAGAGAGACCACTCTCTCTGTGACTCCTGTGTCCGCTCCACACTGCCTTCCAACCCCACCACACCCGGCACCTTCCCCTGCAACCGTAGGAAATGCTACACTTGCCTCCACACCTCCTCCCTCACCCCTATCCCAGGCCCCAAGATGACTTTCCATATTAAGCAGAGGTTCACCTGCACAGCTGCCAATGTGGTATACTGCATCCACTGTACCCGGTGTGGCTTCCTCACATTGGGGAAACCAAGCGGAGGCTTGGGGACCGCTTTGCAGAACACCTCCGCTCGGTTCGCAATAAACAACTGCACCTCCCAGTCGCAAACCATTTCCATTCCCCCTCCCATTCTCTAGATGACATGTCCATCATGGGCCTCCTGCAGTGCCACAATGATGCCACCCGAAGGTTGCAGGAACAGCAACTCATATTTCGCTTGGGAACCCTGCAGCCCAATGGTAACAATGTGGACTTCACCAGCTTCAAAATCTCCCCTTCCCCCACTGCATCCCATAACTAGCCCAGTTCATCCCCTCCCCCCACTGCACCACACAACCAGCCCAGCTCTTCCCCTCCACCCACTGCATCCCAAAACCAGTCCAACCTATCTCTGCTTCCCTAACCTGTTCTTCCTCTCACCCATCCCTTCCTCCCACCTCAAGCCGCACCTCCATCTCCTACCTACTAACCTCATCCCACCTCCTTGACCTGTCCGTCTTCCCTGGACTGACCTATCCCCTCCCTACCTCCCCACCTATCCTCTCCTCTCCACCTATCTTCTTTTCTCTCCATCTTCAGTCTGGCTCCCCCTCTCTGCCTATTTATTCCAGAGCCCTCACCCCATCCCCCTCTCTGATGAAGGGTCTAGGCCCGAAACGTCAGCTTTTGTGCTCCTGGGATGCTGCTTGGCCTGCTGTGTTCATCCAGCCTCACATTTTAATTTCCTGGACTAGTTAGTGTTGACCATGTTCCAAGAACAAATGAAAAAAATGCTTCATCAATGGAAAATAATGAGGGCCCAAGCCCCAATCACAACCTTGATTCAGACCAGTTGAAGAAAATTGCTGCATTCGGCAAGCCTTCAGCAGATGGGAACTGTTAGGGGCCACAGAAGGGCAGCTGGGAGCAGGGCAAGGGGCAGATGGGGACTGGGTCAGTAAAATCACTAGGCTGTTTGCATACATATTTCATGAGTAGTACAGTCATTTGTCATCTTTCCCTCTGTGTGTTTTACCACACCATGAGACAGCCTAGTTTCCCTCAGGAGAGATTGAGGAGACCGGGATTATATTCTTTAGAGTTTAGAAGAACAAGAGGGGACTTCCTTGAAGCATACAAAATGCTTAAAGGGACAGGATAGATACAAGAATGATGTTTCCCCATGTCCTGAGGGGGGATCCAGAATCAGGGGAGACTGTCACAAAACAAGGGGCTGAGGGCTGAGAAGGGGAGGAATCTCTGCATTCACAGCAGAATGAATCTTTGGAAATCTGCACCCAGCAGGCCTGAGGAAGCTCAGTCATTGAGCATATTCAAACAACAGATAAATAGCTTCCTACCTATTAAAAAAAGTTGGAGAGTTGGTGTAGACTCGATGGGCCAAACGACCTGCTTCCACACTGCAGGGATTCTATGATTCTATGATCAAGGAATATGAAGACAGTGCAGAAAATGGCTCAGTAGAAGATCTAGAAGTCATGATCTGGAATGGTGAAGCACAGGCTGAATGGCCCACTGCTGCTCCTACTTATATGAAACAAAGAACTGCAGATGCTGGAAGTTTGAAACAAACCAAAACAAACAAAGCCGAAGAAATTCAACAACTGATGGTGCCAAACCTGTGAGTTTCTCCAGCAATTTCTGTTCTTGTTTCTTTCTGCTCCTGTTTGACATGTTCCTAGGTTTACTGTTTGACAATGGGCGGCATCATTGGTATACACACTGTGTCCTCGCTCAATGTCCCAGTCACATGCACATTTTATTCGCCTCTGGGCAGGATTCTGTAGCAACTTGTTGCCCACGTTTGTGCCAGATCTCCTATTCACTTCCCTCTGGTTGGCAAAGGAACCAAAAGGGAGATTACGAACTGGAATTTGGGCCCCATCTTGCCCCATGTCCTGCCTTGACCTTTTCATTATTCTTTCATGGGATGGGGACATCACTGCCTAGGACAGCATTTGTAGTCTACACCTTCCTGCCCTTGAACTGAGCGATTTGCTCGGGCCATTTCAGAGCGCAGTTAAAACTCAACCACATTGCTGGAGTCACATGTAGGCCAGACCAGGTAAGGATGGCAGATTTCCCACCCTAAAGGACATCAGTGAATCCAATGTAATAAAATGTGAGGCTGGATGAACACAGCAGGCCAAGCAGCATCTCAGGAGCACAAAAGCTGACATTTCGGGCCTAGACCCTTCTCTAGGCCCAAAACGTCAGCTTTTGTGCTCCTGAGATGCTGCTTGGCCTGCTGTGTTCATCCAGCCTCACATTTTATTATCTTGGAATCTCCAGCATCTGCAGTTCCCATTATCTCAGTGAATCCAATGGGTTTTTTGACAACACTTGGTGATAGTTTCATGGTCAACATCGCCAAAGCTCAAATCCACATTTCTCATTAGTTAAATTGAAACTTACCCAGTTGCTATGTGGGATCTCATCCTGCATTCCCAGAGTACATGCTTGAGAAAACTGGATTGCTAACCCAACCTCATTCCCCTGACACCAATATCTCACCAGGCTACCTCTTGTCCTTCTGTCTGGAACACTGATGAGAATTCAGAGCTGTGCGAGAGGTTGGAATTGGAGAAGGGCAGATAATACAGAGGTTTGTGGGCTAGAGGGAGATGAAATTGCAGAGATAAAGGGGAGGTGATGTTTTAACAATAACTTTTTTAGATTAATAATCCAGAGACACCAGCTAATGCTGTGGGAACTGGGTTCAAATCCAATTGCGACACATGGAGTTGGAATTCAATCATAAGAAAATATGGAAATAAAAACGAAACCAGTCTGTAAAAATTCATCTGGTTCTCTAATGGCAGGCATTAGGTAAAGAAATCCAATATCCTCACACACTCTTGCCCATGGATGGCATACACTGTGGTTGACTCGAAGTGCCCTCTGGAAGGGTCTAGAGAGCCAGTCAGTTTAAGGGAAGTTAGAGATGGTGCAATAAATGCCAGTCTGATTCTCCTTGTGACACAATGAACCCTGAGGGAGTAGGTGTGAGTGAATTTCACTGCCGTCTGACGAAGCGATAGTGAGAGGAGATCGCACTCTAGCTAGGATAGTGTAAAGATGGGTAGGAACAGGTTCCAGAACTGTGTAAACACAGACAGAGGGACCCAAGGCCAGTGTGACTTACAGGCTCAGCCATTATGACACAGGCTGGGCATTCCCACACCGCGACTGACAGGGCAATTACCATACGTAGGCAGTCAGCTGGGATGCACTCCTCCCTGGCACAGAGAATGGCACAGACTCAGCAAAAACACTAAAGTGCAAAACCTCGGAGCCACAAGTGGGGATCAGGCACCACCCTGGCTCTCCCTCCCCGACCCTGTACCACGGGCATGAATATGTCAAGATGACAGCCAGGAGTGGGAGTCATGCCAATCTCCGGGATTGCGGGAATGGCGGGTGCGCATGTTAACTGGACGACCCTCTGCTGTTTTCATCTCAGCCGTCGACAATCTGCTGAGGTCCAAGAAACATGCACAATTTCTTGTTGCCTGCTGCAGGAAAAGTCTGCGGGTTGCCTTGAGGAGAGGGCAAGAGGGCTAAAGGAAATGGCTTGCCACCAAGACCAGGTTGCAGATTCCACTGGGCCTTTCTCCAATTTAGAACTTTAACTTTTAGATCCGGCCTATCCTTTTCTATCACTATTTTGAAACTAATAGCCTTGTGGTCACTGGCCCCAAAGTGTTCCCCCACTGGCACCTCGGACACCTGCCCTTCCTTATTTCCCAAGAGTAGGTGGTGTTTTGCACCTTCTCTAATAGGTGCATCCACACACTGAATCAGAAAATTTTCTTGTACACACTTAGCAAATTCCTCTCTATCCAAGCTCTTAGCATTGAAGGGCTATGGAGAGCTGACAGGAAAGTGGAGTTGAGGCCGAGATGAGATCAGCCATGATGGTATTAAATGGTAGAACAGACTGAAGGGGCTGGATGGCACAGACACTGTGCCAAAACATAGCCCATTCAGCTCATCAAGCCATGCCTACTGTTCCATGCAATTGGACTCCCCAACCAGGGAGCAGGAGTAGGACATCCAGCCCCTTCAGTCTGTTCTGCCATTTAATACCATCATGGCTGATCTCATCTCGGCCTCAACTCCACTTTCCTGTCAGCTCTCCACAGCCCTTCAATGCTAAGAGCTTGGATAGAGAGGAATTTGCTAAGTGTGTACAAGAAAATTTTCTGATTCAGTGTGTGGATGCACCTAATAGAGAAGGTGCAAAACACCACCTACTCTTGGGAAATAAGGAAGGGCAGGTGTCCGAGGTGCCAGTGGGGGAACACTTTGGGGCCAGTGACCACAAGGCTATTAGTTTCAAAATAGTGATAGAAAAGGATAGGCCGGATCTAAAAGTTAAAGTTCTAAATTGGAGAAAGGCCACTTTGACGGGATTGGGCAAGTTGACTGGGGGCAGATGTTCACAGGTAACGGATTGACTGGAAAATGGGAAACCTTCAAAAATGAGATAATGAGCCCAAAGACGGTACGTTCCTGTTAGGGTGAAGGGCAAAGCTGCTAGGTATCGGGAATGCTGGATGACTAGAAAAATTGAGGTTTTGGTTAAGAAAAAGAAGCAATCATATGTCAGATACAGACAATAGGGACCTTGTGAATCCCTAGAAGTGTATAAAGGCAGTAGGAGTATACTTAAGAGGGAAATCAGGAGGGCACAAAGGGGACATGAGATAGCTTTATCAAATAGGGTTAAGGAGAATCCAAAGGGATTCTACAAATACATTAAGGGCAAAACGGTAACTAGGGAGTGATTAGGGTCCCCTAAAGATCAGCCAGGCCACGTACATGTAGGACTGCAGGAGACGGGTGAGACACTAAACAATATTTTGCATCAGTGTTTACTGTGTTGAAGGATATAGAAGATGGAGAAAGTGCAGAAATAAATATCAACATCTTGAAAAAATGTCCATGTTACAGAGATGGTGGTGCTGGACATATTGAAATGCATAAAGGTGGATAAATCCCCAGGATCTGGTGAGGTGTACCCTAGAACTCTGTGGGAACTAGGGAAGAGATAGCTGAGATATTTGTATCATCAATAGCCACAGATGAAGCACCAGAAGACTGGAGGTTGTCGAACATTGTGCCACTATTTAAGAAAAGTGGTAAGGAAGAGACTGGTGAGCCTGACATTGGTGGTGGGCGGGTTATTGGAGTGAATCCTGAGGGACAGGATTTACATGTATTTGGAAAGACAAGGACTGATTAGGGATAATCAGCATGGCTTTGTACATGGGAAATCATGCCTCACGAACTTGATTGAGTTTTTTGAAGTAGTAACGAAGAGGATTGATGAGGGCAGAATGATGGGTATGATCTATATGGACTTCAGTAAGGCGTTTGACAAGGTTCCTCATGGTAAACTAGTTAGCAAGGTTAGATCAAACGGAATACAGGGAAAACTAGCTATGTGGATGCAGAACTGTCTCAAAAGGTACAGGATAGAGGATGGTAATGGAAGGTTGCTTTTCAGACTGGAGGCCTGTGACCAGCAGCGCGTCACAAATATTGGTTCTGGGTCCACCACTTTTTGTCATTTTTATAAATGATTTGGATGTGAACATAGGAGGTATGGTTAGTAAGTTTGCAGATGACACTAAAATTGGTGGTGTAGTGGAAAACAGAGAAGGTTTCCTCAGAGTACAAATGGATCTTGATCAGATGGGCCAATGGGTCAAGGAGTGGCAGATGGAGTCAAATTTAGATAAAGGTGACGTGGTGCATTTTGGAAAGGCAAATCAGGGCGGGACTTACACACTTAATGGTAAGGTCCTGGGGATTGTTGCTGAACAAAGAGACCTTGGAATGTATGTTCAGAATTCCTTGAAAGTGGAGTTGCAGTTGGACAGGATAGTGAAGAAGGCGTTTGGTACGTTTGCCTTTATTGGTGAGTGCATTGTGTATAGGAGTTAGGAAGTCACGTTGCGGCTGTACAGGACATTGGTTCAGTCACATTTGGTGTATTGTATGAAATTCTGGTCTTCCTCCTATTGGAAGGATGTTGTGAAACTAGAAAGGGTTCAGAAAAGATTTACAAGGATGTTGCCAGGGTTGGAGGCTCAAGTTATAGGGAGAGGCTGAATAGGCTGGGGCTACTTTCCCTGGAGAGTCAGAGGCTGAGGGGTGACCTTATAGAAGTTTATAAAATTATGAAGAGCATGGATAGGGTGAATATGCAAGGTCTTTTTCTCGGGGTAGGGGAGTCCAAAAGTAGAGGGCATAGGTTTAAGGTGAGAGGGGAAAGATTTAAAAGAGACCTAAGGGCAACTTTTTCACGCAAAGGGTGGTGTGTGTATGGAATGAGCTGCCAGAGCAAGTGGTGGAGGCTGGTATAATTACAACATTTAAAAGGCATCTGGATGGGTACATGAACAGGAAGGGTTTAGAGGGATATCAGCTAAATGCTGGCAAATGGGACTAGATTTATTTAGTATATCTGGTCAGCATGGATGGCTTGGACTGAAGGATCTGTTTCTGTGCTGTATATCTCCATGACTCTATGAGTCTAACTCATTACTAATTAAAAGTCTCCTCAGTATTTATTCAGTATTCCAACATCCACTGCACTCTAGGGGAGTGAATTCCACAGATTCACAAGCCTTCAAGAGAAGTTTTCCTCATCTCTGTCGTAAATCTGCTATCCTTTATCCTAAAACAATGACCTTTCGTTCTGGTTGCCCCACACAAGATTCAACAAGACATTCATCCGATTTGCCATTTTTTCAGGTACAAAAATAAACTGCAAAACATCACGTGATATTCCAACTCAAAATATCTTTAAATGCTTTGATGATCCAGATATGGAGTTGAGAAATACACACTCACACTGACAGTCACAATGCCCAGTTCTATCACACCCTGATGCTCCTGTTAGAAAATTGAACATTTCCAAAAAGTCTACAAAGCTCAAAAGCAAGCAGTGAACCTTAGAACTGATCATCTTCACTTAAACAATGAAAAGGCATGTTTGGATGAAAGCACAGAATAATTGAGGATGTACTGCCTTCAAAAGATACAAATCAGGCATTTCTGAGAGGCAAAAGGTGACTAATTTGGACCAGAGATGACACATACCGCACAGGTTAATTTCAAGCTTGATATCAGGGTCACTGTTACTGTACAAGCTGAGCAAATCCGTTATTTGAGGAGAATGAAACTCATTATCATTGACAAACACTCATTAACAAGTGTAACTGTGCATTGACGAAATTCCATGTCACTGGTAATGGGTTCTGTGGGTGACTGTGTGACTGAGGATCCTGATCTCTGAGCTGCATCTCTGACCATGTTGGCAAGTGCTTCCGGGTGGTGGTCCTTGACGTTGGAGTCATTGGCATTCCTAGCTCTGGTTCCTTTTCCTTTGATCAATGGGTGTTCTCAAAGAATTGTGTCCCTTCATTGAGGAGGTTGCTTTCCCCCCGACCCGGACAAGGACCTCCCACACATTGACGTCTATGTTGCATTTCTTGAGGGAGTCTTTCAAACGCTTCTTTTGTCCTCCCCTTGATCACATGCCTTCCTCGAGCTGTGTGGAGAAGATTTGCAGTGGCAGAATGAAATTACAACCCTCTGAAACTGAACAGCATGGAGTGGGCACATTGCATGAAATCAAAGGGATGCTTGTTAAAATACAGAGGCCAAGACAAAAGGAACTAGTGTACATCAGTAGAAACTGACACTTGTCACTCCCAATGCATGCGTTGCTCTTTAAATTCTACAGTCAATTGAAGAACCTCAAACAGCTCAGAACCCAAATACCAAAGATCAACGTAAATGCTCCTCAAAGGAAAGGCTTCACAGGTCACAGAAGAATGTGCACTAAACCTAACAGAAAGTATAGGCCACTCAAGATTAATTATTCTGGTGTAAACCAACTTTTCATTACTAAGAGATCAGAAGATACTATTGATTTCATAGGTCTGAAGGAATTATTCAAATATCATCCTACTGCAGAATCTTCAAAATCTTATGTCCTTGACCACCAATGTTGGTGAGGGATTCTTGTTACAATCAATTCAGTCATTTCTAAGAAGCAGCTTTACATGCAAGCCAACTTTTCATCCATTTATATTTCTCGCTGCCTTAGAAAGGCAGACAACATCAAAGACCCCTCCCACCCTGGTTATAATCTCTTCCAACCTCTGCCGTCAGGGAGAAGATACAAAAGTTTAAACATACATACCAACAAATTCAAGAACAGCATCTTCACCGCTGTAATTAGACTTTTGAATAGATCTCTCAAATTTCAATTTTAATGTTGACCTCACTTTTCATGCACCTTCTCTGCAGCAGTAACATTGTATTCCTCACTCTGTTCTATTACCCTATTGCACTTTGTATGGCATGATCTACCTGTACTGCAGACAAAACAAAACTTTTCACTGTATCCAGGTACGTGACAATAACTAATCAAATCAAATACTATCAAAGATTGAATCCAATTAATCCATTGGAATATGAGCAAGCATGGAAGGATCAGATGCAATTCTACCTCATTCGGTATAACAGCAGTATCAGTGCCAGAGGATGTCCTTGGTAAAGCGTGTCAAGAAATTAAGAATCCACCAATGAAGATATTTTGTCTTCTGCAAAGGACATTTGGGAAACCAAACATCCATCAAACTTCTAAGGTTGGAACATGCTGTATATGAATGCTTCATCCTTAAGCAGCAGACCTAACCAGGTTTATAAGGTCAGAGACTTGAGGGGAGATGGAGTAGTGATAAAGCTACCTAACTTTTTAAATACTGTATAGAATCGGTTCTGAAGAAGGGTCACTGGAACCGAAACGTTAACTCTTCACAGATGCTGCCAGACCTGCTGGGCTTTTCCAGCAACTTTGTTTTTGTTCCTGATTTACAGCATCCGCAGTTCTTTTGGTTTTTATATCGTATAGAATTTTTTAAAGAAAAACAGAAAGGAGAAAGCATTGGGGTAAATGTTGTATAAGACAGTTAGTACCTGAAAGGGTTAACTGACATCACAAAATAAGCTTCTTCTATCCGGATGTAAAGGAGGAACTAATCGGAGTTGTGTGCGCATGTGTTCACCACAATATACACATTACTTCTGTGTTTGTCCTAAGTGTTGACAACAAGCAGCTAAAGTAATAATGTGTACTTAATCCTGAATTGACGCTGGTAGCCTTACTCAGGACAATCATGTTTCTTAGACAATGTATCAAGCAACAAAGTACCATATGATAAAGCTATTTATTGTTCATCAGGAATGAGTTGAAAAGTTTTGTGTGGGCATCCTCCCCCACACGATATGCGTAGCCTAGACTGATGCGGGTAAAAAGGATTGGCACTAGCGGATCTACCCAAACAGTGCCAGCACAAATCAACATACACAGGATTCTCCACGGCAATCATTTTTCATGGGTAAATTTACAACGTTAGCTGTCACAGAGTGGCTTTCTCGGCCATTTCATAGTTGTGGGTCTGGAGTCAAAAGTATTCATTCATCGAATGTGGGCATTGCTGCCTTGGCCAAAATATACTACCCAGCTGTAGTGACCCTTGAGAATGTGATGGCGGGCTGGCTTTCTGAACTACCATTTGGGGTAGATGGATACACAGTGTGGATAGGGAGGGAGTTCAACATGTAAGCCAGACTGGGTAAGGATGGCAAGCTTCCTTCTGTGAAGGACATTAGTGACACAGACGGCTTCTTGACAACAATCTATTACTTTGCTGCCAATCTTTACTGAAGCAAGCTTTTTACTGCCAGATTTATCTCATTCTTCAGATTTACATCCCCCAGTATGTGACAGAATTCAGTCCCATATACCCAGAGGATCAGTCAATTAATAGTCCAGCAATAGAACAACCTTAGCCCAGTAGATCAGGAGCAATAAGATAAAAGTCTGTTCTGATTAGCAAACAGACAGCAAAGCACATGGGAACCATTATACGTTTCGATGTTGCTGTTGTGGTTTAATTCCTGAAACATCTAGAGCTCAGCAAAAATGTTTTATTAATTACAGAACGGGCTCGAGCTGCATCTGAGTCACAGTGGCTCAAGTTGCAATGATACTCGTGGTGGCTCTAGGCACACTGTGCATGTCGGGATGAATTCATTCCCAAAGGCCGCACAGCTTAGAGCCTAAGGCTCGCTACAGCTGGCATGTATTTCCAGAATAGCTCAGTTGTCTGAAAATACTGGTAGCTAAAGACCTGTGCCCCAGCCCTTCCTCTTGTTGAGAGTTTCTGATGATTTGTAACCTCTGTGTTCAAATCCCACTTACACAGAAACCAGGAGCACAGGGAGGCCTGTCATGTCCATGGCTAATCATCCACCTGTTCCTTATATCCCCCCCCATATCTTTTGATCCTTCTAATCCCCAAGTGCTATATCCAACTCCTTCTTGAAATCTAAAAAAACTGTGGATGCTGGAAATCAGAAACAAAATCAGAAATTGCTGGAGAAACTCAGCAGGTCTGGCAGCATTGGTGGAGAAAAGCAGAGTTAACGTTTCAGGGGTCCTGTGACCCTTCTTCAGAAGGGACTGAAGTTCTGAAGGAAGCTCAGTGGAGCCCCGGAAGTTTAATTCAGCTTTCTCTCTACAGATGGTGCCAGACCTGCTGAGTTTCTCTGGCAATTTCTGATTTTGCTCCTTCTTTAAAGTTGTGTTCTTTAACTTTATACTTCAGGGACTGATGGCCACAGAAGGCAGCCAAATGGTTGAATATTTATTGGTAGATCCTTCTGGTTGCCTGGGCCAAGGCGGTAAGGATGGGAGTGTCTAAACTGTGTGGTAACTGCAGTGAAACAGCACCAGCTCCCACATTAAAAGACTCTGAGCAGGATCTTGCTGTGAGTAAGGCTGTTGAGGGACAACTGCACAGAACTTTTGTTTTTGAGGCAAAAGGAATAGATAGAAATGACGCCAGGATACCTGGGACATCCCATCAATAGCCTCACAGCATCCCACAATCCCTTGTATCTCTCCTCCAGCCTATCACCATCTTCCTGGATCTCTGAGCTTCCTGGCTTGTCCCTAAATTTTAGACTACACTTCCTGGCCTGAGGAACCTATCACCCTCAAATACAGGAGAGATAATCCACAGCCTGCCAGAACATGATGGCAATCTGGCGCTTGGTTGGGAGTGGGGTGGGGTGGACAAAGGAGCAAGGAGGTCCCTTATTCAGTCAGGGGGCAGACATCCTAGCACTTAATGGGACCACTGAAGAGGCCGTGGCTGGCACCAATACAATGCAGCACCCAGCATCTACACCCCCATCCCCAGGTTCCTAGTGCATTTTCAACCAGCTGGAAAATTAATGTGTTTTGGGGGAAATTAGATGGGATGGGGTATTTCTTCAGGCGGGGGGCAGTGGGCTGGCATGAGAATCAGATGCAAGAACATGGCAGTGGCTCTCAGTGACTATTCTGATATGCAATGCCCACTCTCTAGATTGGGTAGAAACTGGTGCAGATCAAGGGACTGGCTCCCCACTCCCCTTACCATCCCCAACCCCCACTGACTGGAAGCATGGCCATCTTTGTCTGAGCAGTCACTTGGGCCAAGTCTTTCTTGTCTTGCCTGAAACTCAGATCATTGCCACCCTGGAGGACCAGAGGAGGTCATTGGCTGACTATTCAAGAGTCCTCAACTGGAAGATGGAGCTTGGGGGCCTTCCAGACCACAAGGAGGCAGTGGCAGAGATAGTAGGAACTGCAGATCCCAGCCAATCCGAGATAATAAGGTGTGGCGCTGGATGAACACAGCAGGCCAAGCAGCAGGTTAGGAGCAGGAAAGCTGACATTTCAGGCCCGAAACGTAAGCTTTCCTGCACCTAGGAGACAGTAGCAGATCAGCAGTGTCACTGGACTCATCATCCAGGGCCCCAGGCTAACATTCTGGGGACATGAGTTCAAATCACCCTGACTGATGATTAAAATTTGAAGTCAATTGAAAAGAAAACTAGCCTAATTGGAACCTTTATGAGTTGTTGTTAAACCACTGCCCCCCCCCCCCGCCCCCCAACTCTGATTCACTAATATGCTTTAGGGAAGGATGTTCCTACGTGTTCTGTCCTAAATATATTTCCAGACTCAGCCTGTCGACCAATATGGGAAACAAATGTTGGTCCAGCCAGCAATACTCACAATCTGTCCACAAATAAAACAAAAACTTAATTTGGCTGGAGATGAGAAGGCAGCAGGATTAAGTCCATCATTATCTCAACTAATTAAGTTCCCTTCCTGTCTCTGGGTCCAGATGATTCCACCGCTAGACTCAGCAACTAGCAAACATAACTTCTCTCAATCTATCAATTAGAGGCATGGAGTTGTAAAGCATGGAAATAGACCCTACGTACAACCCATCCACGCTGACCAGATATCCTAAATTAATCCAGTCCCATTTGCCAGCATTTAGCCCATTTCAAAGCCCTTCGCATTCATATCCCCATCCAGATGTCTTTTAAATGTTGTAATTATATCACTTCCTCTGGCAGCTCATTCCGTATGTGCACCAACTTCTGAACGAAAAGGTTGTTCCTTAGGTCTCTTTTATGTCTTTCTCCTCTCACTTTAAGCCTAAGCCCTATATAGTTTTGGATTCCCCTATCCTAGGTAAAAGACTTCGGGTATTCACCTTATCCATGCCCCTCGTGATTTTATAAACCCCTCAGCCTGTGATGCTCGAGAAAAATAGCCCCAGCCTATTCAGCCTCTCCCTGTAGCTCAACCCCTCCAACTCTGGCAATATCCTTGTAAATTCTTTCTGAACTCTTTCAAGTGTAACAACATTTTCTTATAGCGTGGAGTCCAGTAATGGAACGTAGTATTCCAAAAGTGGCCTAACCAATGTCCTGTACAGCTGCAACATGACCTTCCCAACTCCAGTACTCAAAGCGGTGGGAATTTATTGGTCAGTGCAGTCCTGAAAACCTCCACACTTTCCACAACTCAGGCACTTGCAACACTTTTTTGACTGTGACCCTTGCCCTTAAAAATAGTATAAAAAAGGAAATTCAAAAAAGCGTCTAGCAGCTAAACAATCCGCCCAAATCTCCATAGATACGATGAATTTAAAAAAACATCGAGCTACCTCATGAATAAAACTAAATAACATCGAAAGTAAACAAATGATTTATCAGCCTCGGCTGTGCCTAGTTATTGTGTTTGTGAACATGTCCCGCGAGTGTGGGTGGAGGGACAACAAAGGTACAGATTAACTCACACGTAACGGAGGAAAACCGCAAAGCTAAAATAAAACCACTGCAGGCGATTTACAGTTTGCAACTGAAAAGGAAGAAAGGGGCGGAGAGTCGCACGGCAGGTCTTACGCCTAGGACGTACATCATGTGCTAAATATTTGTTACTAAGCAACAAGCAGTATCCTGTTGAATGACAGCGTTGTTTAACATGGCCTCGGTCCAGGCACTGCCTCCTTGTCAAACCGCGGAGTTTTGGACCAGGTTCCACAACATGCTGCAAACATTCTGCTAACTCAGGCCTCTCGTACTGCACGCTCTGTTAAAAAGCAGATGTCGTAGACAGAACTCGCTGCATTCGTTCTGGAGATAAGCTTTATTTGTGCAGTCAGCTCCAAATTGCAGGGGGCTTTCTCGTTAACCTTATACACAAGATTCTACATATACACTACAATCTCTGTACCAGCATTCTCAGATAAGAGCCGAACCATGCACGCACTGTTCCACTCTCAGATACCAGCCCCCTCCATCACTCACTCACTCACACTGTCCCACTGTCAGATACCAGCCCCCTCCATCATTCACTCACTCACACTGTCCCACTCTCAGATACCAGCCCCCTCCATCACTCACTCACTCACACTGTCCCACTGTCAGATACCAGCCCCCTCCATCACTCACTCACTCACACTGTCCCACTCCCAGATACCAGCCCCCTCCATCACTCACTCACTCACACTGTCCCACTCCCAGATACCAGCCCCCTCCATCACTCACTCACTCACACTGTCCCACTCCCAGATACCAGTCCCCTCCATCACTCACGCACTCACACTGTCCCACTCTCAGATACCAGCCCCCTCCATCACTCACTCACTCACACTGTTCCACTCTCAGATACCAGACCCTCCATCACGCACACACTCACACTGTCCCACGCTCAGATACAAGCCCCCTCCATCACTCACTCACACTGTCCCAGTTACATATAGGCCCAGACTGAGTATAGCACATTTCCCAAGGTCCTTTAGTGAATTATTAGCGAAATGACAATGACAGTTTAGCCTGTCTGTCTCCCACTGAACCCACAATGCAAATAAATTCAACTGTGTGGGGGCATCACATTCTCACCCAAAGCCCACATGGAAGCTACTTTACAGTGGTCCCACTCAAGTACATCCTCAAATTTTAAAAATGTGCAATGCAAATGCAATTTTTTATTTGCCATAAACATACTTTATTCATGATGTTTGTAGATATGCGTTCTAAATGTATTGAATTCAAAACAATGGAAAATTGAATAAGATGCAAATTGTCTCTATACAGCAGGTCCCATCATTACGAGTCTCAATACGACTATAATGCTCTAAATATTCACAATTTGATAGGCATACAGCCTGAGCAGAAAGCATTTCAAATTGAAAATGACACTAAGTGCAATAAAATTCAACTTTTCTCCACAGGCATATTCCACTCTGAGGCGCTCCATTACAACTTTAACACTTTCAATTTTCACAATTTACAATTCCCTATCTGGCACACAACCTGAGGATTTCTATATGTTTGTAACTCTTGGTACACTGTGGCTGAAAGGTCTTAAACAGTATTCTTTCCCCACTGTGCCTCTGGAGTAGGTGCCTGAGCTTCAGTACGCCCCTCAGCATACAGTACTAGACCCTGAAATGTGCCAGTCTGCAACACTTGGTCGAGGACAACTCTGCACTGGAAAACCAACAAGTTTCAAGCAGATCAAAGAGAGCCTTTCACTGAGTTGGTAGTCCTCCAAGTACAGTTGAACAGGAAAAGACAGAGGAGATAAAGATAAACTATTTCTACTCTTTGCAAACTCTAAAACTAGAAGCAGAGTCAGAGAAGACTGTTCATGAGAGATATTGGGAAGCACTTCCACACACAAAGAGCAGGAGAGGTTTGGAACTCTCTTCCACCAATAGCAGTAGATGCTGGATCAGTCGTTAATTTTAAATCCAAGAGAGATCATTTTTTGCTAAGCAAAGATATTAAGGGATATGGGTCAAAGACAAGTATGTAGAGTTAGACCCAGACATAAGCCATGATCTCATTGAATTGCAGAGCAGGTTTGAGGGGCTGAATGGCCGACTCCTGTCCACGTGTTCTCTATGTCCCTGGGGAACTCAGAGTTCAGCAGAATGAACAGCTCAAGTTAAAAAAAAATTACATCTTTCTTCAAACCTTCTTTGGAAAAGGCATGTTCCACAAGGAGGTAGATAATAATCTCTTCCCCACCGCAGACACCTTGAGGGCAGTGAGCAGAGCTGGCGAGATCTGGGTGTGTAGGTAGAACTTGACAGGGAGTGGCCTTCTCACTGCCAGCCACTCTACCTCTTGGAGCTCGATTGAAAGAAGCAGTCTCACTCTTGATGTTTCATTGAGAGATCTGTCCAACAGGATCTACTTTCTCCGCGGGGTCTTGGGGACATGGCAAAACATGTTATGCTGCGAAAGAGTCCTTTCCCACAAGGCATCAGGTGAGATAGCACAGTCCAACTGCTTGAAATGTCCCACAACAATGGGGCCAGAGCTATCCTCCACAACAGCAGGCTCAGGAATAACCTCAGTCCATGGTGACACTCAGTGTTTGTGCACCAAGGGTCTACACGCAACTTTATGCAGCCTCACACAGAGGGTTATCCAACAGGATAAGGTGACTTTGGGTACATTTCTACCCTTCGCTGTGGAGGTTTTTCTACATTTGCACATTTTCGACCTCCAGATCAAGTGGAAGTGTGATTTGGACAAGTTGAGTGAGTGCGCAAGCGCGTGGCAGGTGAAGTATAATGTGGACAAATGAAAGGTTTGGTAGCAAAAAAACAGCAAAGCAGATTATTATCTAAATGTCAATAGATTGGGAAAGAGGAAGATGCAAAACCTGGGTGTCCCTTGTACATCAATCGTTGAGATTGAGCATGCAGGTGTAGCAGGCAGTGAAGAAGCTAAACGGTATGTTGAACTTCATAGTGAGATGATTCGAGTACAGGAGTCTTACTGCAGTTCTACAGGGCTTTGGTGAGACCACACATGGAAAATGTTGTGCAGTTTTGGTCTCCTTATCTGAGGAAGGATGTTCTGGCGATGGACGGACTGCAACTAAGGTTTACCAGACAGATTCCTGGGATGGCAAGATTGATGTATGAAGAAAGACCAGATCAATTAGGATTCTATTTGCTGGAGTTTAGAAGAATGAGGTGGGGGGTTTTGTAGAAACTTGTAAAGTTTTAACAGAACGAGACGAGGTAAACACAGAAAGGATATTCCTGATGACTGGAGAGTTCAGAACCAGGGATTACAGTTTGAGGATGCGGGGTAAGTCATTTAGGACTGAGATGAGGAGAAACATCTTCACCCAGAAAGTCGGGAGCCTGTGGAATTCTCTGCCACAGAAAGAAGTTGAGGACAAAACATTGAATGTTTTCAAGAAGGAGTTAAGTATAGTTCTTAGACCTAAAGGAATCAAAGGATTTGGGGAGAAAGCAGGAACAGGGTATTGAGTTGGATGATCTGCCATGATCATGTTGAATGGCAGAGCAGATTCAAAGGGCCGAATGGCCTAGTTCTATTTTTACATTTCTATAGAAGATGGGTCAAGTGATCACTCAAGTAAAGGAGTGGGTAATATGCCAGGTTTGCACTTGTATGGAGTGACAGAGTAGCTCCCACATGCTTGGTTTCTATTCTCACTTTTCCCTCCCAGAACTTCCCCAACCTCTCTGCAGGCTGACCTTACAGTGGGGGGAAGAGAGCATCCCGAAGGACATTGGCTTGCTGTTACCTCAATTTCCCTTGGTTCCCGAGGCCTGTTCAAACTAAGCTGAGATGTTCGTCAGCCTGTGGTCCTGCAGAAGATCTGAGCAGAAGATAGAGACATTTTCCGTATCCATGGAGCCTTGCTTCGAATACTCACACTACCTGGGATTGTTGGCCTTTTCATGCTTGCATCCTTCCCAATGCGCTTTGCCAAAGGTTCTATATGACGTAACAATGAGAACAGGGGAGACGGGACAGCTTGGATCAGAAATCTTTTCACCGATTAGAAGTGGACCATTAATTTTCGACATGCCACTGGATTCAATTGCAGGGACCCTCAGCAAGCCCCATCCCTTGCAATGTTCCATCAAATGTCTTCTCCTGATCCAGGTGGACAAGGCAGTGATCGTATATCAGTGGAGATTGAGTCCCCCCAACAGGAAGAGTTGACCGAGCAATGACTAATGCAAAAGTAGGTTTGCACTTGGCCAGCCCTTTGCTCCATACAGCTAACTCAGCACAAATTAGAGGCCGAACTGGGAACCTCCCTGCTTTGTATATCTTAGTCATTCACACAAAATCCCTTTGTTATTGATAGTTTTCAGCCTCAACAAGCTAGGCAAGGTGTTTGTCACACAACAGGGTGGAGTATATCTACATTCTGCTGATGCTGGTGAAGATTTAGAAAAAGCCATTGTATTTAATTAGCCAAGAATGCAGTAAACTGTCCTTTTGGCATATTACCTTAATGTCATTTCACAATCTCGCACTGCTAACTCAGCAAAGCTGAGGTAAATCCTTGAAACCTTCTCCAGCCCCAGAGGTGCCTTTACCCAGTTGGGGATGTCAAAATAGATCAGAGGCCCCTGCTCGGAATGGACTTTATTGGACAAAGCATAAAATGTCCCTCCCACTGCCTCTAAATCAAACAGTAGCCCATGGCGAGGTGCTGAGCATAGAGTTTTCTATCCTGGGGGTGAAGCTGTCACGCTGCAGCTCCCACACCCTTTCACCAGTGCAGAAAACTATCTCACTCTTGCCCACTGCCACAGTCACATTGGGAAGATTTACAGATGGAGGATTTGCCTCTTTGGCCACATGTTTGCACACCTTCAGTGACTCTCAGGTAGGACTTAAACTTGGAGCTCCTATCAAAGAGACAGTGCCCACTGCCCACTGGGCCATCAGATACATAGGTAGAATTTAAGAACTGGACACATCGAGATGGGACTGTACAATACACTCGAGATGGAACACAATGTGCAGTTCAGTACCCCATACAGTGCAAAAGAGGCAGTTTGACTGAAGAGGGTATGGAGGAAATCATTGAAAATCGTTTCAAATCATAGAAAACCTAAAGTGATGAATCAAGCCATTCAGTCCATCGAGTCCAACACTCCGATCCCTGTAATCCTGCATTTCCCACAGCTAATTTACCTAATCTGCACATCCCTGGGAACTATGGACCAATACAGCATAGCCAATCCACCTAACCTGCACATCTTTGGACTGTGGGAGGAAACTGGAGCATCCGGAGAAAACCCACACAGACATGGAGAGAATTTGCAAATTCCACACAGATGGTTGTCCAAGGAAGATATCATGGCACTGTGCAGTAGCAGTGCTAACCACTGAGCCACTGTGCTACTACCCGTTTACAAGGATGTAAACAAGACTGTCATGAGGAAAGACTGGATAGTTTAGGTTGCTCCCCTTAGTACAAAAGAGACTGAATTGAAGTGGTGGAAATGGGTACAATTACAACATTTACAAGACATTTGGACAAGTACATTGATAATGAAAGGTTCTGAGAGATGTAGGCCAAATGCAAGCAAATGGGACTAGTTTATTTTAGGAAACCTGATTGGCAAGGATAAGTTGGGCCAAAGGGTGCTGTATGATTGTATGACTCATGTATAAATCAATGAGGGGTTTAGACAGAAAGGCCCTCTTCCTCTTGATTAATCATTAGGACCAGGGTAGCTTCAAACATTCCCATCTCTGCAGTAGTAAGGATATTATTACATGTTATTGAGGTTGGAGCACTACTGTTGAAGGAAGCAATTCATAGCTTTGGAAAAAGGTCTAGAGCAGATTTACCAGGATGGTACTGAATATAAGAAACTTCACTCGTGTGGGAGCTGGGACTGTTTGCCTTACAGCAAAGAAGGTTTAGCATAATGGGAAGGATTCTGATAGAATCAATGAGGGGTTCCAGCAGTACAAAGGTCTGTAACCAGGAGGAGACAGATTTTAACAGACTGGCAAACGAGACAGAGGCATTTATTTATCAAGCAGCAAGTTGTGGTGGGATCAGATTTAATAGTAACTTTCAAAAGGTCCTGGTCAAATACTTGAAAGGAAAATATTTGCAGGGTTTCAGAGGGAAGAAAGCAATGCTAACTCCTCTCGAAGAGCCAGTATTGACTCGGTGTGCTGAATGGTCTCCTTCTGTGCTGCATTCTGAGCTGCTAACTCCCTGACACAGTCTGAGGTTGAGATTTGCAACCTTGGTGGTACATTCAACCTGGAGATGAGCTACCAAACTTTTATCTGTGGCAACACTAATGCTGCCAACCTCCACCTCTGTAATATAGCCTTCCCTGTTTCAGCATCCCAGCTGTAGAATCTCTCATTTGTACCTTTGTTACCTCTAGAGCTGGCTGGTCTCCCACATTCTATTCCTTGAAAACTTCAGGTCATCCAATATTCTGCTGTTTTTGTCTTTACTCTCACCAAATCCTGTTCCTCCCTGTGTTCTCCGACCATCTTTGGCTCCCACTCAGGCAATGCCAGTCTATAAACTGGATCAAGGGAAAGACACTTGTGCAAAGCTTCACCCTTCTTCTTGTATGTGCCCATCGTATTGGGTGCCATTGCAAGCAGTGGACCTGTACACTACCCCACACCTCCCTGACATCTCCAAGAGGAGGTGAGTCACCACCATTTTGAAGCCAATGGTTCCTTCATCAGTGGCACCCTTTAAATAGTTGACGGGTTAGGGTTGCCAACTCTGGCTGGGCATTCCAGGAGGTGCCATCACATGACCTCCCTCAGGCTCCAGCCATTGATCAGCTGATGCATTAATCCATCACAGAAGCCCCATGCCTTCCCATTGGCTTTTCAACAGTGCACCTGTTTTGACTTTGGAAAACTCTAGTCGCCCTACCAATAGGCATCTGTCATCAAGGTCCATCACCAAGTCAATGTTTGCCACAGCCTGTCTCACCCTCGCTTGCCCGAAACCTAAATGCTGGACTGCTCCAACCTTCCACTCTGTGCTTCCTTAAGACAAAAAAACCAGGAGCAGGAGAAGGCCATTCAGCCCTTCAAGCCACCTCCACTGTTCAATATGGTTGATAACCTATCTCGAAGCCAATTTCTCCCAATGTCCCTTGATGTCTTCAGTATCTAAAACTGTATCAATCATTTTCATGACTGTATTCACAGACTATTCCTCTAACCTTTGAATGACAAAATCTTTCCTCACCTAAGTCCTAAATGGATTACTACATAATCCGAGACTGTGTCCTCCGGTTCCAGACTCTCCAGCAAGGGCAAGCATTTTCCCTGCATCCAGTCTATACAGTCCTACTTGAAACATATAAAATTGAGTCAATTTTTTTCTCACCCTTCTTAGCTCTAGTAAATACAGGGCCAGTTGAACCAATCTCTCTTCATAGCACAGTCCTGCCATCCTCGGCTTTAGCTTACTAAACCTCCACTGCATTCCCTCTATCGCAAATAGCTCTGTAGTGTGGAATCATTGAAACTTGGACCAGGAATAGACTATTCAGCCCTTTGAGCCTGTTCTGTCATTCATGGATGATCCTCAAGGCCAGTTTCCCATTTTCGCTCCACATCTCTTGATGTCTTCAAAATCTAAAAATGTTCCCATCTTTTTCATTTAGGGACTTGGCTTCCACAGTCTTGTGAGGAAGAGAGTTCCAAAACAGCCGCACTGCTTAATTCTTCCAACAAGCTCTTTAGCCTGACAAAATACGTAATACATAGGAGCCGATGTAGGCCATTCAGCCCACGTTGTCCCTACCATCAATGAAATCATGGCTGAACTGATAACCCTCAATTCCCTTCTCCCCATAACCCTTGATGCCCCGTCGGAGTTTTTTTTAAAACAAATCTGGCAGGGGTTGAGATTTTGGTGCAACGAGATTCTTTGGGCAGCGCCGCAGCGCGTTTCACCACCTGGAAGGCGCTGTACAAATGATAGTAAGTTGTTGTTATACAGCCCTCTGCGCCTGAGCCCGGGTCTGGACTTCGCCCATACGCCCCGCTGTCAGTCAAGAGCAGTGACGTCTAGCGCAGCTCCGCCCCCACGTCGCATGCTGTCGATCAAAGCGCCTGACGCCAATACGCCGCCCCGCCCCCGCGTTGGTTTGTACCGGAAGCGTTGCCCGCCGCGACGGGGACAACAACGGCAGCGGCCTGACGTCACGGCGCTGTGGAACGTTGAGGCGGCGGTCGTCATGGCGACGAGCGAAGTATCCACCCCGGCGGAGAAGTGCACACGGGTATCGGCTGGTCAGACGCTGTGGAATGTGAAACTGACCAGAAACTGACCAGAACATTCCAGAACATAGCAGAGCTCTGACAGCACAGTGTAACTCTGTGCGTGAGGTAATGTGCTTTAACCGGAGATTGCCTCACTCTGCCGTTGCCACACTCTCTAATCTGCAACAGAATCTCATCAAAGGTAAAAATGCGAAACACGCAGAAAATCTTAAAACAAAAAAACAATCAAATGCTGGAACACTCAGGTCACGACTGAAATATTCATCTCAACGTTGCCTTGCAGGTGCTGCTGGGCTTCTTTCCGCAGTTTTATGTGCTTTTTTTTCCAAATATTTATTTTGAAAGCCATTCCAATGAAAGGTCACAGTGCATTTCAATTCCGTGTCTCCCTCTCTAAATGATGTCAGATGTATTTCCAGCATTTTTGTTCCTATTAAATATCAGATTTCGAATGCGCTTTGCTTTTGCAGTACAGAATCTGGTTGCTTTCCAAGGACAAGGGGAGCAGATAGTTGCAGGGGAGCACCATCTCAAGTTCGTCTCTAAGCCACGTACAATCATCCTGACTTGGAAATGGTCTTTTAAGTTCTTTCAGTATCACTCGGTCAAAATCCTCAAGCTGCTTAACAGTACCGTGGGTCCCCACATCAAGAAAGCGGTTCCGAAATGTCAATATCAATGGGTCTTAGGTTTAAGGTCAAAGGGGCAAATTTTAAAGGAGATGCGAGAGGCAGGTTTGTTTTTCCCACACGGAGGGTGGTAAGTGACGGGAATGCACTGCCAGAAGAAGTGGTAGAAGCAGATACAATAGCAACATTTAAGGAGCATCTTGACTGGTGCGTGAATAGGCAAGGAATAGAAAGATACCAGAGGCAAAAGGTTTTTGATTTGGAAAGGGGACATATCTGGATGGAGGCTTGGTGGGCCGAAGGGCCTAGATTGCTGCGGAGTGCGGTTTTTTTTTCAAGCGTATGGGCAATAAATGCTAGTCTCAGCAGGGACGTGCACATCCAATGAATATTTTTTTTAAAATCTCACTTCTGATCCATTCATTGTAACGAGCCATTTGGAACTCGGGGCTGTCTCTTATCTGCATGTAAAAAAAGTTACAGGCCGGTGGGAAATGTAACTTACCTGTGGACCCCATCCGGTCTCAACATTCATTAAGTGACTAATTGAAAGCACGAGTCGTGTCGTCAAGGTTTATAGAGTCTCAATGGGGAAAAAAAACTCACTACTCGAGGTGTCAAACTCTACGACAGACCCTGAGATAAAATACCTTGTGTCGTCAGGCGCTTTGTCCTTGAGAACACGATTCTCTGTGCATTCTTCTCCATGTTACATAGAGAATTACGATCGAAGTATATCAACATCACGCTGACGGCGAGGACGCTGCACGTCTGGACTGAAGCAACATCAGAAGTCGCATTGTTTTATTTCCCCTGAGTGTGTGTGTATATTTTTTGTCTTGAATCGTGGAAGTAGCGTGAAGCATTTCTTTGGGGGAGTTGTAAAGCTATGCATTCACAGGACAAATAAAGTGACATGCCATTGGCTCAATGTTCCTCGGATAAGATACATTCTCCACAGTTCTGGGCTAGAATTGTGTATGTAACAACACTCCCCTGCCCCAAGGTTGCGTCCCGTGGGCGTGCCTGTTGTATTTTATGGCCATGACCTTCCTATCATTCTGGGCTGGTGCTCTCTGTCTCCCTCCACAACCCCCTATCCTTGTGACACAGTCTGCCTAGTGCAAGGTTATTCCCGCCTCCCACCCAGTTCCACGCCCTCATGCACTGTAAATAGGGCTAGGATTCAACGTGGGAGAGAGTTCTGCAGGAATAGACAGGGTCAGCAATTGGTTTAAAGCACCTCAGCTGCTTGACATGTCTACTGTGGGCGGTGAGTTCTTTGTTTCTTAAACTGAGGTATTCGGCATGGCCAATGGTGGTAAAACAGAGCCTCAATACAGCTTCCCCTCGCCAGCCCCCGCACACCGACTTGCGGAGGGATAAGATTGGGGAGGCTGGTGTTGACCAGAGGCTGAGGGGAGATTTGATCAAGATGCACACGACTCTTCCCCTTTGCTGCTGGACTTGGAGCTGGGGGTGGGACAGAAATGGAGCCTTCCTGCTCCTCTGATGCTGCTTGGCCTGCTGTGTTGATCCAGCTCCACACCTTTGGGATACGAATGATGATTTTGGAAGAAATTGGATGGATGCAGGAGGAAAATAAACTTGTTGGGGCCTTGAGGGTGGTTGGTTCAGGCGAAAGGGATGGATTGGGTTTGGTCTATGGAGAGCTAACATAGGCTCAATAGGCTGAATGGCATCATTCTGTGGTGTCAGTGATTCAAAGCCAATAGCAGGGGAATCTCCCTGGCACTGATGGGCGTGGCTAAGAATATAGCTTCACTAGATGATGGCTGTGGGATCTGACTGTGCTCTGTTAGCTGCTCCCAACCATAATCTGAGCTATGGCCATTACAGTTAGCCTGAACATCTGTGAGGAGGCGAGTTTGCATGGCATTGTGCTCCTTTTCTGCTGTCTGCCCCAGAATCAGCACCTGTGTTGGAATTCCTCTATAGGAGAGTAGGCAGCCTCTCCCTTGGTTAGAATCACATCTGTTAAAATGGAAGATGGTTTTGGTCATTTGAAGACAATGAAGTCAATTCCAGGGTGTTGCGACCTCAGGCTAGTGTCTGAGGAACAGCCATCTTCAGCTGAGTCACAGTCATAGAGCAATGCAGCATGGGAACTGACCCTTCGGTCTGACATGCCCATGCTGAACTGGTTGCCCAAATTAAACTAGGAGTCAGCAATGACCTCCCTACTATCATAAGGCAAAATGAGGGATCTTTGCTGGTGATTACATAGAGCTTGGTAGCGATCACTGCACCTCAATCTTTGTCCATATACAGCATTAAGACCTTCATTCTCATCTCGATGTCATTGTCATGATCCCAGCTAGTGCTTAATATTGGACAGGTCAGAGCTCCAAATAAAACCTGGCTTGACGGATCATAGTTTCTTTTTTCAGTTGACTAATGTGGAGGTTAATCACTGGAACATATTCATGTGAGGCTGCATATTTGTTTTAACAACAAAACAGAAGTCTACTACACAAAAGGAAAACAAAGCTTTATTTCTAAGACAGTTGGAGGGATCATAACACAAGCAATGAAATTAACTTTCAACTGTTTCCTGGCAGTTTCCATTACCAACACTCAAATACAGAGAAATGATCCTCCTATCTCAACTTTTTAAAGTTTTGTGTTAACTATTTATAGCTTCTTTTCCATGGACTGTAGACACAATTCTATCATTCCTACTTGAATCCATAGGTATGAACCTTTTACGAGGGCCTAAATTTTCTCAGGTCTAACATCAGTATTGGAGCTTCCTCACAGATAGGGATGATTCTCTTCCACTCTCAGGTTGAGTCCATAGGTGGCTGTGCAGACCAATGTGCTCTGTTACACTTGGAGACCTCAGTTCCAACAAATTGTTGATATCTGTACAAGTTCTCCTGGCTTGGAAGCTTCACAGACTACGATATGCTTCTGCTGAGGTGTCTGGTTTCGCTGAACTAAATTAATTCTCCTGTTAACACAAAGCCATTCTCCCCGCTGAGCTAAAGTTTAAATTCTTCTAAACCAAACAGAAAAGTTGATTGGAAGTGTGAGTCTGGGTGAGATGCTCTTCGGAGGATTGGTGTGGACTCGATGAGCTGAATGGCTTGCTTCCACACTGTAGGGATTTTGTGGTTGTATGATTCTTCCGCTCTGAAGTCAAAACAAAACTAATGACTTTGATCTGTTTACTCTACCTGTCACATCAACAGCATAACATCTTATCTACTAACACTATAGGGTGTCTACAGGGCACTTGAATAAAGTCACATTTCTGAACAATAATGTGCTTGGGCCACCGTCCAAATTACTTCCTAATCCTTTACACAAAAAAACTTCACAGAATTGGTCAAAACTCCTCTCCCTCTATTTTAAAATACAGCTTCCACAAATGATAAAATATATTACGCACTTTTCATCACAAAATCATATGATCTGAAGCAAAAAACAGAAATTGCTGGAAAAGCTTGGCAGTTTTGGCAGCATCTGTGCAGAGAAATCAGAATTCAAGTTTCGAGTTGAGGGACGGGACCCTTCCTCAGAGCTGATGATAGCTCAGAAAATGACCTGAACTTGTCTCTGTTCATCTGCTGCTGAAATCCTCTAGAATACCTCCAGACCTGCTAACTCCACTGCACTCAATGGTATCTCACCAAATATTCCAACCTCCATAAGCTTCAGGTTACCCAGGTGGGTCCTGGTGTAACTCCTTCCACATCAGGGTAGCGTTTTGGTACTATCTGCCTGGCTCAATATACACAGACTCGAGGGGTAGAGAGGGAATAGAAAATCCCAGATTTCCACCATTAAAACTGTCCGAGCCAATTTTATTGATCTCTATTTATAGCAAATGTTTACAGTGTTGGGTTTATGATAGGCAGAACAAATCATTAAGGCAGTTAGCTTAGTTTTGACTTCAGAACCGAAGGTACAAAGCTTTTGTTCCAATAAATCCAGAGTTCAGTCCAGAAGGTATAACAATTTGTCTGGAAGGAGAATTGAGTCGGTCCTGGGATCTAGTCACCTCTCAATGAGGTGTTAAGGTCAATATGTTTTGGTGCATATTTATGACAAGTTTGCCCAGACAGATAATCTGGGTGTTATCACATTGCTGTTTGTGTGATCTTGCTGTGTACAATTTGGCTGCTATGTTTCCTGCCTTAGAATAGTGTCTGCACTTCAAAACACCTTCTCAAATTGGAAATGTGCAGAGGTAGGCTTGTGAAAGTTGCTTTAGAAAATGAAGCTCTTCCCTTCTGTTGGGTTTCACCCTGGATTTATTGAAAGCAATTTCCAAAACATCAAGAATGACTGCATATTCTGCAATGACACTGAGCCACGTAGCCCAGATTAATTTGTTCGATTTATTGTTTGATGGGATGTGGGCAAGCCCAGCATTTGTTGCCTTGCTATAATTATCTTTGAACTAACTGGCTTGCTAGAGCCATTTTAGAGGGGAGTTAGGTGTCAACCTCATTACTGTGGGTCTGGAGTCACATGTAGGCCAGACCAGGTAAGGATAGCAGATTTCCTTCCTTGAAAGGCATCAGTGAACCAGATGAGTTTGAACAACAATCAGCGGGTACTGTCACAAGCCACCATTGCTGAGACTAGATTTCAAATTTATAAATTCAGTTTCACTAGTTGCCATGTCCCTCGAGTTTTAGTTCCAGATCTAACCCAGTGACTTTACCACTATGCCACCTTAAAACTCCCTTAAAACTGCTGAAAACCTCAAAATGGGTCTGATTCAATTCTCAGATTCAAATAGAAGACTATGCTGGCTTTGTTTATCAATCCTAAAACAGCACAGGTTAACCTCAACAACAGCAACAACTTCTACTTATGCAGCAACTTTAATGCAGTGGAATATCTGAATGTGCTTCGTGGGAACACTGTCAAACAAAACATGACAGTGAAACTTGTAAGAAGATGTTAGGTCTGGGGACCAAACATCTGACTAAAGATGAAGGCTTTCAGAAACATCTTAAATGAGGAGAGAGAGAGAGAGAGAGATCTGAAGAAAGAATACTGGGGCTTGATGCCGTTAAGCTGAAGCCAAAATCTCCAATTGTGGAATGATTAAACCTGGGGAGGTTCATAACGTCAGAATTGGAGGACCATAGATATCTTGGAGGACTGGGGAGCTGGAGGAGATTGTGGAGACAGGGAAGGGTGAGAGCTTGGAAAGATTTGAAATCAAGAGTTTTGAGATTGATGTCCTTGCTTAAGTGGCAGCCAATGCATGTCAGTGAGAATAGGATAACGATAGGTGAATGGGGAATTGGTGCAAATTTGAATTTGGGCAATAGAAGTTTAGACAGCCTCAAGTGTGTAGGGAGTAGAATGTGGGCGAGTGTTGGCATAAACAAGTTTAGAGACAACAAAGGAGTCAGGTAATAAGGTCATAAGACAGACTGGCATTAGAAAGTGTAACGATTAGGCAATGCAAGCCTTAGAGAGGGATGAGTCAGACGGTAGAAGCATTAGAAATTAAAAGCAAAACATTCCCGGCAGGCCGTGTCTGATGCTCACTACACCTCAGCTATCATATAAATATACCCACAAAAGTTTCAACTTTTAGAAATTTTACTGTACCAATCGGAGAGCTGTGTGAGAAGACAATACACACACAGAATCCGTCTCTTACTGTTCAGAAACAGATGTAAAACAGAGTAGCATGCTCAAGTTGTTCAACTAAAATAGTAAGTTTGACAGGTGTAATATGATGGAACATTGGGGAACTGATTGGCGGGACAGACACTGCCCTTTCATTGTTGGGATGTTGGTTCAATTCCAATGCAGACCAATAGAATTGAAATTTCCTGTCAAACACAGGGATGTGGAGTGAAGTTCGACAATTTCAATCCGATTCCTAGTGAATTTTATACTATAATTCTGTATTTCCCAAATGCTTCCCATTATGATCCCATTTGGATACTTATAAATTGTTATGACTCCTTGATGAGAACTGAAAAGGTGGAAGTGGGTTGGGGGGGTTGCAGGGAGAAGATCTGATAGAGTTACAGGATGGTAGGAAGGGCCAGAGCCTCGTAGTGTCCATTGCTTGCCTCAGCATTCATAACTCAAATGTTTCAGCTTATAACCCCACTTAGTGTCCTCCCCACCACTTAGGGAAGTCATGCTGTAATTGATTTAGCAATAATTAACAGGGAAGTCACAGGATGGTTTGAATTGTATATAAAAATGTGTTGCAGAGCAGGTAGAGCTTTACTCTGCATCTAAGCTAGTGCTATATCCGTCGCGTGAATATTTGATGGGAAGCAGCTTTATTCTGTATTTAACTCCGCGTTATACCTGCACAAGGAGTATTTGATGAAGTCAGTGTAAAGAGAGCTTTACTTTCAGTTTAAAAGGGTGGAGGTAGCTTTATTCTATATCTAATCCTTTCTGTCTCTGCCCTGGGAGTGTTTGATGAGTGTAATGTAGAGAGAGCTTTATTCTGTGTTTCAGATTGACACTGATTTTCTAAATTATTGTACGAACTAGGAGAAATCATTTAGCATCTGAAACTTGTCCTGCCATTTATGTTTGCTCCATGTTCTCACTCAATATACTGTCCCATTTCATTTAATTACTGGTTCATTTCATCTAATAATTGGCTAACAGAACAGTCGATCTGAATGTTAACATTAATGATTGACACAGCATCAATTACAACTTGCCAAAGAGAGTTCCAAAATTCATTCACCCTGTTGTGTTGATGTGTTCTTGGACTTCATTCCTGAATAACGCTTCAATGATCCAATCCACAGGTATAATTTCTTACTATCTAACTTTCCTGTTCCCTTTAATAAATTTTACAATTAAATCACTGCTTTGATCTTCCAGGCTCCAGGGAATATCAAGATAAAAAGGTGTAGAGCTGGATGAACACAGCAGGCCAAGCGGTGTCAGAGGAGCAGGAAGGCTGACGTTTCAGATCGAGACCCAAGCTCAGCCTTCCTGCTCCTCTGATGCTGCTTGGCCTGCTGTGTTCATCCAGCTCTACACCTTGTTATCTCAGATTCTCCAGCATCTTCAGTTCCTACTATCTCCAGGGAGTATCGTATTAGTTTGTGTAATCTCTTCTCATAAATTAAGCCTTGGAATTTTGGTAAATCATTCTGGTAAATCTACATTACACTCCCTCAAGGCAATTGCACCCTTTCTAAGAATTGATGCATCAGCTGAATACAGTACTCCAAGTCTGATAGAACCAAGGCTTTGTGTAACTGCAGCAAATCTTCTTTTGTGTTCTATGTTATACACTGAGATACAAAAAGCCAGCATTCTGAGGAGTGCTTTAATCTTTTGTTACATAAGAAATAGGTGGAGGAGTAGGCTATTCAGTCCTTTGAACCATGCTCTGCTAGACAATGAGATCTAATGGTGCCTTCATTCTAATTCCATATGTGCCTCCCCTCCACTTCCAATAAACTTTGAGGTCCTTGATAATCACAATCTAACTCAACCCAGAATATATTCAGCCTCCACTGTTCTCTGTAAGAGAGAATTCCACTGACTAACAACACTATGAGAGAAGAATTTCTTACCAAGGTCCATTCTAAGTAGGAGACCTCTTACCATTGAACTGTGCTCCCTTGTTCTAGATTCCCTCATGAAGGGAACACCCTCTTAGCATTTGCCCTGTCAAGCCCCCTCAGGATCTTCTATATTTCAATAAGGTTACCTCTTCTTCTGAACTCCAATGTGATAAGGTGATTCAGTAGTTAGCTCTGCCACTGCCCAGGGCCAGAGAATTGGGTTTGATTCCATCCTGGACTGGCTATCTGTGTCGAGTTTGCACATTCTCCCCGTGTCTGTGTGGGTTTCTCCCAGGTAATCTGGATTCTTCCCACAGTCCAAAGGTGTACAGGCTGGGTGAATTAGCCATGTTAAATTGCTCACAGTGTCACCAGATGTGCAGGCTAGATGGGCTAGCCATTGGAAATGCAAGGTTACAGGGATGGTGTGGGTCTGGGTGGGATGCTTTTCAGAGGGTTGGTAAGATTTGATTTGCTGAATGGCCTGCTTCCACGCTGTAGAGATTCTATGATTCAAAGAATGCAGAACCATCCTGCTCAATCTTTCCTTATAACATTTTATTAAACAATTCTGTTTCTGTTGGGTATGGCTTACAATCATTGCTTTACTGACAAACTTGGATGTGTGGCTTTCTAACTCTATCCCATTGTCACTCAGTTGGAAATCACAATTGAGCTGCTATCTCCCCAACACAGGACTCCAAGAGTCTTATCCTCTCAAAGTAACTGCCTACAAAATCTACCAATTCATGCAAAGCTTTCCACAAACATCTTGCAGGGGGCGGTACTGAAACAAAACAGAAAAGGGATTTTGTGACTTTCTCTCAATTCTGTTTGCTCCATAATTGAAAGCTTTAAATTTCCATGGTAAATGGTCCATTACCATTTCTCAAATATTGGTTTGTTGCATTAAAGTTTCCAATTGAATTAAAAAAGAACTAGAATTAGATTTTATTGTCACATGTACTCAAATACAGGGATACAGAAATATAGCGAAAAGTTCACAATGTTGCCATTGACGACACCATCTTAGGTAGAAAGGTACCTGAGTATAAAACCTTAGGCACGAAAAACATAATCTATTTGAAAATTTGCGTTAGTCTATTATTTCTTTATACGTTGTGCTGGGTTAACAAAGAAGCTTACAGAGTCACGCAGAGAGGGTGAAAAGATCCTAGATTTTCGTCTGCGATTGCTGTTGTGTTGGCTGAAGCCACAATGCTGTGGGACTTGGGTCACCCTGAGCAGAAATTGTCCCATTGCCTCTCCAGCCTCTGTTGCAGAAGAGTCAGCAAAGTCCCAGCATTTTCCCACTGCGTCTATGGTATCTCTGTAAGAGCTAGGCCTCCTCCCAACAACACCCCACCCCCCCGCCTCTCACCACCGTTGGGAGGAGTCCACGTGCTCCGCAGGGTCAGTTCAGAGGGGATGAAGCATGAGGGTCAATCGTCAGAATCATATTGAATGGCGAAGCAAACTGGGGGTCAAAGATTGTTGGAAGTCGTGGTGGAGCACACGTGGAATTAGATGGGCGTGCCTAATTCTCATGATCCCATCTACTCAAGTAAAGGGATGCAGGAGTACTGAAAAATTTAGAATGTTGCCTGGTGTGCAAAGTTGATTGCTGACAGTGGAACGTGCTTCATTGGTCGCAACGTGCACCCCAGGTGTCATGCAAGGCGCTATGTAAATGTACGCCTGAAATACTTGACGTGAACAATGTTTCTTATCAATGAACAAGCTTCCAGTAATACTTTCTGTCTTTGTAGGGACCGTGATGTTTTCTTTCATGAAGCAGTCCAGAATGTCAAACTGGATTTATCTCAGATCAATCGCTCAGCGGTTTACAGGAAACCCACGTGTGTGTTTGTGTGTGTGTGTTTGTTCCATTGTCAATCAAGGCCGCGTTCTCACACAGTCAGGACGCCCAATGACTCGACTGCACACTCTTGGAATGTAAATACAAGTGGCTGTGGAAAGGCGAGAGATACAGTGAAAGGGACTTGCAAAAACAAACAAGGGAATTACTTTTCACAGTTAAAATACAAACCACTGACCCAGACAGCAGACAAATCCTCAAACGCAATTTACTGAAATAGGACAAAGTCTTTGAAAAACTACATCTACTGGTTATTCCAAGCCAAGGGTTGAAGGAGCATAACTGACAAATAGTTCTGGTGTCAAAACAATTCATACTTAGGAAATGACAAATTGCTGGAAGAACTGGAGACAGGATCTCAAGAAAAGAGAGAATTAAACAAGAAATATTTTATATTCCGAAAAGCAAATGCTTCAGTTGAAAATCCCTCAAAAATTTGGTATTTAAGCAGAGAATGGGTCGGCTCCAGACTATGTTATCCCGGCTCCTTTCTCTGCCTGTCAATTAAAGTATTGTTTGTGAGTGTGTGTGGGGGGAGGTACTGACCCGTCGTAAAAAAAAGGGCAAATGTGCGCACAGCAAGATCTCAGAAAGAGCATTCCCTTGCAGTCAAATCCTCTGCCTTTGGATCAGAGGAGGTAAGGAGGCCTGCAGCCCGAGGTGAGGATGTCGATCACCTCCATAATTCGAAAAAGGATAAATTTATCGCCTCAATTGTAAAAATAAAGCCCGGGTTTCTATTTTAAAAACTTGCTTTTCTTCTGATAAAGCTGCTGTCTAGAGAGGGATTCCCTCTGACGTCATTGCTTGGTTACCAGTAAACAGCGCGCTACACAGTTCCATATTTGGGCATGTACGTCAGGGATCCCGGATGGGCGGAGCTCCCTGGCCGAAAGGGGTTTTATCGCTTTTTCTCCGCAATAAAGGACAGTGGGCAGGCTGCAAGCGGACGATCAGCAGTACCAGTTCTGCCGGCTTCACTCCTGCCGGTCTGGGGGGTCTCCAGGTCTCGGCTTCCAGGCGGAATTTGCCCGTTTTACCTCTCTCCCCTCTCTCGGTGTGTTGCTATTGCACCTGACGTCAGAGGAACACGCGAGTATATAAAAGAAGGCAGCCGAGGATTTGGGTTCATTCATAAAGAGAGCGGCAATACTGAGGAGCTACTACTACAGCAGCAGCGGCGCGTTTTACCTTCCCCCTCCCCCCTGCGGATAACAGCCTGTTCCACTCAGACTACACATACAATAGAGAGGGAAAAAACCCCAGAAACTGGATCCGAAGGGCGACAAATCCTGGGTCATCACCGACTGGGAGGACATGTACCAGGGATTCTCAGGCGACTTTGACTCGGCTTCCCGCTGCAGTTCCTCCCCTTCGGAGCCTCAGTACCTGTCATCCGTGGACTCCTTCAGCCACAGCGTGGGCAGCCCGACCACCACAGCCCAGGTAAAGTGAACGCAGCCTAACTTTTTCCAGCTTGTCGACTGTGGGGGAGTGGGGGGAAGAGGTTTCGGGTAACTGCCTGCCTTGATTGTTCGCACACTCTGTGTGGGAGGTCTGGCTGTAAAGTAAAAGGGGACAGATATCCAAACTTTCCACTGACAACAACCCCTCCTCCTCCTCCCCTTCCTCATTACCTTCTGCATTGAGACAGCCAAATGTTTTTGGCAGCACCTCGGAGCCTGACTGATCCCTGCGCTAATGTCTCTCAGTCCGAGCTGCATTGGTGCAAGCGGCGGCTGGCTTTGCAAAAAGAAAATTGGCCAACGTGCTCCGTGCAACTGACGAGTGTATCCGAGGCGTTGCATTTCCGGCAAGTCATGAATTAGAATCGGTTTATCGATCGGTTGCATCGATTTCCAGCCGACTTGGAAACCTGGCCGTCTCGGTCTGCGTAAGGAGGTTGACGTATTGGAATGCTCCTGCTGACGTTACGCACGCACGCCCCCCCCCGCGACGCGCTGACGTCGACCACGTTCTATTTTGGAACGTTGCTAGGCAACACCACGCCGTCAGCGCGCCTGGGATATTAGCATACCACGCACGGGCCTGCTGACCCCGCCCCCTCCCACCAAACACACACACACACGGGCTGCGCGCCCTTTTTCTCAGTTTTATGAATGGACGGGAGCTGCAGCTTCTGAATGACAGTTGTAGCCTGGGAAGGGAAGAGAAGACGGGAAACTGCAAGCCGCCCAGAATCTCTCGTTTGCATTGTAAAGCTCTCTCGTTAGACCACACCGCCAGTTGTAAATCAGAGCTACGGAAAGTAAAACTTGAAAATTGCGGATATTGAAATGAACCAAGAATAAAACACAAACAAAAACAGAAACTGCCGGGGAAAGCTCATCCGGATCATGTTCTGAAGAAGGATCACGAGACACCGAAGCGTTAACTCTGCTTTCCCTGCTGCCCGACCTGCTGAGTTTTTATTTCCGAGCAATTTCTGATTTTGTTTGATTTCCAGCATCGGCAGTTTTTTTTTTGTTCAACACATCTCATTCCTCAGAGTGTGGAGCTGGATGAACACAGCAGGCCAAGGTCCACACTTGGTTATCTCGGATTCTCCAGCATCTGCAGTTCCCATTAACTCTCCGTTTTGTTGAAGAGTCACCGGACTCGAAACGTCAACTCTAATTTACTCCCTCTCTCCGCAAATACTGCCAGGCCTGCTGAGTTTCCCCGGCGCTCTCTGCTTTTGTTCGTTCTATTTTCAATCCTGCTTGATCTCAATGGTGGGGGTTTTTTTTGCAATAAAACGTTCCTACTTCTAAATTTAACGATAAGACGCTGCAGAATTAATCCGCTCGAGCGAGGTAGACAATCTTCCCCCGTCCAAACCCAAAAAGAACCGGAGACGACCATTTCACCTCTTGGCTTTTCCTGTGGGCGTAAAATTACAGCTACATGGAAACTGTCGCTGATCTGCAGAGATTTTGTACGGGAAGCTTTTCTTGTCGGAGTGGGGGGGGGGTGGTACTGAGGAGGTGTGTGTGTGGGTGGGATTTCTTCCAACGTTGGCGGAGGCGTGGGCTCTCTTAGCGTTTTGGGTGTCGAGATCTGCCGGTATTTTTGAAGAGAAAAATTTCTCTTATCCCGAGGAATCTCAGTTAGACGCGGAAACTACCAGAAAGTGATGTGCTTTGGAAGGGCTCCCTCACTGACAGCAGTGAAAGCGTCCCCTAACGGTCAAGCACGGAACAGACCCTCTAGTCGTCCCGCTGACTGGGCCGCCAGGGCTTGAATGTAGAGTAGGAGGGTTGGAAGCCAATGGGATAGGAATAGAGCTCGGAGCAAGTGAGAATAAGTAACTTATCATATGGGTGAAATTGTGGCCGTTGCTCTTGCATGGTAACCTGCAATGGTCTAAATGGAGAGACCCCTTTAATTAAAAGGCAAAATACCCAGGGATGATGGAAATCTGAATCTGACAGGATTTGCTGGAGAAACTCAGCAGCGTCTGACAGCAACTGTGGAGAGAGAACGAGACAGTTAACATTTCGAGCCAGTGTCACTCTTCTTCGGGACTGCAGCTGGATTCTGAAGAAGAGAATACAGAGTGGAAATGTTAAACCAAAAAAACCCCCAGAAATTGCTGCAAAAACTCGGCAGCTCTGGTAGCACCTGCGGCGAGAATGTAGAATTTAACGTTTCGAGTCGAGTGACCCTTCCCCAGGACTGAGCGAAATCTAAATTCTTCTGTTTTTCTTTCGTTGCTAGACCCTGCTGAGGTTCTCCAGCACCTTGTGAGGGCTCCTGCGCTGGTGATATTGGGGGGGGCGCCAGGCAAATGTAGCAGTTGGGAAAGGGGGCAGAATTTGGAACATTACTGAACGTTATTTTTCTCTTCCTTCTCATACCCCAAACGTCTCTAGTTCACCTACCACCCCTTCCCTACCTAGCCTGTACGGAGGGAGGGTGAAATTGACGCTGAAACCTCCCGACGTTCGGAGTGTAACTCTTTCACACCCGAGCTGAGAGTGGGATCGTTGTGGGGAGATGAATGGGGAAGATTTGGCGAGGCCTGATGGGGAACGGTGTGGTGGATGTGATGATGGGTCCTGTTTGAGTGTAGCATTGGAACAAGCAGCATTCCGTGTCTCTCCGGTTACTGGCTGATGTTACAGCCCGCTCTCTCTCCCTATTTGTTTGAAATATTTTGCCATCTCTTCCAGGAGTGTTCCACGGGCGTCGGAGAAATGCCAGGATCGTTTGTGCCAACCCTGACGGCTATCACCACCAGCCAGGATCTGCAATGGATGGTACAGCCGACCGTCATCTCGTCGTCGGCTCAATCTCAGGCCCAGGCTCAGCTTCCAGCTCTACCCCAGTCCAGCATTGACCCCTACAATCTCCCTGGCACCAGCTATTCTACCGCCGGCATGTGCTCCTACAGCAGGGCCGAGCCGTCCAAACCCACCCGGGCCAGCCGCCCCCGGAGGGCAAGGGATGAAACGGTGAGAGGGCGATAGGCACTGAGAGCGACGATATGACTGAAAGTGTAATTGAGAGAGGGGAAATGAAGCGGGGGGGGGGGGGAACGAATGGGAGAGAGAGATTGTGAGAGGGGAAATGAACGGGAGAAGGAGAGGGGGTGAGAGAGGCTGAGGGGGAAATAAGTGGAAGAAGGAGAGGGAGAGACTGAGAGGGGAAACTAATGGGAGAGATTGTGAGAGGGGAAATGAAGGAGAGACTGGTAGGGGAAATGAAGGGGGGAGAGAGAGACTGAGAGGAGGGATGAATGAATGAATGAAACTGATGACAGAGAACAAGACTGAGTAAACGAATGTGTTTTTGAGTGAGACTCTCAGCGAGTGAGTGAGAATAACAGGGTGTGGAGATAAGTGTAGAGCTGGATGAACACAGCAGGCCAGGCAGCATCAGAGGAGCAGGAAAGCTGGCGTTTCGGGTCTGGACCCTTCACAAAATTTTCTGCTTGGCCTGCTGTGTTCCTCCAGCTCCACACCTTGTTATCTCAGATTCCAGCATCGGCAGTTCCTCCTGTCTGCGTGTGCGAGATGGGGACTGTACCCTCAATCAGCCAAACTGAAAGTAAAGCTGCCTCTAACTGTCCCCATCAAACGCTCCCAGGGCAGGGACAGCACGGGGTTAGATACAGAGTAAAGCTTTGGGAGTTGACTATCTTTCTGCCTGCTGCAGCTCACGGCCGAGGAGGAGGAGAAGCGGCGCGTTCGCCGGGAGAGGAATAAATTGGCCGCCGCCAAGTGCCGGAACCGGCGCCGGGAACTGACTGACCGCCTGCAGAGTGTAAGCAGCAGGGCCCTTGGGGGACTATCTAACAGACGGGTCGGGGCTGTGAAAGTCTCGTGTTCCGGGGGGGTGTTGCGGATCCTGCCTCCCTGTGGGATTGGGATTGGGATTGGGATTGGGATTGGGATTGGGATTGGGATTGGGATTGGGAGGGGGCGGGGGTATGTCAGGACCTTTGGGGAATGGTATTGGGAGTCTGTGGTATAATTAATAGGAAGGGGGTGAGCCGGGGAGGGGAGAATTATCCATCTCTGGGCGGCCCCGACTTCCCCCCCTTTCTGTGCTTCCCTCCCCAACCCCTCCTTCTACCTCCTTTCTGTCTTTGTCTGTCTCTGTCCCTCTCTCCCCCCCCCCCCGTGTTCCTCTTTCTCTGTCTCTGTATGTGTGCGTGTGCCCCTCTTTCTCTGTTTCTTTCTGTCTCTCTCACATACTCCGTCTGTCTGTCTCACTGTCTATCTCTGTCTCTGCCTCCCGCTCTCCACACCCCCTCATCTACCCCTCTTGCTCCACCCTTCCCTTCTCCCCCGTGTGTGTGTGTGTGTGTGTGTGTGTGTCTCTCTCTCTCTCTGTCTACCCCTCCCCCGAATTTCCCCCGGCGATGGCCCGCCCCCTGTCTAACGCTGAGCCTCCCTGTCTGTTTCCACCCCCCTCCCAGGAGACGGACCAGCTGGAGGAGGAGAAGGCCGAGCTGCAGTCGCAGATCGCGGAGCTGCACAAGGAGAAGGAGCGGCTGGAGTTCGTGCTGGTAGCGCACCGTCCAGCTTGCAAGATCCCGTTCGAGGAGCCCCTGAGCCCGCAGGGGGCCGCCGCCACAGCCGAGGTGAGCTCTCTGCCGCCGCCTAGCGCGCTTGTGGAAGAGAAGGAACCGCCTTTCACCGGGAGCTACCCGCCCGAGGTACCGCTCGCTGGCAGCTCTTTCTATCCGCACTGTGAGCCTCTCCACTCAGCCTATTTGAATACCAGTAGCCCCAACTCCTCATACACATCTTCATTTGTGTTCACCTACCCAGAGGGAAGCAGCTGCGGCCTCCTCCACCAGCGGAACAGTAACAGTGACCAGTCCACGGACTCTCTGAACTCGCCGTCGCTACTGGCTCTTTAACAAAAACACACACAAAAAAACCCTGCTTTTTAAAAAGTACCCCACCCCTGCCACCTCGTCAATACTTACCCCCCCCCCCAGCTTCGCCTCGCCTCTCTCTCCCCCCAATTCAAAAGAACTTTGCCTTTTATTCCCCATTTTTTGGAAGAAATCGGCCTCCTTGGGGAGAAAGGAAGGGGCTCTTGAGTTTTTTTTCCCCTTCTGAAGGGAAGGTGTGATCGATCTGCACCGAGGGTGGGGGAGAGGAGGAGGAGGAGGGGGTGGGGAAAGAAGCGAGAGGGCCAAAACAAACAAGAAATCGAGAGAGTGTGATGCCCCACGTTGCCGGTCAGCGAGGAGGGAGCAAGCAGCGGCGCGGGCGAAACAAAAAAAAGGACCGTTTGCGAAACGAGTGGACCAGTTGTTTTATCATTCCCTGCCACCCCACCCCCACCAACTTCACACGACCCCCCCCCCCCCTAAATTCTGTACGGACTCGCAAGGTTTTGGGATGTTCCAGGAATACAGAAGATGAAGGAAGACAATCCCGGTGGCCCCTCTCAATGAATGTCACGTTTTGCAAACTGGGGAGGAGTGGACAGAGCTTTATTCCTGAACCGCCCCCTCCCATCCCAATTGCACGGTTTCTGCTTTCCCCCCACCACCTCCGGGGGACGGGAGTCGGTCAAGTGAGAGAAGACTCAACACCGCCCCCCCCCCCTCCCCAACCACCATCACTCCGTCACTAACTTGAACTGATGCTTCTTAACAAAAAAAATGCTTTTTTTGGGTGATGTGTAAAGAAAACAGAGGGGAAGGTGATTTGTTACATCAGATGCCAAGCAAATTCTGCCAATTTTTAATGTAAATCGGAAGATAGCTGCCTTCCTCGCTAAATATACTGTGAATCCAGACATTTTGTCAAAACAGTGAAGATTTTTGGGCTTGTCATTGGAGGTGGGGACAGGAGCTCATTTGCTTGCTCATATTGAGGCAATGTGAGACATAATCTGGCTGTTTAGAAACTGACGCGCTGGATGGGGTCTGGTTCTCCACCCCGCTGATTTTGCAGTTTGAGCAAAATTTGCCCCTTGACATCTCTTTACCGCCCCCCCCCCGACCAAGTTTCTCCCCCGGCTTCTCAACCTAACACTGTCCTCTGATCAAACTTGGCTATCGACACCCCTTGGTAGAAGTGGTCTTTAATTTTTCTCTGTACAATCTTGAAGCTGAAAAGGTAAAAGTGCAAATTTAGATTTCTTTTTTTCCCGTTTCCGGCCTCGCCTTTGAGTGATTTCACAGGTTTGCCCCCTCTCCTGAGGTGCCAGTGGCTGTTAATTGACCTCGCCCTCGCTTTGCTTCACCAATGTGCAATTCCAACTGGAAGCCAAGCCTTAGATTGTATGGTCTGTGATGCCCCCCCAAGGCGAACAGTCAACTGCCACAAGGACTTGGACAGATGGAAGGATGCTGGTGAAACTGCCCCCTCCAACTTTAGGAGGAGGCATGGCTGGTTGGAGAAAGTAGGGAAGGAGGTGGATGAGTTAAGCTCCCTATAACTGGGACAGAAAGTCTGATCTTTAGCCTTGGCGTCTCCTGGTTATGCTGCTTTTTGTTGGCACCTGCAGCAACACAGTTGGTGTAGAGGCCCAACTGCTCACCCCTCCCCACCACCTTCCCACAGCTATTTTTCTAAAATCCCTGGGCCAGAACAAAATTATCCATATGAATGCACCTAGTCATTATCTGGAGCTGGTTGTCAATTCTCACCAGTTACTCAATGAATGTTTTAGCTTGACTTTGTAGCACAGAAGGTGGGAGGTAGGGGATAGTCTCTAATGGATAGTGGGTCCAGAGTGCTGCAACATGCTAAGGTCCTGAGCCAGGCTTGGGATGCTGAATTAAGAATAAGGTGGCTTGTTCAGCTGGCACAGACACAGTGGGCTGAATGTCTTCTTTTTCTGTGTTGTAACCTCTCTTATGGTTCTGTCACGGGACCCATTAAACATTTTTGCTGACTTTTTAAATCGTTTTTAAGTTATTGTATTTTAGCCAATATTTTAATACAGCATACAATGCAGATAAACCTCCAATGGAGGGACTTGCATTGATGAGTTTTTAAGCTTTCACATGTGGCTTTTAATATAGCTTCCCACACTCTACCCCTCCCCAGCCCACGCAGGCACCCTGTCACTGAGCCCTAATAGACATTCACTTCAGATGATGCTTTTTTTTTGCCCAGGATCCTGCCCACATTCCATGCCTAGGCTGGTGCGCATCGACTGGGGAACTGCCCCCCCTCAACTCCGGGGCTGTGCCACTCCTTCAAGGGGTAGCAGGGCAGGAGGATGCCCATCTCCATTCCCCAGCCATACCTCCATCTTTATTCTGCAAGGTCAGGCACTCGTTTGTGTAGGATGGCACACTGTGCCAATGACAGTGTCTCCGTAAGCAGCATCTGTTTTTATAGTTTTTTTATATTTTAATATTTATTTTTTTAATGGGTTTAAATGATCTGCATTTTTCTTTTGGAAAAAGTATGAAGTTCTCAACAAAAACCTTTTAGAATTAAAGTTAGATGGAATGCGAAACTTGCTGTGCAAAATGTCTGGAGCAATCAAAAGTTTTACTGTCTTGTGAAAATAAGACTCTTTGGAGAGGGAAAAGTCGACAGCTAGTCCTGTTCTGTGCCAGGCAGCCATGTATACAAAGCTACTGATCAATTCCATTCTATTTTTTTTTCCTCTCTGTTCAGTCTTGATGTGAAAGCAACTTGCTTTAAACTGCCACAGCTTATCGAGTGTTAGTCTATAAATAGTGTCTAGCTTTAAGCTCTATTATGAGGGACAAAAAACTTTTTAAAAACAAATGTTACAAAAAATACGTCCAAGAAACTGCATGGATACCAGCTAACATTTCAAACAGAAATCTGATATTTACTGTGGCGCAGGATAATCTCAGACTGTGTTACAGCAGCCGTTTATATACTGTATGTTCCTGTGTCTTGTACTGTGACTATATTCATAGTAGGTTATCGGAAATTCTATGGTAATTATTTGAAAAATATTCTGAAATCTATTTCTGGATGTGTGACTGTAAAGGTATATCTGTATTATGTGGCATTACAGCGGCTTTTAAAATCCAGATTTGAGAGCAGTCGTTAGGCTGAGGTGAGAAGGCCTGTCGTAATACAATCACCATCCTGGGTGACTGTTACCAATATTCCTGTCCATGTCCAATCTTTGTGGAGCTTGGTGCAGTTAAACAGTGGCCAATTTGTTGGTTTTGTGGTTTGCTTACAATGTCCAAGCACCCTGCAGTGGTAGAGCTGTTTTAACATAGTAATCTAGGGTGCTGAGAAATGGGTTCTTGATCTTGCTGTAGACTCCAGTCTACAGCCTGACCTAGGCACAAATCCCTTTTGAAAGTGTTTGGCAGCTTTACTCATTTCTTCATTAGAGAAGGAGCTGGGGTTAATTGCAGGCAAACCTCCTGTTTGCTGTCCCTTCCAAAAGGATCGGGATCTATAATCAATCAGGCATTGTTCAGTGTGTCTGCAACCTCACCTTTTGGTCTAATTGTTGCTCTCAAATCTGCTACAACTCTGGGAGACTGGCGGCCATGCAGTCAGATCCTTCGCTCCAGTTTGTGAAGCCACTGGTCGGATCAAGCAGAACCTTCTGGATGACTGGGCATAAACTTGTTTTTAAACAAAAAAATTCAGTCAGGAACATTCACTGTAGCTCCCTCCTATTCCATCGCAACAGCATTCCAGAGACTCTTGACAAGGGGGAAGTTGGGCAGGAGTCAAGATTGTTTTCAAGTGAAACTGGTATTGAGCCACTTTGCAATACTGAACAAGTAATAATCCTAACTGTCTGATAAAGATTCATTCTCTTTATCTGACTGCTGTCTCTCTCTCCTTTTCATGGTCTCCCTCTCTGTATTTTGCTCTATCTTTTCATTCACTCTGTCTCAACTTCTCCTTCTGTCTCTCTCCATCCATTTCTCTCTTGTCTGTTTCGGCTTATGTCAGTTTCCCATTATCTGATTTCTGACCATGACCTTGATATGCCCTAGATCCACCAGTGTTTAATGCACTTTGTGAAATTAAGGTTTATTTTGATATTTGAGTATTTTGCTCCTGTTAACAAGGTGAAATCCGCGTTTGTTAGATCAATAATGTGCATGAACTATGAGTTTTCCTATGTGTTAATAAAGGAACTATTGATGCTAAATGCAAAGGTGTCTTCTCATTGTTTATTAATGAGTGGCTAATGTGTGTGAAATGTCAGACTCAGATTTTATTGGGTCGTTGGGGCTCAAGGATTTGCAATTCAAACCCAGCTCAGACTCCGAGAGGCACAGATTGATGCATTGACAAAGCATCGCTCAAGCAGGGCAATTCAGTCCATTTCTACAAAAACTGTAATCTGACTGAGGCCAAATACCGCCTCATGTTCCAGGAGACCTTCAGTACAGACAGTGTGGAGAGATCTTTATATGTAAACACCGTGCTATGTCTCCCCTGAGTGTGTTTGAGTGAAACAGTGATGTAACTCTACTCTGTATCTGATCCCATGCTGTTCTTGTCATGTGTGTTTGGGAACCTTTCGTAGAGCAAGGTTGACTCTGCATCTAAACCCGTGCTGTCCCTGTCCTGGGAGTGTTCGAAGGGGACAGTGAACCGAGAGCTTTACTCTGTATCTGGTTGCATGCTGTACATGTCACGTGTTTTGTGGAGTTGTGTAGAGTACTTGTGGGGTGGAAGGCAGGAAGTTTGCATTTGGTGCTCGTAAAATGCTAGTGAGGAAAGCATTATGCGGTGCCTTTAAAAGATGTGCTTTATCAGTGCCTAAGGATTTATGGCTGTGACCAGCAGCTTGAGAGTTTGCAAGTATATAGAGTACCCAATCTGAAATATTTATATCGAAAGGCCTTACAGTTTGCAAGCCAAACAGCCATTTTTACAAAGACAACAAGTCTTTGAATTTAGCCAATCAATTTGAACCAGGCACTTAGATACCAAAAACCAATTTAATGTAAATCTAAGATAATGCGGTGTAGAGCTGGATGAACACAACAGGCCAAGCGGCATCAGAGGAGCAGGAAAGCTGACATTTCAGGTCAAGACCCTTTTTCAGAAACAAATATAAATCTGATAGTTTTGACAATATTGGAACAATTCTGTTGTAAGAAATATTGATATGTCATGAAGGAAATTAAAGAAGTGTCAGCTGGACAAAACCACAGAACTAACTGCCATCTGCGAGAGCTAACGGCCCTCCGCTCTCAAGAGAATTGCTGGCTCTCATGGTGCTCTCTCGAAGACATAAGAGACTATCTAAATGTAACTTGCCTGTGCCATTGCTAGTTAATATTCTTGACCAAAGAATCAACAGAGAAGGTGTGGAACATTCCAGAAGAGACATAACCTGGCTGTAATTTCAAGATACTAAATTCCTTTTGTATATAGGTGGGACTTGTATTTATTGAAACAGCAAGATTCTATAATGGTGTGCTATGTCCAGGAATCGTTAGTTGTTAGAGATTTATTAGTTTGTTAATAGTTCAGTTAATTTGTTTGCTGCTGAAGTTAGAGAAATAAATTATTGCTTGTTGATTGTAAAGTGTCAGGGATTTATTTTATTTAACAACTAGAAGTTGCCGAAAAGCAGGTTACACAACATTTCACACCGCTTTTATAGATTATAGGCCAAGCTGCTCCTCTTTGGGTGTTTTGGTTTTAGGTCTCGGGGGTGGAGGGGGGTGTCAATCTCAATTGTATAGCAGTTTGGCAGCCTTGCAGAGTAAGATTTACTCTGTATCTACCCCATGCTGTATCAGTCCAGGGAGTGTTTGATGGTGACAGTGTCAAGGGAATAGTGGCTCAGCGGTTAGCACTGCTCCCTCACAGCGCCAGGGACCCGGGTTCGATTCCACCCTCGGGCAATAGTCTGTGTGGAGTTTGCACGTTCTGCGTAGGTTTCCTCCAGGTGCTCCGGTTTGCGCTCTCAGTCCAAAGATGTGTAGGCTAGATGCATTGGCCATGCTAAATTGCCTGTAGTGTTCAAGGGTGTGTAGGTTAGGGGGATGGGTCTGGCTGGGATGCTCTGATGGTCAGTGTGGACTTGTTGGGCTGAAGGGCCTGTTTCCACACTGTTTGGATTCTATGATCTAGGAGCTTTACTCTGTTTATAATGTGTGTTGGAGTGTTTGCTGGGGACAGTGTAGAGGGAGCTTTGCCCTGTATCTAACCCCATGCTGCCCATGTCCTGGGAATGTTTGATGGGGGACTGTGTTCAAAGGAGATTTACCCTAAATCTAGCCCCTTGGTGTATCTGTCCTGGGAGCATTTAGTAGGAATGCATGAGATGCAACTTCCAGTTTAGAAGATTAGCGAGTGCTTTGCTGTGCATCCAACCCCGTGCTGTTGCTGTCCTGGGAATGTTAGATGGGGTTAGTGTGCTGGGAGCTATACTTTGAGTTCTGAGAAATTTGCATTCAGCTTAAGAGTAGGGGGGCTTTAATCTACATCTAACCCATGCTGAACCTGTCCTGGGAGTGTTTGATAGGAATACAGGAGAGGGATCTTTACTTTCAGTTTAAGAATAGAGGAAGCTTTAGTCTGACTCCATCAAACACATCTAGGGCAGTTACAGCATAGGTTCAGGTACTGAGTTAAGAACTCCCTTTATACTGCTATACCCACTTTATACCCACTTCCTACAGACAAAGTGGGTGGCCATGGGTACCCGCATGGACCCCAGCTATGCCTGCCTCTTTGTAGGTTACGTGGAACAGTCCCTCTTCCGCACCTACACAGGCCCAAAACACAACCTCTTCCTCCATTACATTGATGACTGTATCGGCGCCGCCTCATGCTCCCATGAGGAGCTCCGACAGTTCATCCACGTCACTAACACCTTCCACCCCAACCTCAAGTTCACCTGGGCCATCTCCAACACATCCCTCACCTTCCTGGACCTCTCTGTCTCCATTTCAGGTAACCACATAGAAACCGATGTCCATTTCAAGCCCACCGACTCCCACCGCTACCTAGAATACACCTCCTCCCACCCACCCTCCTGCAAAAATTCTATTCCCTATTCCCAATTCCTTCGCCTCCGCCACATCTGCTCCCAGGATGAGGCATTCCACTTCCGCACATCCCAGATTTCCACGTTCTTCAAGGACCACAACTTCCCCCTGCAGTGGTCAAGAATGCCCTTGACCGTGACTCCCGCATTTTCCACGACACATGCCTCACACCCCGCCCCCGCCACAACCGCCCCAAGAGGATCCCCCTCGTTCTCACACACCACCCCACCAACCTCCGGATACAACACATCATCCTCTGACACTTCCGCCATCTACAATCTACATTTTTCCATCCCCACCCTTGTCTGCCTTCCGGAGAGACCACTCTCTCCGTGACTCCCTTGTTCGCTCCACACTGCCCTCCAACCCCACCACACCTGGCACCTTCCCCTGCAACCGCAGGAAATGCTACACTTGCCCCCATACCTCCTCCCTCACCCCTATCCCAGGCCCCAAGATGACTTTCCATATCAATCAGATGTTCACCTGCACATCTGCCAATGTGGTATACTGCATTCACTGTACCCAGTGTGGCTTCCTCTACATTGGGGAAACCAAGTGGAGGCTTGGGGATCGCTTTGCAGAACACCTCCGCTCGGTTCGCAATAAACAACTGCACCTCCCAGTTGCAAACCATTTCCACTCCCCCACCCATTCTTTAGATGACATGTCCATCACGGGCCTCCTGCAGTGCCACAATGATGCCACCCAAAGGATGCAGGAACAGCAACTCATATTCCACCTGGGAACCCTGCAGCCATATGGTATCAATGCGGACTTCACAAGCTTTAAAATCTCCCCTTCCCCCACTGCATCCCAAAACCAGCTAGCTCGTCCCCTCCCCCCACTGCATCACACAACCAGCCTAGCTCATCCCCGCCTCCCTAACCTGTTCTTCCTCTCACCCATCCCTTCCTCCCACCCCAAGCCGCACCTCCATCTCCTACCTACTAACCTCATCCCACCTCCTTGACCTGTCCATCTTCCCTGGACTGACCTACCCCCTCCCTACCTCCCCACCTATACTCTCCTCTCCACATATCTTCTCCTCTATCCATCTTCGGTCCGCCTCCCCCTCTCTCCCTATTTATTCCAGAATCCTCACCCCATCCCCTCTCTGATGAAGGGTCTAGGCCAAAACGTCAGCTTTTGTGCTCCTGAGATGCTGCTTGGCCTGCTGTGTTCATCCAGCTTCACACTTTGTTATCTCGGATTCTCCAGCATCTGCAGTTCCCATTATCCCTTTATACTGCCCCCATTTAGCTTCCAGGTTAGCTACAAAACTGGGTTAGATGCAGAGCGAAGCTCCCTCAACCCTTTTAAACTGAAAACATAGCATCAAACACTTTCAGGACTGGTATACAATGGGGTTAGATACTGAGTGAAGTTCCCTCTACTCTGTAGTGCACAGCAAGTAAAGCTCCCTCGATACTATACCCATCAAACTCTCCTAAGGCAGGGACAGCACAGGGTTAGATACAGACTAAAGCTACTTCTACTCTGTCACCATCAACACTACCAGGACAGGGATAGCATGGGTTTAGATTTTAGAGTAAAGCACTCTCATCTTTCAAACTGGCAGTAAAGCTTCCTGTACACTGTCCCCATCAGTGTTCTAAAACTGGGCAGCACAAGGTTAGAAACAGAGTAAAGGTTCCTCTCCTCTTTCAAACAAAAAATGAACATCCTTCTATTCTTTTAAACTGAAAGTAATGCGCTCTCTCTGCACTGTTCCCATCAAACACTCTCAGGATAAGTACAGTATCGGATGAGATACAGAGTAAAGCTCCTTCTACAATGTCTTCATCGAACACTTCCATGCTACCTACAGCACAGGGTCAGGTACAATGTAGATCATAGAATCATAGATTCCCTACAGTGTGGAAACAGGCCCTTTAGCTCAACAAGTCCACACCCACCCTCAGAACATCCCCCCCTGCCAAACCCATCTCCTTCTCACCCTGAACACTATCGGCAATTTAGCAAGGCCAAAGGGAGTCCTGGCTGTGTTTGATGGGGACAGTGTACATAGAACTTAGAACAGTACAGGACCCTTGGCCCTCGATGTTGTGCCGAACTTTTACCCTAAACCTAAGGTCTATCTAACCTCACCCCTACCTTATGCTATCATCCAAAGCCTATCTAATAGCCGCTTAAATGCCCCTAATGAGGCCGACTCCACTACCCTCTCCGGCAATGTATTCCACGCCCCGACCACTCTCTTGAGTAAAGAAGCTACATCTGACATCTCCCCTATATCTATCTCCACTCACTTTAAAACTACGCCCCCTCATAATAGCTACCTCCACCCTAGGAAAATGTCTCTGGCTGTCTACTCCATCTATACCTCTGATCATTTTGTACACTTCTATCAAGTTACCTCTCATCCTTCATCGTTCTAAAGAGAAAATCCCTAGCTCTTTTGACCTTTCCTTGTTTACTTGAATCAGATACCCACCAAATTTTCTTTGGAAATCACCAGAAGCCTCCATTCCAGACTGTAATCTAGTGCTGAGGGTGTGCAGCACTGCTGGACATTAAATCAAGGCTCCACCAATCATTTCAAGTCGATTTAAAATATTCCATAGTCATGAAATAGAATCATAGAATTCCATCAGTGCAGAAAGAGGCCATTCAGTCCATCAAGTCTGGACTAAACCCCCAAAGAAATTTCAACCCAGTTCCACCACAACCACCCCCAACCCTATCCCCATAATCCTGCATTTACTAATCCACCTACCCTGAAAATCCCTGGACACTGTGGGGCAGTTCAGCATAGCCAATCCACATAGTGTAGAGAAAGCTTTACTCTGTATTTAACCCCTTGCTGTCCCTGCCTGGGAAGGTAGGACGAGAGCAATGTAGAGACAGCTTTACTGCCGGTTTAAAAGGGTAGGGAGAGCTTTACTTTTGTTTTAAAAGAGTAGAGGGAACTTTAACCCCATGCTGTATCTGTCCTGTGAGTGATCAAAATACAGGAGACAGAGCTCTACTTTCAGTTTAAGAGTAGAGAGAGCTTTATTTTTATCTAACCCTGTGCTGTCCCATGTTTGATGGGGACACTGTTACTCCCATCCCCCCCCCCAACTTCTCCTAATCCGATCATCCCCACTTTTAATGAAGACACTAATAGCTTTCCAGTTCACTGTTTGAGGCCTGTAGGGTTGGGGCAGATGATCAACAATGAAACTTGGGAACACAAGGAGGCCATTCAGCCCTTCAGGCTGTTCTCTCATTCAATGAGGTCGGTGCTAATCCACAAGCCAACCTCACATGCACCCATAGCCCTTAACATATTTGGCTGAGAACAGACATCACTCTCCGATTTAGAATTAACAATGAGTTGAGCATCAATTAGTGAGAGTATTTCTGTCATCCCAGTCAGTCCTATCTGTTCCATCTCATACAGTCATACATCATGGAAACAGACCCTTCAGTCCAACCAGTCCATGTGGACTATTATCTCAAACTAAATTAGTCCCACCTGCCTGCACTTGGCCCATATACCTCCAAATATTTCCCACTCCTGTACTTCTCCAAATGTCTTTTAAATGTTGTAACTGTACTGATATCCACCACTTCCTCTGGAAGTTCACTGCCCACATGAATCACCATCCTGGCAACATCCTGGTAAAACTTTCTGAGTCCTCTCCAGCTTAATAACATCTTTCATGTAACAGGAGACCAGAACTGGACACGGTGTTCCAGCAACGTCTCATAAACCTCACCCGCAAGTCCTTTACTCAAAGATCTGAGCAATGACGGCAAAGCTGCTAAAGGCCTTCTCAACCACCCTGTCTGTTCAATTTCATCGTTTGTAAACCTGGATAAACCCAGTGCTTGACCTTATAAATTCTAGAGTATACAAGTCTGTGTGATCTCTGCTTGGAAATTATGTTTGTGAATCATTTTGCTCAGCCGATGCTGCACTCCCTTAGAAACGAAGCCAATACACCTTGTGAAAGATATAGTGCCCAGGACTTCTCACAGGAACTCTGGGTTTTGTGCGGTTTAACTGAAGGTTGGCTTCTACCAGCATGAGGGCAATGGGTGTTGAAAACACTGGATCCCCCAGCAATACATGCAACCAGAGTTGGCAACCCAACCACAAATTTGGAGAAAACCAATTTTGCTCTGTATTTAGCGTCACACTGTATTCCGACTAAACATGGCCCCTTCTGCCATCTAGTGTCTGTAAATGGCTCAACACCTCACATTCCCAGAACGAGGTGAGAGGCTCATTGACTGCTTTGCACAGAGCTGCTTGATATGAAATTGTTTGACTTTATCATTTACCCATTAGGTGCAAAAAAAATCATCTTTACCGCGCTCTGTCTCTTTCCTTCTGTCTCTCTCTCCCTCTGTCTGCTTCTCTTGCTCTGTCTCTATCTCTCTCTCTGTCATTCCCTCCCTTCTCTCTCGCTCTCTCTCTCGTATGTAGTAAAGTCTCCTGTATACTGTTCCCATCAATGTTCTAGGTCAGGGATGGCACAGAGTTAGAAACAGAGCTAAGGTTCCTCTACTCTTTTCAACTAAAAATCTTTTAAACTGAAAATAAAACTTCCTCTAAACTGTCCCCAAAAAAACACTGTCAGGAGATGTAGAGCACGGTGTTAGGTACAGAGTAAAGCTCCTTATATATTGTAAAGCTCCCTATCTAACATTCTCAGGGCAGGTACAGTATGGGGTGAGATACACAGTAACGCTCCCTCCATCAAACACTTCCACAGCACAGGATCATGCACTATGGAGACATATACATGTCTTTCTTCATCTCTGTGTCTGTGTAAGTAAGAACTTAGAGTCATAGAGATGTACAGTATGGAAACAGACCCTTCAATCCAACTTGTCCATGCCAACCACATATCCCAGGAAAATCCCGTTCCATTTGCCAGCATTTAGCCCCTATCCCTCTCAACCCTTTCAGCAATAGTAGGGACTGCACATGCTGGAGAATCTGCGATAACAAGGTGTAGAGCTGGATGAACACAGCAGGCCAAGCAGTATCAGAGGAGCAAGAAGGCTGATGTTTTGGGCCTAGACCCTTCGTTTCTGAAGAAGGGTCTAGGCCCAAAACGTCAGCCTTCTTGCTCCTCTGATGCTGCTTGGCCTACTGTGTTCATCCAGCTCTACACCTTGTTATCCCTCTAAACCCTTCCTATTCATGTACCCATCCAGATGCCTTTTAAATGTTGTAACTGTACCAGCCTCCACCACTTCCTCTGGCAGCTCATTCCATACACGCACCACCCTCTGTGTGGAAAAGTTACCCCTGAGGTCACTTTTAAATCTTTCCCTTCTCACCTTAAACCTATGCTCCCCTAATTTTGGATTCCCCCACACTGGGCAAAAGACCTCAGCTATTCACCCTATCCATGCCCCTCATAATTTTATAAATCTCTATAAGGTCACCCCTCAGCCTCTGACATTCCTTGGAAAACTACCTCCAGCCCATTCAATCATCTCCCAATAGCTCATCCCTCCAAACCTGACAACATCCTTGTAAAACTTTTCTGAACACTTTCAAGTTTAACAACATTCTTTTTATAGGCAGGAGACCAGAACTGCATGCAGTATTCCAAAAGTGGTCTAATCAACGTCCTGTACAGCTGCAACATGACCCTCCCAACTCCGACACTCAATGCACTGACTAACAAAGGTAAATATACCAAATGCTTTCTTCATTGCCCTGTCTACCTGTGATTCCACTTTGGAGGAACTATGAACCTGCACTACAAGGTCTCTTTGTTCAGCAACACTCCCCAGGCCCTTACCATTAAGTGTTTAAGTCCTGCCTTGATTTGCCTTTTCTAATGCAGCACCACACATTTACCCAAACTAAACTCCATCTGCCACTCCTTGGCCCATTGACCCACCTGATCAAGATCCTGCTGTACTCTGAGCTAACCTTCTTCACTGTCCACTACACCACCAATTTTAGTGTCATCTGCAAACTTACCAACCATACCTCCTATGTTCACATCCAAATCATTTGTCTAAGTGACGAAATGCAGTGGACTAACATTGAACCTTGTGGTCACAGTCCTCCTGTCTGGAAAGACTTCTTGCAGTTTTTAAATCACCGGGTATATGTTTGTTATAATTGGGCAGAGTTTCCACCAAATCAGGAGAAAGGGGCCCACTCTCACTGGGTACAGGGCCCACACTCACTGGGTACAGGGCCCACTCTCACTGGGTACAGGGCCCACTCTCACTGGGTACAGGGCCCACTCTCACTGGGCACAGGGCCCACTCTCACTGGGTACATGGCCCACTCTCACTGGGTACAGGGCCCATTCTCACTGGGTACAGGGACCACACTCACTGGGTACAGGGCCCATTCTCACTGGGTACAGGGACCACACTCACAATGTACAGGGCCCACTCTCACTGGGTACAGGGCCCACACTCACAGGGTACAGGGCCCACACTCACAGGGTACAGGGCCCACACTCACAGGGTACAGGGCCCACACTCACAGGGTACATGGCCCACTCTCACTGGGTACAGGGCCCATTCTCACTGGGTACAGGGACCACACTCACAATGTACAGGGCCCACACTCACAGGGTACAGGGCCCACACTCACAGGGTACAGGGCCCACACTCACAGGGTACAGGGCCCACACTCACAGGGTACATGGCCCACTCTCACTGGGTACAGGGCCCATTCTCACTGGGTACAGGGCCCATTCTCACTGGGTACAGGGACCACACTCACAATGTACAGGGCCCACACTCACAGGGTACAGGGCCCACACTCACAGGGTACAGGTCCCACTCCCATGGGGTACAGGGCCCACCGTCACTGGGGTACAGATTTCCGAGTTCTGATCAATTAAGTAATGATCATGGATGTCATGTATAGAACATAGAACATAGAACATAGAACAATACAACGCAGAAAAGGCCCTTCGGCCCTCGATGTTTCACCAACCCGTGAACCAATCTAAGCCCCTCCCCCTACACTATCCCATCATCATCCATCTGCTTATCCAAGGACTGTTTAAATAGCATCTTTTTTGCACCCCAGAATTTTGGCAGCTCCATATCCCAGATTCTAAATGAGTGTCTCAGTATCCAACTGATGGCCTAGTGGTATTATTGATGGACTACTAACCCAGAGACCGACGTAATGTTCTCTGGGAACCCCAGGTTCAAATCCCACTATAGCAGATGGTGAGATTTGAATTCAATAACAATGTTATATTAAAAGTCTAATGATGTCCATGAAAAACCCATCTGATTCACTAATGCCCTTTAGGGTAGGAAATCTGCCATTCTTACTTGGTTTGGCCTATACTTGACTTCACACCCATAGCTATGTGGTTGACTCTTAACTGGCCTCTGGGCAGTTTGGGAAAGGCAATGTAATCCTGGCCCAATGAGCCATGCCCACATCCCATGAATGAATTTAAAGAATGGACGTCACAGCAGGAAGCAGTAGAGCCGCCATATTGGTAAAGGGAGGGAAAGCAGGCCCTGAGTTTGATGCAAATGTTTGACCTTCTACACAGTTAAACAAAAGGCCTGATTCACTGTCTAAGCAGCCTGATCAATAATTAATCCTGGATTACCTGCATCCTGGAGACTGTGGCCTCAACAACAAAGCCTCAAGCAACAAGGTTCTGCATTTATATAGCACCCTTCCAAAACCCAGAATTGGCCCAAAACATTTTACAATCAATGAGGTACTTTTTGAAGTGTGGTCACTGTTGTGATGCCTGAAAGATGGCTGCAACCTCAGGCACAGCAAGATCCCACAAACAGCAAATGATCCTGAACAGATTAGCCATTTTTCTTATAATCATGTTGGGTGAGTAACATCTTTTCCAAAACATACCTTGGAATCCTTTATCAGAGATAATGGGAACTGCAGATGCTGGAGATTCCAAGATAATAAAATGTGAGGCTGGATGAACACAGCAGGCCAAGCAGCATCTCAGGAGCACAAAAGCTGACGTTTCGGGCCTAGACCCTTCATCAGAGAGGGGGATGGGGGGAGGGAACTGGAATAAATAGGGAGAGAGGGGGAGGCGGACCGAAGATGGAGAGTAAAGAAGATAGGTGGAGAGAGTGTAGGTGGGGAGGTAGGGAGGGGATAGGTCAGTCCAGGGAAGACGGACAGGTCAAGGAGGTGGGATGAGGTTAGTAGGTAGCTGGGGGTGCGGCTTGGGGTGGGAGTAAGGGATGGGTGAGAGGAAGAACCGGTTAGGGGGGCAGAGACAGGTTGGACTGGTTTTGGGATGCAGTGGGTGGGGGGGAAGAGCTGGGCTGGTTGTGTGGTGCAGTGGGGGGAGGGGATGAACTGGGCTGGTTTAGGGATGCAGTAGGGGAAGGGGAGATTTTGAAGCTGGTGAAGTCCACATTGATACCATTAGGCTGCAGGGTTCCCAGGCGGAATATGAGTTGCTGTTCCTGCAACCTTCGGGTGGCATCATTGTGGCAGTGCAGGAGGCCCATGATGGACATGTCATCAAGAGAATGGGAGGGGGAGTGGAAATGGTTTGCGACTGGGAGGTGCAGTTGTTTGTTGCGAACTGAGCGGAGGTGTTCTGCAAAGCGGTCCCCAAGCCTCCGCTTGGTTTCCCCAATGTAGAGGAAGCCGCACCGGGTACAGTGGATGCCTCCTAGTCACTTGTTTCACAGATCATCCAATGTTTAAATGACAAGGATGGGATTTAGGAGCAGGATGAGGCCATTCGGCCCATGAAACCCACTTCGTCCTTCCAACAGTTCCTGGTTGATCATCTATTTTTCCCCACTACTCCCCACATCCTTTGATTCCACTAGTATTGCAGAGTCTATCAATCTCTGCCTCGAGCACAATGACCAAGTTGCCTGGAGCAGAGCATTTCAAAGCTGCACCAGCTTCCAAGAGAAGGAATTCCTTTTCATCTCAGTCCTCCTTGTTCTGAGACTGTCCCTTGGTTCTAAACCCACCTGGCCAAGAGAAGGGTACACTCTGCTGAGCCTTGTAAGAATTTTGTCAGTTTCATTTCAATCGTCCTTAGAACCTGCAGCTTAACCCAGTACTCACAGAGTTACACCCACTGACTGCTCACTGAAATTTTGAATTAGTTTTGTTTACACACATTCCCATTCTCACACCTGCTCAATCCTCTCCTTCTCAACTCCCTTTGTTCTATTCATTCACAGGATGAGGGCATCGCTGATCAGGCAGCATTTATTGCCCACCCCTAATTGCCCAGAGGGCAATTAAAAGTCAACCCCCCATCGCTGTGGGTCTGGAGTCACATGAAGGCCTGACTGGGTAAGGATGGCAGTTTCCTTCCCTAAAGGATATTAGTGAACCAGATGGGTTTTTACAACAATCGGCAGCGAGTTCATGGTCGTTAAAAGACTCTTAATTCCAGATTTTTATTGAGTACAAATTCCATCATCTGCTGCAAACATACCAAGATGTTAGAAATCTGTTATGACAATTGAAAATGCACATCAAATCAGTCTCTGCATAGAGAGTTAGACAGAGGCCCGGATCCTCCAAGGAGGGGAGATTCCACTCAAATGTTGGTGCATTCTTGATGTTGGTCCACATTTCTTGATGGGTTTTCCAAAGACAATGGTGGGATCACAGTGTCCCTCAGAGGGCTGCGTCCACATGGACTCAGTGGAAAAAAGGCACTGTCTGTGTGGAGTTCGCACGTTCTTCCCGTGTCTGTGTAGGTTTCCTCTGGGTGCTCCGGTTTCCTCACGCACTCCATAGATGTACAGTTTCGAGTGAATTTGTCATTTCCAAAGTGTCCATAGTATCTCGAGATGTGCGGGCTAGGTGGGTCAGCCATGGGAAATGCAGGGTTACAGGGATAGGGTGGGTCTGGGTGGGATCCTCTTCAGAGGGTGGGTGTAGGTTAAATGGGCTGAATGGCCTCCTTCTGCACTGTAGGGATTCTATGATGATTCTTGAGCAGCACCAGCTGGCATTTGTGCATTTGAAGTCGCCAAAGTGGATGTATGTGATGTGGATGTGATAGGCAGCTATTACATGGAAAAAGACCAAGAGGGCATAATGAAGAAAAGGCGACGTGAGAATAGGCTTTTTCACTCAGCAAAGAGGGTCTGGAATGCACTGCCTGGAAATAGGTTCAATTGAGGCATTTAAGAGGGCTTAAGATGGTTATTGGATACAAGTAGCGTGCAGCGAAATGGGAATAAAGCAAGAGATGGCCATTAGGAATTCTACAAGCATGATGTACCAAATGGCTTAATGTTTCTCCTGAATAATTCAGCGATTCTGTGGGTGAGTGAGTGTCAAGAGGGATATTTGATGGTCGGATGTCAGGGGGTTAGTGGATTGGGTGTGATGAAAGGGTGTTAGTTTTTTTTATTTGATTATTATTATCAGATTGTGGGATCAAAAACAGGAACATACTGGAAAAGCTAAGCATTTGTGGAGACAGAAACAAGAGTTAATATTTTGAGTCCGGTTTGAGTCTTCGTTGGAGGATCGTCAATATGAGAAATGTGCAAAGAAAATAACAACAGAAAATATTCCTTTCATTTCCCTGTGGTTGTTCTTTCGAGTTATGCATGGCAAGTGTCCTCAATTCCTGGACACACTGGGCCAATCCAAGTCTAAATTACACTGGGATTTCTCTAACTTTTAGATAAAACAAAGAACTTTCAATGCCGAAGATCTGAAACACAAACAAAGCAGCTAAAGAGGCTTAGCAGGTCTGATAGCATCTGTGGAGTCAAAGCAGAGTTAATATTTCCAATCAGTTCCGAAGAAAGGTCACTGGACTGGAAACGTGGACTCTGTTTCTCTCTCCACAGATGCTGCCAGACCCGTTTACTTTCTCCAAACAATCGCTGTTCTTCGTTTCTCTAACATTTCACAGGCAACTACTGAGGTGGGTTTCTTGTACTGTCCTACAGCATGGAAACAGGCCTTTTGGCCCAACGTGTCCATGCTAACTGGGATTCCTAAACTGAACTAGTCTCAATTGCCTGTCTTTGGCTCATATCCCTCTAAACCTTTCCTGTCCAAATGCCTTTTAAATGTTGTAACTGTACCAGCCCCCACCACTTCCTCTGGCAGCTCATTCCACACACACACCACCCTCTGTGTGAAAAAGTTGCCGCTCAGGCCCCTTTTAAATCTTTCCCCTCTCACCTTGAACCTATGCCCCTCCAGTTTTAGACTCCCCTACACCAGGGTAAAGACTCTGTCAGAGTCAAAGATTTTTGTGGTAGATCCCTGGGAGCAGGAGAATTATCCACTGGAAATTGGTGTTTGTCAGCTCCCTAAAAATTGAGCCAATACTGGCATTGAGCAACGAGTTAGCACAGACATGAAAGACTGAATGGCCCTCTCCTGAGCCGTGGGTGCCCTGTGGTTTTCTGTTTCAGTTCGATGGCTTCACATGAGATGTGAAGAACACGGAGGGATGAATTTAACCAGTGTCAGGAAATGTGGAGAGGGGAGTTGTACAAAGCACGAAACGTGAGGTCCACAATATTATGGGAGACAGAGGTGATTAAATATGAAAAAGGCATGTTGCTACACAGTGAAGGGGAATGATAATCAGAGAATCCTTGCTGTGTGAAAGTACACCATTTACCCATTAAGGCCACAATGACCCTCCAGAGACCATTTCATTCAGATGTACCCTGTCCTTGAAACACTGCATTTCTCTTGGCTAATGCACATATCCTCGGACACTATGAGCAATTAAGCATGGCCAACACAACTAAACTGCACATCTTTGGACTTGGGGAGGGAACTGGACCAACTGGAGCCAACCCACACAGGCACAGGAAGAATGTGCAAACTCCAAACAATCACCCAAGACTGGAATTGAACCTGGGTCCCTTGTGCAGTGAGGCAGCAGTGCTAACCATTGAGCCACTGTACCGCACCCATTATAATGTCAAAGAAACAAAAGATGAACCTAGAGGAGGTGATAGTGGGAAACCCAGGATTCTAACCAACAAGTTGCCATCCAAAAGCAAAACTATAAGGGAAAAGAAATAGTGGAGACAAACATTCCAAAAAACAAATTGAATGTACCTGAGGAAAATGACATTCATTGGAATATCTTTGTAGACTGAGGCCAGGTAAGCAATTGAAATGTTGTAGCGTTCAAGATCATGTCCAAGAGCTGGAAAATGGGATTTTATTCTTATGATTATTGCAGACAAGTGTCATAGATCATCTAGCGCAGTAACAGAATATTTGGCCTAAATAGTCCCAGCCAAACACAATCCCAAACTAAACTAGTCCCACCTGCCTGCTCCTGGCCCATATCCCACCAAACCTTTCCTATTTATGCACTTAACTAAGTGTCTTTTAAACGTTGTAATTGTAACTGCGTCTCCTACTTCCTCAGGAAGTTCATTCCTCATGCAAGCCACCATCTGTGTCTTCTTTAAAATCTCTCTCCTCTCACCTTAAAAATGTGTCCCCTTAGTCTTGAAATCCAACCCTCCCAGGGAAAAGTCACCTGCCATTCACCCTATCCATGCCCCTCATGATTTTACAAACCTCTATAAGGTCGCCTCTCAACCTCCTACGCTCCAGTGAGAAAAGCCCCGGCCTATCCAGCCTTTCTTTATAACTCAGACCTGCCATACCTGGCAACATCCTGGTAAATCCTCTCAGCTTAATAATGTCCTTCCTGTAACTGGGCGACCAGAACTAGACATCATGGTCTCTTTCAATACTGTAAAACTCTCCAACTCTATCTGTGACAGGTTAGGAATTGAAATGGGGAACATTTTGAAATGGGGTGTTGTGCTTCTCTTGATATCTGAGTTAAAGTGGTACACACACACAGGCGGTGATGGTACAGGGCCCACCATTATCCATGTCTCATGCCTGACCAGGAATCTCTCCTGCTCTTACTGCCTGCTGGCAGCATGTGTTGGAAGGATTTGCAGGTCAAAACCCATCTCCTTTGTCTGCATAATACACCTTTCTTTGCTGTCAAATCCTAGAAATCTAACATGTGCCCATTCTGTTGAACGATCAGAAACCCAACAATGTGAGCCCTCTTTCTCTCTTCACAGTCATAGAGTTTTGTTTACAGCCCGGGAAAAGGCCCTTTGGCTCATTTATCCATCAAATCACCAATTCTAATCTCATTTGCGAGCCTTGTAGTTTCAAGCGTTTACTTCCAGTGGCATAGGGAGAGGCTGATCTGACTGGGGATATTTTCCCTGGAGCGTTGGAAGACAAGGGGGTGACTTTACAGAGGTGGCAAAATCTTGAGGGGCATGGATAGTCAAGATGTTTTCCCCAGTCTAGGGGAGTCCCAAACTAGAGGGGTATAGGTTTAAGGTGAGAGGGGAATGATTTAAAACGGACCTGAGAAGTGACTTTTTCACACAGAGGGTGGTGCATGTATGGTATGAGCTGCCAGAGGAAGTGGGGGAGGCTGGTATAATTACAACATCTGAAAGGCGTCTGGATGGATACATGAGTAGGAAGGGTTTAGAGGGATATGGGCCAAATGCTGGCAAATGGGGCTAGATAAATTTAGGATATCTGGTCGGCATGGCTGAGTTGGACCAAAGGTACATGCTGTACATCTCTATGGCTCTATGAATACTCATTATAATTTTTAGAAATTCATTTATGGGCTATGGGCGTCGCTGATTCACCAGCATTTATTGCCCATCCCTAGTTGCCCCTTTGAGAAGGTGGTGGTGAGTTGACTTTTGAACCACTGCAGTCCATGTGCTGTGGGTTGACTCACGATGCCCCTAGGGAGGGAATGTCTTGAGAGTTGGAAACAAAAATTGCTAGAAATCACAGTGGGTGAGGCAGCATCCACACAGAGAGCAATTTTTTTGCTTTCAAGTTGGATTCCAGCCTCTGCAGTAATTTGCTCCTTGAGGAGTTCTGTGTGGACTACACTTTCAGGTAGCTCGCTCCAGATACCCAGCACCCTCTGGGTGAAAACAAAATGTTTTCCTCAAGTCCAGATCTGATGAGGATTCCCCAGCTTCATCTGTGTTCATTTCCCAATGAACTTAGCCCCTTTTTATTCTTGTCCAGGCAATCTCTGATTCACTCACAATTCTCACACATTTTCCCTCCCAGCCACAGCGACTGGTGCATTTCTTCACTGAGTTGCTGGTGAAACTGAAGGCATTGTTAATCACCAGGGTTGGGGGCTGGGGAGGGAGGGTGGAGGTGGGCAGGGTCGTGGTGTGGGAAGCAGTGAGTGCTGAGGCAGGGGAGAGCTCAGTGGTTCTCAATGGTCTTGCCGTTTGTTTAGCTCTTAGTCTCTGCAGAGCTCCCCCTGAATTAGCTCTGTATAAACAGAACCTGTCTGCCTCCAGTCTCTGGATCTGTGCACTGAGGTTTGTGGATGAGATCTGACATGTAGATATCTCCCATTTACAACTGAATCAGCAATGAGAGATAACAACTGAAGCTTGGAGCAGGAATGCGATGGATGCAGACTGAGTAGTGTGCTGGACGATGAGGGGTGGGAGAACAGACAGAGGGTTCTTAGAAACAGTCAAGACAACAGCCACATACCAGCATAGGAAGAGACCATTCAGCCCACCATGTCACCACTTACTCTCTAACTGAGCCATTTCTCCTGCCTTCTCTCCCTAAGCCTGCACAGCCTTCCTGTTCAGATCCAATTTTTAAATACTCATCAATGGGAATTAGGCATTTATGGGAATGTGGGCATCGCTCCCTATATTGGCCCTCAAGAAGGTGCTGGTAAGCAACCCTCTTGAACCGCGACAGTCCATTTGGTTTAAGTTGTGATGTCAGGGAGGGAATTCCAGGATTTTGACCCAGCAACACTGAAGAAGCAGTGATATTTTTCCATATCAGGGTGGTGAGTGGCTTTAAGGGAAATTTGCTGGTGGTGAGGCCCCATGTATCTGCTGTCCTCTTCCTAGGGGGTAGTGGCCACAGGTTTGCAAGTTTCTTTATATGGACCTTTGAGTTGCTGCAGTGCATCTTGTAGATGGTACACACCACTTCTACTGAGTATTAGTGGTAGAGAGAATGGACGTTTGTGGATGTGGTACCAAATCAAGCAGGCTGCTTTGCCCCAGAGGGTGCCACGTTTTTTGAGTGTTGTTGGGGCTGCACTCATCCAGGCAAGTGGGGAGTATTCCATTAGCCTCCTGGCTTGTGCCTTGTAGATGTTGGACAGGCTTTGGGGAGTCATCAGGCGAGTTAATTGCTGCAGGATCCTGATCTCTTCTTGTAGCCACCGTATTTGTAGAAGAACTTAAGAAATAGGAGACAGCTCTCCCAATTTTGGTGCAACATCATCTTCCTTTCAGAAAGTCCCACTTGCCTCTAACTCCCCCACACCCACAAGCAGTGTATTCTAGACTCGAACCACATGCTGTGTGAGCAGTTTCCTCCATGTGTCAGCTTTGCTTAACTTGCCAGTTACCTTAAACCAATTAGCTTCAGTTTATGATCTTTCCATGATTGGATCAGTTCCTCTGTATCTATTCCATCCGGATAATTTTGATCAAACCTCGATCAAATCTCCCCTCATCTTCCTCCTCCAAAGGGAACAGTCCTGACTTCTCCAAATCTCTGTATGAAACAGAGGTTCCTTGTAGCTGGAACCATTCTGATGAATCTGTCATGTTGCTGAGCGCAGACCCATGGTGAGAATGCTCAACAGATTCTGGGAAAGAAGCTTGATTTTTTTTAGTGATTCAACAAGTTAAATTGAACAGGGAGAACAGAATTTGTGGCAATGGTCATTTTTGCAAACTTCTCTCACTACCAGCATCAGCTTAGACCTTGGACCTAGGTATCTAGCAGGGAACCATGGTTTGCAATATTCATCAATGATGTAGCTGAAAATGTGGGGGAGATGATCAATAAATATTCAGATATCACAAAGATTGGCTAGGTGGTTGACGGTGAGGAGGTAGGTGTTAGGATAAAGGAGGACATAGATGAATTGATCAGATGGGCAGATAGTTGCAGCTAGAATGTGACCCTGGTAAATATGAGGTCATGCATTTTGGAAGGAGAAACAAGACAAGGGTGTACTCAATGAATGGCAGGACACGAGGAAGCTCAGAGGACAAAGGGATCTTGGGGAGCTTGTCACAGATCTCTGCACAGATGGCAGCACAGGTTAATGGGTTAGTTAAGAGGGAATACCAGACACAGTTGTGGCATAAATTATAAAAGAGCAGTGAGGTTATATTGGAGCTGTACAGAACCTCAGCTAGAATACTGTACGTAGTTCTAATCACCACCCAACAGGAAGGATATGATGTGCTGGAGGGGGTGGAGGGGAGATTCACCAGGATCTCTTCTGGGAAGAAGCACTTCAATGATGAAGAGGGGCTGGATAATCTTGGCTTGTTTTGGAGCAGAGAAGGTTGAGAGGGGACCCAACTGAGGCCTAAACATTTATGAGGGATCTGGACAGGATGAAGTGAAAGCAGCTGTTCCCTACCTGGTCAAAGGGTCAGTAACAAGGGGGCATCATTCTAAAGTGAAAGGCAGGAGGTTTAGAGGGAATTTGAGGAAAAGCTTTTTCACTCAGAAGGTGGTGGGGGGTCTGGAATGCACTGCCTGGGAGGATACATGGATGAGCACTTGAAGTATCATAACATTCAAGGCTGTGAGCCTAGTGCGGGAAGGGTAAGTAGTTGAGTCTTTTGGCAGTATAGGCTTGATGGGCTGAAGGGCATTTTCTGTACTGTAGGATTCCATGAACTTAAACTGGCAGCTTCCTGGCTCAGAAATGAGACACAGCAATAGATGGAACTATTCTTTGTTATATAGAATAAAGGCATTTTTATTTCAAAAAAATGCTTTGTTAATAAAAATCTTTATATACGTACATCGTTACTAGAGCAGTTTAATCCTATACAGTCTTTAACATGTAGAATTAACAAACCCAAGGCATTCCTTACTTCTACAAAGAGATAGCAAGAACTGCAGATGCTAGAATCAGAGATATCTCTTACTTATACAAGACTATATTTGCATATATTTGAGGCACTAGGGTGCGCAGGGGGATGATGGGGTTTGGTTCTGATAATTGAATGGACCCTAATTTATTTTTACAGAAAGACCTCAGACCACTGTGCCTTGGCACCAGCTTCCCCAAGCGTTAGTGTGTCCCTCAGCATGTAGTCCTGGATCTTGGGATGTGCCAGTCTGCAGCACCCACTCAAGGTCAACTCCTTGCTCTGGAAGACCAACAAGTTTCAGGCAGACCAAGGAATATCTTTCACCTGGCCCTCCAGATGCAATTGATGTTTGTCCCAGTCTGTTTCCCAGGGAACAGACTGCAAAACACTGAATCCTGCATCATGGAGCTGCTCAGAAGAATCCTGGCAAAAACCACTGCAGCTTTATAAAAGAAAGATTGTGCTTGCATCGTGCCTTTCACAACCTCAGGATGGCCTTAGGCACACTAGAACCAAAGGCATAATGTTGTAAGTGGAACGTCAGTACCTTGTACAGCAAGTTCCCACAAACAGCAAACAGGTCATCTGCTTTTCGTGACATCACCTGTGGGAATAAAAAGAATGAGGCGCATTATGCTAAAGCACTGTTTCTCAACCACAGAATATTGCAGTGTGTTTCACAGCCAATTAAGTGCTTTTGAAGCTATGGGCACTGTTTAAAGTGGCAAATAACTTGCATGCAGCAAACTCAGAATCATGCAACTGTTACGGTGCCCATCCTGTCTGCGCTGGCTCTCTGAATAAACATGACGACTCAGTGTCATTCTGCCTTGACCCTGTCACCTTGAATATTATTTCTATCCAAATAATCCCCGCAGGAATAGAAACGTGATCGTGACCAAATAACCCGCATTTGTGACTTTGATCGAGGGATAAATAATGTCTGGAACTCTGGGAAGACAGCAGGCAGATTTGTGAGCATATGGATTGGAAGCTGGAGTAGGCCATTTGGCCCACCAATACTGCTGTACCATTTAATTCATTCGTGGCTGATCTGATGCTAACCACAGCTGTGCACTCCGACTTTCCTCTGGTAACCCGTAAATCTTTCTCTTATCAATAATCCATCCACTCTGGATCTCCGTCTGAAATGGGTTAGCCCTTGTTTTGAAACAGTGATCCCTAACCCTGGGTGGACCCCACCAGGAGAAACATCCTTCCCACATCCACTTTGCGTGGGGGGTATGGGGCATCGGTTTCGGCCCTTAGCCTAAAGAGATCTTTGGCAAGTCATCACTCCCTAAATCAGTTAGCTCAATTGGTTGGAAGGCTGGCTCACAGCACGGTGCATTGGCAATAGCATGCGTTTGTTTCCCACACCAGCTGAGGTTATCACAAAGGACTCTCCTCAATCTCACCCGAGGTATGGTGACCTGGTTAAACCACCACCTGCTGTCTCTCTAAAGAGGAAGCAGCCCTATGGCCTGATTATCATCATTGATGGTCCCTCACAGACAAGGATGACTCACTACCCCTCTCAGGGTGAGTCTGTAGGCAGCCGTACAGACTGAGGGGGCTACCGCAGGGCTCTGTTACCCTTGGGGCAGAAGGTGGGCACAGGAAGGAGTGAGCAGGGCGTAGGTGTGGCAGCGCGCCCCTTTCCCTGTTTTCCACCCAGCTTCCACTTTCTCCCGACAGTGAGTCTCCAGGAGCTCGGCAACTTCCTGGATGCTCCTCCTCCTCCACTTTGGATCGTCTTGGGACCGATGATTCCCAGGTGCCTGTAGGAATGTTGCACTTCCCCAGTGAGGCCTTGAGGAGGATCACTGAAACACTTCCTCTGTCCCCCTGGGGCCGGCCTGCTGTTTCAGAGCTGGGGGTAGGGCAGCTGCTCAGGGAGTCTCCTGTCGGACACATGGACAGTGTACCCAGCCCATCGCAGCCGGTCAAGGAGGGGGGAGGTCAGGGCCTCAATGCTGGGGTCAAGTCCCACCACCTCCAGAGATGAGTTATAACATCCGGGCTCAGGGTGGCTGGGAAATATCCAAATGCATCTCTGTGACCTTCGGCACTTTTGTCCCTGGGTGCTGTGTGTTAGGTCACCGCAACATTAACTCTGATTTTTTTCTTCACAGATGCTGCCAGACCCACAGAGCTTTTCCAGCAACTTCTGTTTTTGCTTACAGCATCTGCAGTCGTTTTAGTTTTTGTTGTGTGTTAGCGCCTGGCCAAAGACACTGGAGTTGGAGCATCGTTCCTCCCAGCAGATTTGCTGGATCTTGTGTGAGCAGCATTGGTGGGGCTGCTCCAGTGCATTGTGGTGTCTGCTATAGACAGTCTAGATTAGATTCCCTACAGTGTGGAAACAGGCCCTTCGGCCCAACAAGTCCACACTGCCCCTTAGAACATCCCATCCATCCCCCTGTAACCCACACACCCCTGAACACTACGGGACAATTTAGCCTGGCCAATCCACCTAGCCTGCACATCTTTGGGCTGTGGCAGGAAACCAGGGCACCCGGAGGAAACTCACGCAGACACGGAGAATGTGCAAACTCTGGACAGACAGTCACCCAAGGCTGGGTTCGAACCTGGCGCTGTGAGGCTGCAGTGCTAACCACTGAGCCACCGTGCCGCACTAGTGACAGTATGTGTGACTGTGAGAGTGTTTGTGTCTGTGAGTGCATGTGTGTCTGTGAGAGTGTTTATGTGTGACTGTAGGAGTGTGTGTATGTGTCTCTGTCTGTATATGTGCGTGTGTGTGCGTGTCTGTGGAGTTTGTGTGTGACTGTGAGAGTGCTTGTATGCGACTGTGAGAGTTTGTATGTGCCTGTGAGAGTTTGTATATGTGTCTATGTGTATGTGACTGTGAGAGAGTTTCTGTGTGACTGCGAGAGTGCTTGTATGTGACTGTGAGAGTGTTTGTATGTGTGTATGTGTGTGACTGTGAGAGAGTTTCTGTCTGGCTGTGAGAGTTTGTGTGTGCCTGTGACAGTGCTTTTGTGTGTGCGTGACTGTGAGAGTTTGTGTGTGCCTGTGAGTGCGTGTATGTGTCTGTGTGTGTAGTGGGGAGCCTACTGCCTTTCTGATTAAGACCTAGCCTAACTCTACAGTTGCCCAGGTGCCAGCCAACATGATCTGTTTGTTTTCACAGGCCCACATCATTGAATAACAAAACAGCAGGATTTGTTGCCCCCAGGGAGACACCAGAACTAAACAACAGGAAATCTAACCACCCGGTATCACTGATATCAAAGCTCAGGAGTCAAAATACACACTGCACCAGGCTAGTGGATTGCAAATGGTTGATCAGGGACAGCAGGGGAACATGGCAGTCTGCATTTACGATGCATTTTTCATGACCACCAGTCACCTCCCATGTTTCGCAGGTAGTGGAAGGCAAGCCAAATTACACACAGCAAGATCCCGCACTGAGGTAACAGCCAAATACTGTGCTGCCCTCTCTCAGCAACAATTTGCATTTCTAGAGACGGGTCACACAAGTGTTAACACTCGACACTGGGCTGCAAAAGTGCAGACGTCCAAAGATCAAAGAGATGCATTTGGATATTTCATAATCAACCTGAGCACAGACGTTACGACACACCTCTGGAGCTTTTGGGACTTGAACACTGCCTCCTGGCTCAGAGGAAGGGACACTACTACCATGCCACAAGAATCCTCAAGGAAATGTCATTTTTAATCAACAGATTATGACACATCTCCAGGACAGGGGGGAATTTGAACCCAGATCTTCTGGACCAGAGATAGGGACACTAACAGTGCCACAAAAGCCCTCAAGAGGTGGATTTGGAGGAGCTAGAGGGAGTGGCGGAGACGTTGAGGGATTTGGATTTCAGAGTTCAGGGATCTCAGGCAGCCGAAGGCAGAGTGAAGGAAACAGAGATGAGCAAAGAGGCCAGAATTAGAGGAATGCAGAGATCTCAGAGGGCTGTAGGTCACAGAGATAGAGAGGGGCGAGGCCACACAGAGGCGATAAGCATCCTCTCTACAATGTGGAATGCAGGGCTGTCATGGCATGAGAGGAATTTGAAAAACAAAATTCCCTGAGTTTAGGTGTGAGACAGCTCAGTCTCTGTGGATAATGGGGCCAGGCATTCAAACTGCTGATGTGACATTCTGGGACCCAGGCTGAATGCGAAGTGCCTCAGGGCAGTGTTCAGGCCAGAACTTTATGTAAGTCTGGCTGTTCCAGATGACTCCCCACCCCATCTCCAGGGTCCTACTGCCTCTTCCTTCTGGATCATCATTTTCCTATTCCCTTTCTCCAGCTGTCTCTCTCCTCTTCCTCCTGTACTCCCCCTTCCCCATTCCTTCTTCCCACATCGTTGCTCCTCAGATTGCTCCTAATTAGCTGCAGGGATTCAGGAGGAGTGAGTGGAGGTGGGGTTCAATGAGGAGAAGGGGCTTCAGTGCAAAATTGTGGTGGGGTGGCGTAGTTCAAAGGGGGAAGGACTCAGCAAGTGAGGGGGGAGAGGGGTTTCAGTGGGGGGGCTGGGGTCAGTAGGGAGGGAAGATGGGTTTCAGTGGGGGGGTGGGGTCAGTAGGGAGGGGAGAGGGGTTTCAGAAGGAGACAGAGGTCTGTGGGGTGGGGGAAGAGGGGTTTTGGGGGGTCTGTGGAGGAGGGGCAGAGGGGTTTTAGAGGGAGATGGGGGGTCAGTGCGGTGGGGGAGAGTGGTTTTAAAAGGGAGGGGGGTCAGTGGGGAAGGGGGAGTTCAGTGGGAGAGAGTTTAGTGGGGAAGGGGATGCGGGGGGAAGAGAGGCACCTCATTGGGGGAGGGGAGAAGGAGTATGGGGGAGTTCAGTGGGGGAGGAAGGGGCTTCAGTTGCGGGTAGAGGAGATTCACCGGAGGGGTAGGGAGATCGGACAGGCAATCAGTGGGGGAAAGGGGTTGACTGAAGGAGAAGGCAGGTTTGAGGGGTGAATGCAGCACTGGGGAGGTGGGGATTCACATGCGGGGGAAGGGGGAGGTCAGAAACTAAGCTTGGTTTAGAGGACAGGGAGCCCAATGAAGAGGGGAAGATGGCACTGGGTAATGAATAGTGCCCATTCAAGAAGCCGGTAAGAGCTCGATGGAACGAGTGGCCTCCTGTGAAATGGGTGGGAGGGACGGGGAAGGGAATCTGTTCTCTATCCCCAGGACAGGATCGGACTGTCAGGAGTCCGGATGGTTAAAGCAGTTATTTACCCTCTTGTGGAATGAATTGACACTTTCTGATGTAGACACACCCCCGGTGGTTCAGCCCATCCCCTCTCAACCTGGCCCCTCTGTACCGTGGACCCAGCTCTGAGCTCCCACTCTCCACACGCAGTCGCTTTGTTTTGACATGAAATTGGGATTTAAAATCCGGAATCTCTGGGGACTTCTGAGCTCCACTTTCACGCAGGGGATCGGGGACGAGCCGGGATCCCGTGACTCGGGGGCGCGCCTGGGACTTGGCTGTAAATGTGTAAAAGTTTGAAGTGAGAGGAAGCGCAGGGAGAGTGAGAGAGAGCGAGCCTGAGCTGAGGATTGACAGAGCCCCGTGTGCCCAGGTTAGTCACTCACTTAGTTGGCTCTCTCTGTCTGTCATTCACTCTGGTGCCGGCTCTAACTCTCTCTCGCGTTGTACAACATTGCACTCTGATGTCAATGTGCATGCCGGTTTGTCGATAATTAAATCAGGAGTTACTTCTCCCTGTTTATCGCCGGCTGAATCTGTCTGCCTCATCTTTCTGAATATGTGTGAATCTCTCCCTCTCTCACCACTCGAGTCTGTCTCTTTCCCCTTGTCTGTCTGTGTCTCTCATTCTGTTTGCATCCACGCCTCTGTCTTCCTTCCTTTTCTCTGACCCTTTGTCTGTATCTCAATCCTCTCTTTTTCCCTGTCTCTCTCTCTCTCTCTTTCTTTCCCTGTCTCTCTTGTGGCCACGATCTGTGCCCCCATCTCTCCACCCCCACCACCCTCTCTGTGCCCCCATCTCTCCACCCCCACCACCCTCTCTGTGCCCCCATCTCTCTGACCCCCACCACCCTCTCTGTGCCCCCACCTCTCCACCCCCACCACCCTCTCTGTGCCCCCATCTCTCTGACCCCCACCACCCTCTCTGTGCCCCCATCTCTCCACCCCACCCCCTCTGTGCCCCCATCTCTCTGACCCCCACCACCCACTCTGTGCCCCCATCTCTCTGACCCCCACCACCCTCTCTGTGCCCCCATCTCTCCACCCCACCCTCTCTGTGCCCCCATCTCTCCACCCCCACCCCCTCTGTGCCCCCATCTCTCTGACCCCCACCACCACCTCTGTGCCCCTTGCGTCTCTCTGTTCCTGTTTCTTTCCCTGTCTCTCTCTCTCTCTCTCTTTTCTCCACCTTTTCTTTGTGTATTTCTCTCTCTCTCTCTCTCTCTCTGAATCTCCCCTTACTTTTGTACCCTCACACACTCTCTGAAATCAATGTTTGGTTTTGTTCCCAGGACCTTGTCATAGGGGGCTTCAACTCCCCCCACCGAATTGTTGCCTTGTTCCCCACCTCCCCTTTGTATTGGGACATCACATTCCCTGTCGATGTGAGGCACTGGAGGCGTGTAGTCATGTGTTGGACCAGCGTTTTGTTCTATCCAGTAGCTGCTCTGCTGCTGTCCTTACCATTCTGTCAGGTACTGTACTGTGTGGAGATGTGGAGGGGGATTATACAGTCAGATTAATGACTCTTAAACCATAATTAAAGTGGGGGGGGGGTAAACACAGAGAGCGGAAACTCTGGGAATCTGGAAGAGAAAGGTTAAAGTTCTCTGTTCCTGACCAGGGGTTACACCACAACTATTAAGTGTTCTTTTCTCCCTAGAGATTTCTGACCAGACTTTTCTGAATTTCAATGGGTCCATGGTAAATGTGGACCACGACTCTCAGACCAAAAAAAAACCACCCAGTCTCTGACTCATTCCTGACTCATTTGTCTATCGATGTTGTGACTGATGGAGCCACTTATTTCATAATCCTACAGTATATGAGACCTAGTTATTATAAGTGAGCACCACAATGCACAATACAGCCTAGGCACTGGCCATTCAGCCCAATTGCTCCATGCTGTGTCCCTTCACACTGTCTTCAGTCTCCAATCTCCATCAACCTGTCCTGCTATTAGATTACATTAGATTCCCTACAGTGTGGGAATAGGCCCTTCGGCCCAACAAGTCCACACCGCCCACTGAAGCGTCCCACCCAGACCCATCCCCCTATAACCCACACACCTCTGAACACTACGGGCAATTTAGCATGGCCAATCCACCTAGCCTGCACATCTTTGGACTGTGGCAGGAAACCAGAGTACCCAGAGGAAACCCACGCAGACACGGGGAGAATGTGCAAACTCTACACAGACAGTCGCCCGAGGCTGGAACCCGGGTCCCTGGTGCTGTGAGGCTGCAGTGCTAACCACTGAGCCACCGTGCCACCCCAAAGTGTCTCCCTATCAAGGTCCTCCCTCCATACTTACACCTTCATATACATTTGAGGCTGAGGGATAAAGATGCTTGGTGTCAGAAATGAGTATGGGAAGTGAGCAGGAAGATAATTTTTTTTAAGAAGTACAATCATTCATTCAACAGATGTGAACTGCTTCCCTGGAGAAAGTGGTTCAGAGTCAACCACTGGAGGCAGACCCTCAATGCCTTTCAGAAAGGAGTTCCAGGATTTTGATCCAGCGGTTATGAAGGAAAGCATTACATTTCCAAGTCAGGATGGTGGGGAACTCTTGGAGTGGTGTTTCCATGTATCTGCAGGCCTTCTCCTTCTAGATGGCCAAGGTCACGTCCCTGAAAGATGCTGGCATTTTGATCAGTTGTTGCATTGCATCGGCAATGCAATGGCCTAGAGGTATTCTTACTGGACTATTAACCCAGAGACTCGGATAATATTCTGGGGACCTGGGTTGAATCCTGCAGAAGGTGGAATCTGAATTCAGTAGAAATCTGGAATGAAAAGTCTAATGATGACTGTGAATCTGTTGCCAATTGTTGGAAAAACCCACCTGGTTCACTCACGTCCTTTTTAAGGAAGGAAACTGTTATCCTTACCTGGTCTGGCTTACACGTGACTCCAGACTCTTGACTGCTTTGTGGGCAATAAATGCTGGCCTCATCCTGTGAATGAATTGAAAAAACAAATCTTGTAGATAGAGCTGTGACTGAGCGTCAGTGGTGGAGGGAGTGAATGTTGGTAGATATGGTGCCAATCAATCAGGCTGCTTTGTTCTGGATGGTGTCCAGCTTCTTCAGTGTTGTTGGAATTGCACTCATCCAGGCAAGTGGGGAGTATTCCATGACATTCCGGGCTTGTGCCTTAGATAGTGGTATGTTTGGGGAGTCAGGAGGTGAGCTACTTGCTGGAGGATTTCTAACCTATCCTTGTAGCCGCTGTATTTATAGATATTTTCTCATCAACCTGTTCAAATATGTTATGATACACCTCTAGAGCAGATAGGAATTGAATCTATGCCTCCTGGTTCAGAGGTAGGGACACTACCATGACACCACAAATTACCAGCTGCGGTATTTATAGTCCAGTTGAGATTCTGGTCAATAATTTGCAGGATGTTGATATTGAGGGACCTGGTGATGGAAATGCCCCTGAAAGTCACTGGGGTGAGGGTTAGTTTCTCTTAGATTCTTTCAGCTGAAGACTGAAGGTTGCAATGGATGGGGTTGAGGCTGACGATAAGCTGCGATCATATTGAATGGCACTCGGGATTGTATGGTCTACTCTTATTTCTTAGGTTGTATATTCTAACTACTCTCAAGGCAAAGAAACTTCTTCAGAAAATCATAGAACCCTATAGTGTGGAAGTAGGCCGTTCGGCTCTTCAAAGAGCATCCCTCCAAAACACCCCCCCCCCCCCCCCCACCCTAACCCTCCATTTCTCATGGCTAATCCACCTACCCTGCGTGTCTCTAGAAACTATGGGGCAGTTTAGGATGGCTGATCCCCCTAACCTGCACATCTTTGGGATGAAAGCAGAGCACCTGGAGGAAACCCACACAGACACGGGACGAACATGTAAACTCCACACAGACAATTGACCGAGGGTGGAATTGAACCCAGGGCCCTCCATGCTGTGAGGAAGCTGTGTTAACTACTGAGCCTATATACTACTCTTCGTCTGCTATCTTTATTTGCAACTATATATAAAATATGATCCCAGCATCAGCAAATCATCTTCCCTACAATGGAGAGCATTCTTTTCTGCCTATCATAAGGACTAGGAGCGGGTGTAGTATGCCATTCAGCCCTTCCAGCCTGCTCTGCCATTTATTGTGATCATGGCTGATCTCCTCTCGGCCCCCATCTCTTTCTTGCCTCATTCTCCAAAACCCTTTAACTCATTGCTAATTCGAAATGTGTCTGACTCCTCAAATTTACTCTATGCCCCAACATCTACTACTCTGAGGCAGTGAATTCCACAGATTCACACGCTGTTGAGAGGGTCAGTGTGGATTCAATGGGCTGAATTGCCTGCTTCCACACTGTAGGGATTCTTCGATTCTATCAGTAATTTCCCTATTAATACATGACTACTTCGTGTCTTGCTGAGACAGTTAAGAGTTGACCACATTGCTGTGAGTTTGGAGCCACATGTAGGCCCAGGCCAGACCAGGTAAGGACAGCATATTTCATTCCCTGAAGGACATTGGTGAACCAGATGGGTTTTTTTAATGATTATCGATGGTAGTTTCATGGTTGCTGTTACCGAGATGAGGTTTGCAGATGCGCTCTCATTGAAATATACAAGATTCCACAGGATTCTGATGGGTTGTTTCTCCCAATATTCTAGATTCCCTGAATGGGTACAGTCTCTGGATAACAGATTGCACTTTTAGCACTGGGATGAGGAGGAATCCCTTTAGCATTCTCTCAAATTGGATTCTCGATTGAGTTTTACTTAGAGATGAACTCGATGGACAGATGTCTCATTATTTAAGGGGTGGCTTGTTCCTAAAGTTTGAGATTAGTTTAATTTGCTGAATTTTTAAATTTGGGGGTTTCTGGTGGGATTTTGCCTGAGACATTTGGAATGTTACACTATACGGTGAGGCCAGTAACACAATCACAGTGGTGCCAATTATAAGATGCTGACTGGGTTTAGCTGTAACTAGTGTGTTGTCAGACCAAGTTTTCTGATGGCTATCATTTCAGGTAACGTTCCCGCTGAGCCTCGTGGCTGCTGGGAGGTTTTGTGTATGCCAACTGCTTCCACTTGTAGAAGCTTGCTGGCACACAAGCGATCCACATAATGAGGCAAAGAAATTGCAGAACATTGTTTTTCTGGGGTACTGATGATTCAAATTTTTGTCACTGCTTCACTGTGTGTGAATCCTAAAAAGTTCGTTCACAGGTACAGCAAGTAAACAGGAAGCCAAATGGAAGGTTGTTTATTTTGAGGAGACTGGAACACAAAATTGGACGTAGAAACATAAAGAACACCAACACAGAAACAAGAGCAAGCACAGTGGCTCAGTGGTTAGCACTGTTGCCTCATGGCGCCAAGGGCCTGGGTTCAATTCCACCCTCGGGCAAGTGTGCAAACTCCACTTGGATGTTCTCCCCATGTCTGAGTTCTCTGGTTTTCCTCTTGGTCCAAAGATATGTGCAGGTTAGGGTGGTTTGATTATGCCAAATCACCCCATAGTGTCCATCAGTGTGCAGGCTATGTGGGTTAGCCACGGGAGATGCAGGTTGCAGGAATGGGGTGGGTCTGGGAGGGATGCTTTTTTGGAGGGTTGGTGTGGACTCAACGGGCAGAATGGCCAGCTTCCACACCTGTAGCGATTCTATGATTCAGCCCTTCGAGTCTGCTCCCCCATTCAATATGATCACCGCTGATCATCTAACTCAATTCCCTGTTCCCACTTTCTCCCCCCACCTTGTGATCCCTTTGGCCCTAAGATCCATATCCCACTCCTTCTTGAAAACATTCAATGTTTTGGCCTCAAATGTTTTCTGCAACAGAGAATTCCACAGGGTCCCCACTCTCTGGGTGAAGACATTTCTCCTCATCTCAGTCTTATGTGGTATCCTTAGACTGTGTCCCCCCACAGTTCTGGAGATGTATACAATGTTGGTCACTTTAAGAAAGAACATGATTGCATTCAAAGTGATTCAGAGAAGAGGTGAAGGTGTTTTCTTATGAAGAAAATTTGGAATTGTACCTATTGGAGCTCAGAAGAATGAAAGGTGATTTTATTGAAACATCCCGAGGGGATTTAATTCACAGGGTAGCTGCTGAAGTGATGTCTTGAATGGTGGGAGAACTTAGAACTAAAGGACACAGTTTTGAAATTCAGGGGTCTGACTGATGTTGCTGAACACCATGCATCCCACGCAGAAGAATAGCCTCACTTGGAATCTGGGGGATGACGAAAATACAGTGGTCAGTTTCATCAGCTCATGCAATGAAGGGTAATGTTACAAAGCAGAGTGTGAGAAGCAGCGATCCACTGTCACTCCTGTTCAGCTTCGGAGTAAAGTTCACTGTAATATTCTGAAATCTTGAAGCCACTAACTGTACTATAGCACGAGGGTGACACTTTCTCTCAGCATGGCTTCGTACAATTAAGGTGTGAACCTGACAAAACCTTGCATTTATATAGTACCTTTTAGCATAGTAAAGTGACTCCAAACATTCTGCAGGCTAAGACTGACATTGAACCTCATAATGAACTGCTGCCCTTACCCAGTCTTGTCCACATGTGACTCCAGATCTGCAGCAATGTGACTGAACTCTGTTCAAGGGCAGTTAGGGACAGGCAAGAAATGGCGGATTAGTCAGCACTATCTAGATCCAATGAAAGATTACTTCTTCCAAAAAAAAAGGACATCCGTAAAGAGTATGGGTAATCTCAACTGGTGCTTTGCATTATACAGGGCAAGAGAAAGCATTTGGAGCTTCTGATTCTGAGTGGAATCCAACAAAGTCTCAGAGTCCTAGAATCGTACAGCATGGAAGCAGACCCTTCGGTTCAACCGTAATCGCAACTAAACTAGTCCCACCTGCCTGCTCCTGGTCCATGTGCCTCCAGACCTTTCCTTTTAAGTACTTATCTGAATGTCTTTTAAATTTTGTAACTGCACCAGCACCCACCACTTTACCTAGCAGTTCATTCCACACACGAAGCAGTTTTGATTTTTTTTTTAAAGGAAGAGTTGCCCCATTTTTTTTTTAATCTTTCATCTCACCTTAAAATTATGCCCCCTAGTCTTGAAATTCCCCAGCGTAGGGAAAAGACACTTGCCATTCACCGTACCTACATCTCTTGTGATTTTATAAACCTCTATAAGATTACCTCTCAACCTCCTAACTCCATGGAAAAGAAGTCCCAGGCTCTCCTCAAAACTCAACGCTCTATTCCCAGCAACATCCTGGCACATCTTTTCGGAACCCTCTCCAGCTTAATAATATCCTTCCTATAACAGGGTGACCAGAACTGGGTACAGTGGTCCAGACGAGGCCTCACCACCATCCTGTACACCCACAACGTAATGTCCCAACTCTTAAATTCAAAAGGTCTGAACAATGAAGGCAAGTGTACTAAGCACCTTCTTAATCATGCCTACGTGTGACATAAGTCTCAAAGAACTTCCTAGTTCTCTCCAGAGACTCTGTGCACAAAGGATACTGAGGACAGGATCAGGCTATCCAGACATGTCCTGTTAGGTCAAATACTCTACAGCACACTCAGCTGTGAGTCGGACAGTTAAGAGCCCAAGTCCCATTCCAGGACTCCAATGTGATACCAGAAGTGTGCTGCACTGTTTAAGGTCCCACCAGATCAAACTGAGGTCCTGTTGGACATGAAAGTTCCCACAGTATCATTTCAGAGAAGAGTAAGCGTTTGTTCCTGGTCTCCTAGCCATCACTTATCCCTCAACCAGCAGAACAGTTTGGTCACTATTACAGTTGTGGGAATCTGGTGTGTGCAAATTGGCTGCAATGTTTTCCCACATTTCCACAGCAACTGTGCTTCAAAGTGCACTCCATTGCCTGCAAAGTGCTTTGGGTGGTTCAGAGTTTCTGGAAAGGCACCATATAAACTTTAGTCTTTATAAATGAGAGGGGTGTGGGAGGAAGATTAAAAGTAAGTGGCTAGGGAACAGCTTGTTCCCCTGCGTTTGTGTCTAATGCATTTGATTCGAACAAGTCAGCATCTTCCGGTGAGGAAAAAGTAGCTGAGATTCAGTCAGCAGATGTTTAAATCTGCACTTGCATTTTGTGCTGACTGAAAAAAATATGGTTCTTCAAATTGAATTTTGCAATCAATACAAATGTCTCTGTGCCTGTCTCTATCTCTCTGATATTACCAGTACACAGATGCTGGTTCTATCTTCGTGTGTCTGGCTCCTGCATCTGAGTGTACACGTCCTCTACAATTGTACCGATGTGGTGCTGATGGGCACAGAAATGAAAATGTGAAACTTGCTGTGACAAAGAAAAGGAATTTTTAAAATTTAGGGGAGCTGTGAAGGTTAAAGCATCCTGTACGTGCTACTAGAAACAGCCTCCAAATCTGACTTTACTCTTTCCCACAGCTGCCCCTATCCCTTTGTGTTTTGTTCACTCCGTGGCCTGAAGGCTCAAGGCTGTTTTCCAGAGACTTGGCTGGAGTGAGGGCTGATGCTCGGTTTGTTACTGAGGGAGCGCTGCACTGCTCGCTGAGTCATAGTCATACAGCACAGAAACAGAAACCTTTGGTCCATGCTGAACATAATCCCAAACTATGCTAGTCCCACCTGCCTGTTCCTGGCTCATATCTCTCCAAACCTTTCCTACCCATGTATTTATCCAAATGTCCTTTAAATGTTGTAACTGTTCCTACATCCACCACTTCCTCTGGCAGTTCATTCCACACATGAATCACCCTAGATTCTGCCCAACCATCCAAACAGAGTCACACAGCCTGGGAATGTACCTTTCGGCATGTTCTGCGATGTTGTAGGGAGATCTGGTGGTTGAATTATCCTTTTGTTGTCCTGATCAACAGGTATCCTTTGCTCAATGTCTGCTAAGACAGATGGCCTGGTCACAATTGTGTTGCTGCTGTGTGGGACCTTACTGTGCAGGTGACGTTTCAATAGTGACAGCTCTTCGGCCCATCAAACCCTCTTGGGCTGACTTGGTTTTGTGACAGGTGCTATGTAAATGCAAGTCCTTTTTTTTCCATTAGAACGGAATGCCTACAGTGTGGAAGCAGGCCATTCGAATAAATCAGGTCTACAATGATCTTTCTAAAGAGCATCTCGCCCTATCCCTGTAACCCTGCATTTGCCAATGGCAAGCCCACCTAACCTATGCATCCCTGGTCACTGTGGGTTAATTTAGCGTGGCCAAACCACCCTTACCTGCTCGTCTTTGGACTGTGGGAGGAAACCCGCACAGACACGGGGAGAACATGCAGACTCCGTATGGACGGTTGCCCGAGGCTGGAATTGAACCCAGGTGCCTGCTGCTGTGAGGCTGCAGTGCTAAGCACTGAGCCACCGTGCCAAATCCTCTTCCTTCAGGCCTGTTACTAAAAGGAAGCTTTGTTTTTTTGTTCCCCGCCCCCCCGTAACTTGCGGCTCATGTGAATTTCATGTGAAAAAAGGGAAAACCTGATGCTGGGGGAAGCACCGAGCATTGTGTGATCCTTTTCGGGATGGCAACCCATCTCAAAGGTTGGGCCCGAATATCCACAATATTCCAACTGAGAAAGGGAGTATGTGTACATTCGTCAAATATTTGCATCTAGTGGGAATTTCAAACCAGCTCCTTCCGCCTCTGAAACACACGTCACAGAATCAACCCGCTCCACTCTTTGGTCCTATAGTATATGTGCCACACCCATACGCACTCAGTTCCCCTTGTACTGCTGACAAGGTCCTCACTCTTGCCATTCCTTCACACGTCCAAATTTCATTGTATTGGCTTCTTGGACGGCTGCAACCGTACTTGTTAAACTCGCATTTCCGAATGCAATGATGGCGTTGTTCTGCATTCAGCTCTCTCCCCAACAACCTCCTGGCCACTGTCTCAAAATTACTTTCTGTTCTTTTTATTTTTTCAATTCAAGGCTTTTAAAAAAAGAATGCTAACTATTCCATTTTTTTTCATGAGAGGCGGAGTTTGCATGTTCTTCCCCGTGTCTGCGTGGGTTTCCTCCCGCAGTCCAAAGGGGTGCAGGTTAGGGTGGATTGGCCATGCTAAATTGTACCATAGTGTCCAGGGATGTGCAGGTTTGATTGGGTGAGCTATGGGAAATGTGGGGTTATGGGGGGTCTGAGTGGGATGCTCTCCAAAGTGTCAGTGCAGTCTCAATGGGCTGAATGGCCTCTATCTCCACTGTATGCATTCTGTGGTTTGAATGTTGCTAGCAAGCTCTTTCTCCTCTTGGTTTGATGTGTCTGGATCCATTTGATTGGGTAATAGGAACCAAAGTGTTTTACTATCATTGAAACATCTTTGAAGTTTGTAGGAAATGATGTAGCCCATTTGTCCACAACAAGCTCCCACAATGTGAAAATGACTAATTGGCCAACGTTTGGGTTTTGGGTGAATGTGCAAACTGAAAGCAGGAGTAAGTTCATTCACTCTCAAAAAAAATCTTTCTCCTCTCACTTAAAAACTACGCCCCCTAGCTTTGAACTGCCCCACCCTAGGAGAAGACCTTTGCTATTCACTTTATTTGTACCTGTCGTGATTTTATAAACCTCTATAAGGTCACCCCTCAGCCTCCTACACTCTGGGCTTGAGGGCAAAAGTTCCAACCTATCCTTGTAAACTCAAAAGTTCCCTCTGGATCGAACCTATCTCTGAAATGGGATTTGGAAGTTGCAAGGCTGTGGGTTGCGAAAGCGAGCAACTGATCACTGATTGCTTCCTGGTATAGTCCATTAGTTTGTAGATGGCGATAGGCTGCTGATGTTTAGATCCCTTTTTCCCCTGGTTAATGCACAGTCAAATGCCAGCGAGGAAGATGGTCATTGTAACGTCCCAGGGAAGCCTTAGATCTCGGATCATGGAAGAATAGATGGGAATTCTGTCCCCAGGACCACAGGCACCCTTCCCTACAGGTACTTGCAAGGTCATTATAAGGAACTGGTGTAGGCCATTCGGCCCCTTAAGCCTGCTGCAACATCCAACAAAATCATGGCCGATCTAACATTTCTCACGTCCACTCTCCTTTCCTGTAACCCTCGATTTTTTTTTCCCCCAGCCGATCAAGAATTTATCTATCTTGGCCCTAAATAGACACTAGGTCTCTGCACTGCCTCACAGCTCTCTGCGGCCAGGATTACAAACGTGAGCTGACACCCAGACACTACTTTTCCTGTGGAGTTATTTAAAATGAGATGCGGCCTGTCAAAATAGCACTGAGGAATTCAAAAGTGAAAGCAGCAACCAGCTTAAAAATAGTCAGCTGTGGAAATTAAGCTCCTCATTTTGTGATTGGCTGCTGTCCCTGTCCTGATGTAGAACTCTGCCTTTGGTTGGCATTTCCAGATGAAATTTCAAAGTGTGAAATGGGCGCTTTATTCCTCCCATCCCTGTGACCCCTCATTAAGATCCTCCGTATTTCTTTGTCACTGACTTATCCAGGAATTTTGTCATTTGCCTTGCTTTCCTTCATGGTCCCTGTATCCCATCTAGAATCTGAATTTTCCTGGAAGGAAGATACAGTAAAACTTATGAAGAACGTCTACTGGTCTAACTGAGTCCTATGTACTGGGTGGTACAGTAGTTAACACTGCTGCCTCATGGCTGCAGGGACCTGGGTTCAGTTCCATCCTTGGGTGAGTGTTAATGCAGAGTTCATACATTCTCCCTGTTTCTGTATGGGTTCCTTTATTCATTTACAGGATGTGGGCATCGCTGGCTAGGCAGCATTTATTGCCCAGAGGGCAGTTCAAAGTCAACCCTATTGCTGTAAGTCTGGAGTCACATGTAGGCCAGACCAGGTAAGGATGGCAGTTTCCTTCTCTAAAGGACGTCAGTGAACCAGATGGGTTTTTCCTGACAATTGACAATGGATTCACGGTCATCATTAGACTCTTTTTAATTCCAGATATTTTTATTGAATTCAAATTCCACCATCTGCCGAGGATGGATTTTAAACCGAGGTCCCCAGAATTTTTCCTGGGTCTCTGGAGTAACAGTCCAGTGATAATACCGCCAGGCCATCACCTCCCCCTGTTTGTTCCAGGTTTCCTCCCACCATCCAAAGATGTGCAATTAGATGGATTGGCCATGCTGAATTGTCTGTTTTATCCACTTGCTAAATGGATTAGCCATGGGAAATGCAGGGTTACAGGGATAGCTTGGGGGGGGGGGGGCTGCGGTTTGGTTCTGGGTGGGGTGCTGTTCAGAGGGTCAGTGTGGACTTGATGGGCCGAATGCCCTGCTTCCATTTTGTTGGGATTCTGATTGATGCCACTGCAGCTCCAGTTGAAGTACACGATGTGTACCACGTACAAGATGCACTTCACCAACTCACAGGTGAAGCTCCCTAAAGGGCACCTTCCAAACCCCACTAATATCTAAAGCAAAGAGGGCTGTAGATACATGAGAACACCACCCCCGCAACATCCATCCTATACACCCACCGTCCTGACTTGGAGATATTTCACCATTCCTTCAGTGTTGCTGGATCAAGTTCCTAAAAATTCCCTCCCTCGTGGAGTTACAAGTGACCCTACAGACCCAGGGCTGCAGTGGTTCAAGGAGGCAGCTCACTGCTACCCCCTTCAGTGGGCAATAAATGCTGAGCCTAGCCAATGACACCCATATCCCATGATTCATTGTGTTTTTGAAAGTTGGAGCATTTCCAAGTATCACTTTTTTTTTAATAACTGGATTTTTCCCTGACTTGAGTTAGGGCAACCACAAAATCAGTAGTATTTCATAAATGATTATACTCTTGTGTGAGAGAGTATGTCTCAATGTTTGACTTCCCCAAACTCTGTCTTTTCCCTCAGTCTCCCGTCTTGCTCCCCAACTGGCAGATAATTGAAGAACTCTCTCTGTAACCGTGTTCACAACGCCACAGATTAGATTCCCCAATTTCATCAGGAGCAAGCTCTGTCTTTGTTTCTCCAGCCAAGAGCATTTTGTCCCTGTCTTGGAAAGTTTCCATGTGACAGTTCGTCAAATCCCAACTGTGGGTAACCATGGAAACAATTAGAAACCAGACAGGAGTGTTTTTTTTAAAACAGAAAAAAACAAAACCAATCCAATGTTTTGATGGGAAGTTTGGGAGGAGTGAACTTTGATCTAAATGCTGAATACAGGGTTAGTGATTCTCAAGGCACTTGTGTAGGCCCTGCTTTCCCACGAGGCACTGAGGGAAGTCGTCTCATACTGAGAGGTCGCTGGCCTTCTGGGACTCGGTCCTGAGCCAAAATGTGGCAGAGCTTCTGAAGATCTGGGAATAACCCAGTGTTGTTTTCTGATTGCCGAAGCCCCAAAATAGTCTTGGAGTCTCCAGAAACTGAAACTTGAAACTTCCAACAGAAGGGTCTGAGCACATCCAGGAGTCAAACCAGAGCTGCCATTTAAAATTAGAATAAATTATTTCTTGGTTAGTTTGGATGCAAGGATTAGGAGCAGGCTGTTCGGTGCCTTGAGTCTGCATTTGTTTTGTTTTATTTAAGGTTATCGTTGATCTGATTCATGGTTTTTAACTTCTCTTTCCTGTCCGGTTTATTAAGCTACCTCCCCATCCTGCCCAACCACTGCCACAATATTTATCTGATGTGGTAATACTTGTTATCCTCCCTTAACCTAAGAAAATAGGCACAGATAATGTGGTATCGAAAGATCCAACAGATATTTAATACTTTCGCAGGGAGCAGTAAGTATCTGGGCCTGTACTAAACATTTTGCTTCCTCACAGTATGACACTAGCATCAATATGGCTGCTTCAAACAGCCCAAGTTAAGGTGGAGTCTGAGATTCTCATCATAGAATCCCTATAGTGTGGAAGTAGGCCATTCGGCCCATCAGGTCCACAATGACCCTCTAAAGAGAATCTCACCCAGGCCCATTCTGTCCGCCCCATCCCTGTAACTCTGCATTTCTCATGTTTCATCCACCCTAGCCTGCACATCTTTGGCTTATGGGAGGAATCTGGAGCACCCGGAGAAAACCCACACAGACACAATATGTGCAAACTCCAGAGACGGTCACCTGAGGGTGGAATCGAGCCCAGGACCCCGACACCAGGAGGCAGCTAATACATCTCGTGGAAGTTGGGAACCTGTGCATCTTCCAACCTTTGCTTGATCTACCTCTATGTCTGGGGGTGAAACAAATTTTAAAATTTGTGTGAAGATTGGGGAGGACAGAGGGGAGAGAAATCAATGAGTGGTGCTCTCGTCCAGTAGGTAACACACAGTGTGCAAAATAAAGTTAAAGCAACTCCAGCGTTCTGATTGGATTCGACACAACTACTTTTGCGTTGCTGGCAAGAGGAAGGAGGGCTTTTTTTTTAATAAATGAAATGCTGATTTATTTCTCTCTCTCTTACAGCTGTCTAAATACACTCCAGGAGGTAAGCTGCAGATAACTAAATATTTCCTGTTTATGATATTAATTCCTGGACGAAGGCAGGGGTGAAATGAATGGACTGTGCTCGAGGGCTGGTACAGAGTTTGATGGACCAAGTGACAGCCCTTCTTTGCCCTTGCGGTTCTAGAACAGTCTGAGCAGCATTTTGGAACTGCCACATATCGGTTCTCCCCAAATACATTGAGATTTACCCTTCGGGCAATGAATTAAACACTGATAAGTTAACCAAGCCACGATCTACAATCGAGAAGAGGGAGTGAAATGGGGGGAGATGCTGGGGAGTGACAGTGAAGTGAGCTGGAGATTTCATGGCAACAAACTTTTACCCAAACATCCTCTTAAACTTCAGGACACCTTGCAAAATAGATTTAACCAAATCAGTTCTGAACTTTTCCTCCACAGAATGTGGCAAGGCCAGTATCTGTTGCCAATCAGTTGCCCTTGAACTGAGTCACTTTCTTAGGCCAATTCAGAGGGCAGTTAAGTGCCAACTGATTGCTATGGGCCTGGAGTCACGTGTAGCCCATATCAGGTAAGCATGGCAGATGACTCTCCCCAGCTGGATGAGTCTTATCAGTAATTGACGACTATTGTCATGGTCACCATGACTAATGGCTAGTTTTCAATTTGACATTTTTAGGACTTGAGTTTAAATTCTGAAATGTGGATTTGAACTCATCTCCAAGTGTTAGCCTGCTCCTCTGGAATGGTTAGTCAAGGGAACAATGCTACCAGCTTCAGGTAATGCAGTCTGTGCGATGAATATGGTATTAAATCGCCCCCCTGCCCTAGTGAAACAGTGAAACAATCCCCTTCAATTCTCCATCACTAGCAGGTTCTCCTGACTGTACGTGTTGATGTGTGACAATTTCTGCTGTGCTTTTTCCTGTCCAGTGAGGGCTGTGTATCTAATTTCCTGTCAGCTGTATCAATGTGATCATGGGGGATGTAAATATCGTTTTAAAACAAGCACTCGTTTAAACTATTAAAATTATACAGGCAATCCTGGGGTTATCAACGGGCTCTGTTCCTAAGTATGTTTGCAAGTCAACCAGAATATAATACTGGACAGTATAAAATATCTGCTCTTAAGTTTAAATATTAACAAAACTAAAATACCAAGCAAGCATCTGAAGAAGGGTCTCGACCCGAAACGTCAAACTTTCCTGCTCCTAAGATGCTGCTTGGCCTGCTGTGTTCATCCAGCTTCACACCGTGTTATCTCAGATTCTCCAGCACTGGCAGTTCCTACTATCTTTAAAATACCATGCATTTCTTTTAACTCTGTATTTTAAATTATCCTCACTCTAGGTGAAAAAGAGCTATGGGTAAATCTACAGGAACAGCTTTAAGAATGTCTTGCATAATATCCTCAAACATCACTAATGCCTTTCCAAAATAAGCCCCTTTCAACAACCTTTTTTTTCTCTTAATCTGTTTTAAACGTAAACTGCAATAAATTAATGGCAAGACCATCACTGGTTGATTTAACTGCTCACCATTCTGCATTCTTAGATTACAAGCAATTATAAATAACTTTGTAAAATGCCCCAGGCACTTTATAGCAGAGTACGTCAGACTAAGATTTGACATTGAGGTAAAGAAAATATTTCAGATTGGTGCGTAAAAACCAAAGCATAAAGGTAGGTTTTGAGGAGGAGAGAGCTGTTTTGGGGATCTCAAGCTTTTACAGAATCTCAGAATTGTTTCAGTGCACAATGAAGCTACTCTGCCCATCCTGTCTGCACTGGATTTCTGAACGAACATTTCACTTAGTCCCATTCCCTAGCTTTCTCTCCGTACCGCTCGCAGAACAAAACTTTTCACTGTACCTTGGTACATATGACAACAATAAATCAAATCAAAGCAAACCAGTGCATTTTTTCTCCTTTTTGAATTTTTAAATACTCTTTCATTAGATGTGGGTGCATCATTTAATTGCCCACCCCAACTGCCCTTGAGAATGTGGTGGTGAGCTATCTTGAACCTCTGCCCTCTGATTTAGGGACTCTGATTAATGCCTTTAGGGAGCGAATTCCAGGATTTTGACCCAGCCACACAGAACGAATGGCAATATATTTCCAAGTCAGGGTGGTGTGAGGCTCAGAGGGGAGCATGCAGGGTAGCTAAGAAGCTTTGGTGAGTTGCTGCAGTACATCTTGTAGATGTTTCACACTGCTCCTACTGAGCATCAGTGGTGGAGGGAGTGGATGCTTGTGAATGTGGTGCCAATCAAGCAGGCTGCTTTGTCCTGGATGGTATTAAGCTGCTTGAGAGTTGTTGGGGCTGCACTCATCCAGGCAAGTGGGGAGTATTCCATCACCCTCCTGACTTGTAGGTGGTGGACAGCCTTTGGTAAACCTTGCAAACAACGATGCATTTAATTTGACTAAATGTGTCTGAATCAGAAACTCTCATCGGGTGATGGGGTCCATCCAGGAATGACTTATCCTGTCATTGGCCGATTTTTTTTTCCCCTAATAACCTGACCGAGTTCCAAAACCAATGGTTGCTATGCCGCTGACGTTTCTCTTGTTGCCTTCAGTGATGCCGTTTGAGGAGGTTTGGAATCGCAGCCACTGTCGGGCCATTGAGGTGCTGGTGGACGTTGTTCGAGAGTATCCGAGCGAGGCGGAGTATATCTTCAAACCCTCCTGCGTACCTCTCCTACGGTGTGCTGGCTGCTGTGGCGATGAGAAATTACGGTGCACGGTACGGGAGATGTACAACGTAACGATACAGGTAAGAAATGGCGATTTGCAGCCCAGCAGGCACACACTTATCAAATGCTCGTGCTGCTCCCAAACAGGTTGAGCAGACGTATGCCAACCAAGGAACAGCAGGGAATGCTGTTTGCAGCTACCTCCCCACTGTAGCTCCTGGGTGTACTCCAATATCCAATGGAAAAGGGACAAGGAAGAGTACAGGAAAAGGCCCTTCGGCCCACCAAGACTGCGCCAACACATGGCTTCTTTCTAAACTTAGAAACCTTTTGCCTCTATGTGCTCTGTATCCCCCTAACCCCCAGCCTATGTGTGTATCTGTCAAACTTTGTTCTCACTCTTGTCTCCGCCACCACCTCTGGCAACATATTCCAGGCACTTGCCACCCTCGGTGTTTCCTTTTCTAAATAAAAACACTTGCCTCTCAAATTTCCTTTACCCCTTACTACCTTAAACCTACGCCCCTTGGTCATTAGCATTTCTTCCTCGGGTGGGGCAGACTCCAACTATCCACCCCCCCGCCCCTCCCACTGATATTTTTGTAAACCTAGATCAGGTCACCCCTCTTCTTTCAACATTGAAGTGAAAAGGAGCGAGGCCCCACACTTCTAGTAGTTAGTGGGAGAGGGTCAAAGAGAGAAATTTCCTGGAAGATTGGCCCATTTTAATAACCTTTCAGCCTAACAAATCTATACCAGCCTTCATGCCGCATTCAAACATCCTCCTCTGTTTCTCACTTAAATCCAGCATCGTGACTCGCTCGTGCCTTCTCTCTAATTGTCTATCTTTGCCTTAAATGCAATTGTATTATTCACTCCAACCACTCCCTGTGGTGTAATAGGAAGCAGAGGCAGGCTGTTTAGGGCCCATCAACTCTGCCCTGCCATTGAATGAAGTATCAGTTGCTGTTTTATGTTGGAATAGTTTCAATAACTCTTGAAAGACTGCCAGCTATGAGACACTCTAACTTTGTGAAGAAACAATAGCCAGGAGAATACCAATGTTTCCCAAACTTTATCCCCACAGTGGTCTCATTTTCAAGGCTTGAAAATTGTTAGCTCCCCTTAGTGAAGAGTGGGAGCGAGGGGGGGTCACAACTGTCAGAACTAATCTCCACCCCAGAATTTTACTTCACCCACTTGGAGTCCAGACCCTCACTCTGGGAAGCCATGCCTGACATTGACTTGGTGACATCTTATTTTCTTTTGAAATCCTGTGACTCGAATCTCTGTTGCTTCCTTCTATAACATCACAGACAATTGCAGTTAACCCTTGATGGGACTTGGTCTGGCACACTCCGTCACGCCACAGGAACAGGTTCCATATTCACATCATTGTGTTTTTTTTTAAGGATATGGATTTCATCTGATGCAGTGGGTTAGTGCACAAGACAGTATGGGCAAGGTCCCCGAGCTATGCTCGTGTCGACTCAGGGAGCACACAGGTTCTTGCAAGTGCTCACTCGTCTGATGCAAGACTTCCAAGAACTAAGCCTTCTGATGAAGGAGGAACTTAAGATCTTAAATAAACCTGCTGGACTTTACCCTCGTGTCGTGTAACCTCTGACTTTGTCCACCCCAGTCCAATACTGGCATTTCCACATTATTCCAAGAATTTTAAGTAGTTAGAATCCTCCTCAGGAGAGAAAATTGGACAATTCAGATGGGTAATCTTTAAGACCTGGGTGTTTGAAGGCAATGGTATGGTCCTGTATGCTATGTCAGTCAGTTCACTGCCCATCCATTGCTCTTGGTGGGGAAATGGTGTGTTATTTGTAAAGTCTATGGATCAGTTGTCCTCAGGGCCAGGCTCTTGCTCTGGGGTCATGCCTTAGAATTCCAGGAGACATAGAAGCAGAAGTAGGCCACTTGGCCCATCAGTTTTACTCTGCCATTCGATGAGATCATGACTGATCTGGCAGTCCACTTCCTCCCTCATAAACAAAAACAGAAATTGCTGTGGAAAACTTGGCAGGTCTGGCAGCATCTGTGGAGAGGAATCAGTTAACTGATTCACGTCCTTTCCCCATAACCCTTGATTCCAGTACCGATTTAAAAGTCTGTCTATATTGGCCTTGAATATACTGAACAGCCCAGCCTTGACAGCCCTCTGTGGTAAAGCACTCCCCATTCCTGACTATCCCTTGAGAAGAAATTCCTCCTCATCCCTGTCATTCATGATAAGCCGGTTTCTCTGAGATGATACCCTCTGGTCCTAGGCTCTCCCACAACAGGAAACACCCTCTCCGCATCTACCCTGTCAAGCTCCCTAAGGAATCTTTTAGGTTTCGGTGAAGGCTGTCTTTCTTTCATTTTTCTAAGTTCCAGTCTATCCTGATAAAATCCCTCCAGACCTGGTGTAAGCCTCCAATGGACTGTTTCCAATGCCTGTATATCTTTTCTTCAAGAAAGCAACTGAAACTGTTCATTACATTCTGAGTGTCGTCTAACTTTTACCCTGTATTATTAACGAGACCTCCCTATTTTTATATTCCATTCCCTTTGATATAAAAGCCAACATTCCATTTGCCTTTGCCCTATAAAGTGCTGAACTTGGATGCTAGCATTTTTGTGATTCATCTATAGATCTCCTTTTTGTTGCAGCTTTCTGCAATTTTTGTCCATTTTAAATAATATTCCATTCCTTCATTCTTCTAGGAGCAATACCATGCACTTTCTTAAAAGATATTCCATCTGCCAAGTGTTTGCCCTCTCACTTAGCTTGTCTGTGTATCTCTGCAGATTCTGTAACAAGCTCACCACTTCCAACCTAATTTTGTATCATCTGCAAAACTGGCTATTGTACATTTCACATCCAACTAATTCCTATAGGTATTGTAAATAATGGTGGCTCCAGCACTGGTCCCTGTGGGACTCCATTAGCTACAGACTGACATCCTGAAAATATCCATTTTGTCTCAGTAGTGTCTTCTAGACTGGTTGGACAGGTTTGTTCCTGTGCTGAATAACTCTACTCGTTAACCAACCCTGTCTTAATGAAAATATATCATCACCAAACTCTTATCTTTTAAGTAGCCTTTTAAGTAGCTTGTAATACCTTATCACAAGCTTTCTGGAAATCTAAATATATTACTTCTGTTTCCCCTTCTGCTTATCCTACTGTGTCACCACCACACAGAATCCAACAAGTTTGTCCGACATGAGTTCCCCTTCTGCTGGTGACTACGTTGAGGGCATGTGATCATTTCGAAATCCCAACAAAGCCAGTGGAATTTAAATTCAATTAATAAAATGATGAAATATAAAGCTAGTCTCACCGCAACAGGAGTCCATTTGAGAAAGGGAATGGCCCTTACCCTGTCTGTGCCACATGTGACTTCAGACCCACAGCAATGGGGTTGATTTTTAATGCCCCTCTGAAATGGGCAAGCAAGGCACTCGTTTCAAGGGCAATTAGGAATGGCTTGGCCTCGCCAGTGTTGGCTGCATCCAGACAAAGTGTGGCACAGTGGCCCAGTGGTTAGCACTGCTGCCTCATGGCACCAGGGACTCTGGTTCGATTCCATCCTCAGGCAACTGTCTGTGGGTTTCCTCCCACAGTCTGAAGATGTGCAGTTTAGGGTGGATTGGCCGTGCTAAATTGCTCGTATTGTTCAGGGATATGCAGGCGAGGTGGATCAGCCATGGGAAGTGCTGGGTTACAGGGATAGGGTAGGGGTGTGGGTCTGGATGAGACACTTGTCAGAGTGGCAGCATGGACTCAGTGGGCCAAATGGCCTGCTTTCACACTATAGAGCTTCTGGATTCTATAAATAGGTTCCTGGAGTATTTACTGAGTGGTTTACACAGTTAACTGAACCACGTTGTTGTTATTAATCATTTCAATAATTCACCTGTCAGTTTTAAGGTAGTGAATCATTTTGCATTAATCTTTGCCAGGTCATTAAATTGAAACCTTTGGACCATGTGACTAGCCAAGAGGAGAAAATCTTCACTGAGCACAGCAGCTGTGAATGTCGGTGAGTCTTGGGCTGAAATTGACCTAAACCAGATTTCATATTGCCTCCCACATGGGGTGTGGATGTACCTGGATTGGGGGGGGGGGGAGCTGAACCGAATAGTGTGCCTCTTCAGTGGGTGTGGATTCTTGCAGGTTACGTAGGTGTATGCAGGACGTATGGCACAGGCCATTCGGCCCAACCAGTCCATGCCAGTTTTTAATGCTTGAAGCGTCTTCCAACTCTTTCCTTGTCTAAACCTTCTGTTGTAACCCAGAAAAATATTATGGCTGAGAAAGACAGGCCATTCAGCTCATTGTATCTGTGCCTTCTGAATAAAGTAGCCGCCCATTCTCATCCCACTCTCCAGTTCCTGTTCTGTAGCCCTACAGGGTTACACTGCTTCTGGTGTCAGATCCTTTTCAAATGGGATGAGTGTTGCCAAACTGGCAATAAATTCCAGGCACTCACCATTCTCTGGGGAGGGCCGGATAAATCACCTTAATCATCTTCCAATCACCTTAACACTTTTGACCCCTGGTAATTGACTTTTGAACATAGAACAATACAGCGCAGAACAGGCCCTTCGGCCCTCGATGTTGTGCCGACCTAATCTAAGCCCATCCCTCTCCACTATCCCATCATCATCCATATGCTTATCCAAGGACTGTTTAAATGCCCCTAATGTGGCTGAGTTAACTACATTGGCAGGCAGGACGTTCCACGCCCTTACCACTCTCTGAGTAAAGAACCTGCCTCTGACATCTGTCTTAAATCTATAACCCCTCAATTTGCAGCTATGCCCCCTCGTACAAGCCGACATCATCATTCTAGGAAAAAGACTCTCACTGCCCACTCTATATAATCCTGCTATGAGAACTCAATCTTCCCTATCCACTCTATCTAAGCCCCTGTATTATTTCATATCTTTCAGCTAAGTCGTCTCTCAGCCTCCTCTGTTTTGAAGAAAACAGCCCTAGTCCCTCCAACTTTTCGTCACAGCTGCAATTTTTAATCCTGACAGACATTCTTATAAAGCTCCTCTGCATAGTCTTGAGTGTTTACACCCTTCTTGTAATGCAGTTACGAGAACTGTGTACACAAATCTATCTATGACTTAACCAGTGTCTCGTTCAGATAGAGCATTCCATCCCTATCCACATGTTCAATACCTTACCCCGTGAAGGAAAACATCCCACGTGTTACCTTCGTCGAAAAACCAAAAGAACTGCGGATGCTGTAAACAGAAATTGCTGGAAAATCTCAGCTGGTTTGGCAGCAACTGTGGACACAAATCAGAAATAATGTTTCAGACCAAATGACCCTTTCTCAGAATTTTAGGGATCACTTCTAATTATGCTCCTCTCTTCTTTTTTCTACCACCCCCCCATAAGAAAAAACATTGTGTCAACTCCATCAAATTCATTCCGAAATTTATAGGCCTCTATGCTTCTGTGGAAACTGACTCACACTGTAGGAAACTACAGAGAGTCATGAACACGGCCCAGTCTGTCACACAAACCAAGGTCCCATCTGCTAATTACAATTGTACATCTCGCTGCCTCAGGAAGACAGCCAACATTGTCAAAGACCCAGTTACAATCTCTTCCGTTAGGCAGAACATACACACCCACACCAACAGATTCGACAACAGCTGCTTCCACGCTGTTATTAGAACGGACCTTTCAAATTTCACATCTAATGTTGACTTTGCTGTTTGTGCATCATCTTTGTCGCCATAACTTTAGTCCTTGCTCTATTCTGTCGCTCCATGATCTTTGTTTGGTATATTCTTGTCACATGCATCTAGGTACAATGAAAATAATAAATCAAAAAAATCACTGGGGTATTGATGTTCCCCCTCTCTCATAAGTGGTCCATCCATCACACTCTCCTAACATCTCTCTGGCAGTGGTCACTGGACAGTGACTACCTGATCTACCCACGAACTCCAAGTCCAGTTTGTAATCTCCACCCCCTGCAACACCTTTGGGCTAATCCACTATCCATAGAGGCAGCAATGGAATCAGGATCATTCTTGGAATTTGTTGCTCACCTCTCCATTCTGTTTCGCTCAGTCTGTCTCTGAGCAGATTCTGGCTGGTGAAGGTCTTAGAAAGGAGGCAGACAAGACTTTCTAGAAATTGTTCCATTTGTGAGGGATTTTGATTAATCAAAGGGCAGAGAAAGTTGATGTGATTTGATTGAGATGATCCAAATCATGAAGGATTCTGATATGACAGTAAATAAGGAGAATTTTTTTTTCTAATGGCTGGAGGGTCATAAACTGGAGCGCACCAAATTTTAAAATAATTAACAAAAGGAGCAGAGGAGGAATAAGACGATAAAATATAGAATGAAATTAGGCCTTTTGGCCTATTGAACCTGCTTTGCCATTCAATCATGGCTGATGTGCTTTTCAACCCTGTTCTCCTGCCTCTCCCCATAACCCTTGATCCCCTTACTAATCAAGAGCCTATCCATTATTGTCTTCAATACACTCAATGACTTGGCCTCCACAGCCTTCTGCAGCAACGAGTACCACAGATTCACCACCCTCTAGCTGAAGAAATTCCAACTCCTCTCGGTTCTAAAGGGTCATCCTTTCATTGAGGTTGAGCCCTCACGTCCTAGTCTCTCCTACTAGTGGAAACATTTCTCCGTGTCCACTCTATTCAGGTCTCTGTGTTCTGTAATTTTCAAATGCCCCTCAAACCTTCCAAACTCCATAGAATATAGGCCCAGTGTCTTTGACCGCTCCTTGTGTGACAAGCTCTTCATCCTTGGGATCATTTTTGTGAACCTTCTCTGGACCCTCTCCAAGGCCAACACATCCTTCCTTGGGTATGGAGCCCAGAACTGCTCTCAATACTCCAATGGAGAGCATTGGAAGCAGGTTCAGAAGTGACTTCAAAGGAAATTGGACAAATTCTAAAATTTGGGGAGACAGTAATAGTAATGTCACTGGACTGGTCATCTGGAGCTCCATGGTTTCAAAATCATCATTGTAAATTTGCCAAAGATCCTCTAACAGCACCTTCTAAACTCTCAGCCACCTCCCTCGAAAAAGACAAGGGCAGTCAATGCAGGGGAACTCCACCACCTGCAAGTTCCTCTCTAAGCCCACTCCCCATCCTGGCTTGGAAGTATGCCGCTATTCCTCCAGTGTCGCTGGGTCAAAATCCTGGAATTCCCTCCCTAATGGCCTACAGCAAACGGACTGCAGTGGTTCAAGAAGGCAGCTTGCCACCTGTTCTCAGGGTTCTCAGGGACAACCAGGGACAGACAATAACTGCTGGACCAAACAGAACACTCACAACTCACTAGTGGATAAATAAAACTTATGTACAATTAATAAAGTCACATCTAGAATTGACAGTGACAAAGATGACCTCAGTACATGGTCACCGTGAAACTGAAATTGTTACAAAATCCCATCTGTTTGACTAATGTCTTGGGGAAGGATATCTGTCATATTATGTAGTCTGGCCTACACGAGACTTCAAAATGGTTGACTCTTAACTGCATTCTGGAATGGCCTAGCAAGCCCCTTGGTTGAAGGGTAATTTGGATGAGCATCAAATACCACCGATGTTCATGTCCCATGAAGCAATAAAATTTAATTTGCAGGGTTTTGGAGTGAAGAGCAGGGTGTGGGAGTAATCAGATGTTTTGTTTTGGAAGATCCTCCTTCCACACCCGCGCCCCCCCCCAACAGCTTTGATGGACCGAATGGCCTCTTTCTGTACTGTTGAAATAAAATCAGTCTGAATTTTTTCTTTCTCTCTCTCTTTCTCTTTAGACGACGACGGAAGAGGTTGAAAGGTGACAGGTATGAGAAGGATTCCTGTTTCCAGAAAAACTAGCTCTGGGACTCCAGAGGTGAAACATCTACTGTTTGTAACGTGAATGTTTGTGATCTTTTGCTCAAGAGATGAGTTTTTTTTTGGCCTTTTTCAGGAGAAACAACAAAAGGAAAGGCCAGAGGCGAAGGACAAAGATAGAAGACGTGCCCGAGCTTAACCAGTGAGTGTATAATCATTGATAACAAAGTGTGGAGCTGGATGAACACAGCAGGCCAAGCAGCATCTCAGGAGCACAAAAGCTGAGGTTTTGGGCCTACAGCATCTCGAGTTCCCATTATCAGTGTATAATCATTGTTTACATACTGAAGGTGAAGGGTAAAAACTTGATCTATTACCACATCTGTGGGCAACACATAATTTGAATTGAGATGCTGTCTCCAGATACACTCAGCAGATGGATGACTATATCTGTATCGTCTTTAAACAGCTCTTATCTAAATTGCCTACGACCATTTTTATTTGCTGTCTGAATGTCAGAAACTCTGCTACATTCAGCACAGTTCCTGCACTTTGCAACTGTCAATTCCCAGGCCAACAGCTTAATGTGATTTCAGGTACTGTTCTCATTTACTCGTTGTTTTTGTTACTATTATCATTTGCACAAGGGTATCCATGGACATGGTGGAGCATTGAGCACTCATTACCTATTCTTGAAGAGGCTGAATGGCCTCCTGTTCTTTACCTCCCTAAAGGTGGTTTCTTTGTAGTCTTTAATGGGATCATTAGTTTCTCTGTGGTTAAGAAGGCATTTAGCATGCTTACGTACTTGTAAGGCCTGTTTGGAGTACTGTGTGCAATTCTGGTCACCCTGCTATCGGAAGGATATTATTAAACAGGAGAGGGTTCATAAAATTTTTAACAGGATGTAAGTGGAGGGATTTGAGATTTAAAAATAGCCTGGGAGTTTTTTTTTTAACAGGAGCGTAAGAGGTTGGGAGTGACCTTATAGAGGTTTACAGAATTGAGTGTGGCTTGGATAAGGTGAATAGCAAAGATCTTTTCCCCAGGGTGGAAAAACTAGAGGGCATATTTTTATGGTGAGAGGAGAAAGATTTTTTAAAAAGGCAATTTAATTGAGTCATTCATGTGGCATGAACTCAGAGAAAGTGGTGAATGTGGGTTTATTCGCAACATTTAAAAGACATTTGGGTAAGTTCATGAATAGGAAAGGTTTGGAGGGATATGGGCCAAACGCAGGCAGGTGGGACTAGTTTAGTTTGAGAACTTGGTTGGCATGGACTATATGGACTGAAGGGTCTGATTCATGCTGTATGACTCTGACTCTATAACTGAGTGTTCATCTAGACCATTTGAGTGCAGTCAAGAGTCAACCATATTGCTGTGGGTCTGGATCATGTGTCGGGCAGATGAGGTAAGGAGAGGAGATCCCCTTCCCTAAAGGGGCATTAGTGAATCAGATGGATTTGTATAACAATGAACAATTGCTGTTATGGTTACTATCACTGACCAGCTTTATTTTTTAAAAATTCTTTCATGGCATATGAGTGTCATTGACATGTCCAGCATTTATTGCCCAGCCCTCATTACCTATAGGGGGAGACAATGGCCTAGTGGTATTATCACTAGGGCTGTTGATCCAGAGACCTAGATAATGTTTTGGGGACCCAGGTTCGAATCTTGCCATGGCAGATGGTGGAATGTGAATTCAATAAACATCTGGAATTAAGGTCCTAATGATGCTATGAATCCTTTGTCGATTGTCAGGAAAAGCCCATCTGGTTCACTAATGTCCTTTACGGAAGGAGACTGCTATCCTCACCTGGTGTGGTCTACATGTGACTCCAGACCCACAGCAATGTGGGCAATTAGGGATGGGCAATAAATGCTGCCTGGTCAGCGATACCCTCATCCCGTGAATGAATAATAAAAAAAGGCTTTTGCATAGTCATCCACATTGCTGTGGATCTGGAATCACATGTAGGCCAGACCAGATAAGGACAGCAGATTTCCATTAGTGAACCAGATGGGTTTCCTTTTTATGACAATTGCTAACAGTTACATGGCTACCATTTTATTCTAGATTTTTCTTTTTATGAATTTGGATTTCACCATCTACCATGGGGGGATTCCAATCTGATTTTCCACAAATTAGCCTGAGGTTCTGGATTACTAGGACAATGGCATTATCACCATGTCGTCATTGGGGTGGCTCAGTGGTTAGCACTGCAGCCTCACAGCGCCAGGAACCCGGGTTCAATTCCAGCCTCGGGTCACTGTCTGTGTGGAGTTTGTACATTCTCCCCGTGTCTGCGTGAGTTTCTTCCAGGTGTTCCGGTTTCCTCCCACAGTCCAAAGATGTGCAGGTTAGGGTGGATCGGCCATGGTAAATTGCCCGTTGTGTTCAGGGGTGTGTGGGTTATAGGGGGATGGGTCTGGGTGGGATGCTTCAAGAGGCGGTGTGGACTTGTTGGGCCGAAGGGCCTCTTTCCACACTGTAGGGAATCTAACGTAATCTCCATAGCTGTCATTGTAACCAAAACCTGGTAAGTGGGTGGAAGCAGAGCGGACTGATTCCCTTCTTCTGTTCTCGTTCTCTCTCTGTCAGATGCCCCTCATCGAAGCGGAGGCACCTCCAAGCAGCCTGAGGCCTGGCTTGCGAGATCACTGAACCGTGGAGAGACATTTTGAATGCGGAGCTGCGGCAATGACGAGCAACGTTGGCAGCTTCTTGATGTTGTTGCGGCTGCCTCTCCTACTGCAGCTGGCTGAGTGAACTGGAATTTGCTCATTTTTGAAGAGGGAGGAGGCCGAGAGGGAGAAGCACAGTGTGTGTGTGGGGGGGTGGGGGGGTTGCCTTTCAGCCCACAGGCTCTGCACTGGTTCTCTGAGTGAGCATCTTGCCTAGCACCATTCTCCTACCTTCAGCCTGTAACCTTGCACGTTCTTCGTACTCTCAAATCATTCTAAATGCCCTTTTGAAATTTGAAACCAAGCTTGCCCTTTTTAAGATGGTGCATTCCAAATCACTGCATGAAAATAGACTTTCATCTGTTTTGCTTCATTTACTAAAACTTGGCTTTTAAATTTTTAACCTTTTCTTTCACAAGTGGGGATAGTTTCTCCCGATCTCCTGCATCCAGACCCGTTTTGATTTGGAAAGTATCTCTATCAGAACTCCGCATCACCATGTTTTCGCTAAGGAACACAGTTCCCTACTGTTAACTGGAAACAGTAAAAGAATAACTCTTCTTTTAATTGTAATTTTTGAACAGAATATTCACTCAGCACGATCTATTTTAAAACTCTAATCCAGAAACCTTGTGAGCTGCACGAGTTGAGGAATTGCGTGTGTCTGTATTTTTAAACTGATCTGGAATTCCCCTCATTTTTCTGTAATCTATCTAAGGAAGAAACTTTGCTTTTATTTAGCACCTTTTGCAGCTTCAGGTCATTCCCCCAGTCACTTTGGGGGCAAAGGATTGAAGCATAATCACCGACCTGCAGGAAATGCCGATGAGCACACAGCAAGATCCCACAGAGGCATGTGATAAATTGATAATTACAAAAGGCACTTCCTAAAACAACCTGGGAAGTAGCCCCACGTATCGTGTTCTATTTGATTTGTGCTGGGGTGTAGTTGTATGTGTGCTGACCTGTGTCTGTGTGTGTGTGTGTGTGTTTATATGAGCACTTACTGTGACATCTGTTGAGGCTGCTGTGATACACTGGTAGTATCCCTACCTCTGAGTCAAGAAGCACATGTTCAGGTCCCACATGCTCCCGAGACGTGTCGTAATGTATTTAAACAGGTTGATTTAGAAATATTTGTAGTGTGATACCTGTTGCAATCTGTCACAGAATTATTCCAGTGTGGGAAAGAGGCCTTTCGGTGACTCTTGTCTATACTACCTCTGAGCAGTTTACTCGCAGCCATTCTCCGACCTTCTTCCCACGATCCTGCAAATCTTTGTTTTCTGATGACAACAGTCCAACTGAATCTACCTCCACCACAGCGTGAGGCAGTACATTCCAGACAGTGACCACTCACTGAGTGAAAACATTGTTCCTCATTGCTTTTCTTTTGCTTATTTTACTGATTTACTTTAAATCTGTGCCCCCTTGTTCACCATAGTTTCGAGAGCGAGAACAGTTTCCACTAGTGAGGGAATCTTGAACTATGGGGATATAATTACAGAATAACAGGATAATAACTGGGATGCAGAGAAATTTCTTCTCCTGAAGAGCGGCGAATGTCTGGAATTCTCTACACCAGAGAGTTGTGGAGGCTAGATCATTTAGAGGAAGTACATTTCTGAAATATCAAGGGGTTGAAGGCACAACAGTTGATACAACTCAGGAGGTGAAGCTGGGGTAGATCAGCCACGATCTTGTAGGGTAGCACGGGAGGCTTGAGGCCCAAGCCAGCTCCTATATATGTTATGATTTTGAAAACCTCTACCAAATCTCTGTCTTCCCTACTCCAGGGAAAACAGTCCCAACTTTTCTCCAATCTCTTCTCATAACCAAGGTTCCTCATTCCTGGAACCATTGTTGGAAAAGCTCTTCCACACCCTATCCAATCCCTCCATATCATTCCTACAGTGTGGACACCATACTCCAGCTGAGGCCAAATTAGTGCCTTTGATATTTTCCAAACAACCTGCTCAGATGTTATGACGCACCTCTGAAGCAGTTGGGACTTGAATCTGGACCTGCTGGCCCAGAGGTAGGGGCACTACCACTGCACAATAAAAGCCCTCAAATGTGTGTCTCCTACTGGATCCTCTTGCCCTTTTCTGGAGAAGTTGCAGTGACTGTAAGGGAACTGCTAGCTTTCCAAACAAAGCTTTTGCATCCTCCCTTGTAGTTGACTTTGAGTATGATTTACCATTGGCATTTCTTGCAAGTGACCCACTAAAATTCTGCACACATTTGTTGTGCAGCGGAATTTAATTGATATTTTGGACCTATCGTTCTCTCTCAAAAACCCCAAGGCGTAGGTTGAGCTACTCTGACATATGCAATAAAAATGCTTTATCTAAATAAAAATTTTTGTATTGCTAATTCCAATTTGGGTGCAGTGTAATTTGGGGGGGAAACATTACACACTTGTTAGTCGTCTTCAATTCTTCTCTTAAAGTTAAGTCTGAGCTACAAAGTTATAAGTTCCACCAATGGCAGGTTCCAAATGCATGTCAGCCAGAAGGAGAATTAACTCCATGTTGTTGGCAGCTCTCTGCTTCACACCAGCCATCAGCCAACCTCCTTCCTCCAATCACCATCACCACCAAAACGAGCCTGTGATGTGGGAACATATACGTACACATGATGGCATGAAATGGGCTGAATGGCCACCTCCTGCTCCGTTATAATCCTGCACTATTGTAGTCCAGAGTTCTGAATGGTGATGGCAGACAGCTGCAACATCTCCTCATCCCATGGCTGACTAGGAACTTCTAGAATCTCTCACCGTCTGTCATTGGTATTGGAAGGATTTACAAGTTATTGTTGCGGCTGTTTGTTTTTATGAGCACGTGCTCCTTGCTCCCCGAGTTGGACTTTAACCTGGATCTTCTGGTTCAGAATCAGCGCGAGGCAACCCATTACACTAGAGATCTACCTTCATTTTGACATTTGCCAAGCCAATTTGTGTTTGTAAGCTGTGGCGATGGTGCAGCAACCAGGGGGCTGTAAGCCGGTAATCAAGTTCAAATACAACTCCAGATGGATGACAGAGATATTAGAATCCCCTTCCCCTCCCCCATTTCTGAAGAAGGGTCCTGACCCGAAACGTCAAGTTTTCTTGCTCCTCTGATGCTGCTTGGCTTGCTGTGTTCATCCAGTTTCACACCGTGTTACTCCAGATGGATGACAGATGGGTTTCTGTAAGTTTCACGTCCTAAAATTGGAGAACCTAGTTCTAATAGCTACGTTAGTGTAGCTTTTGAGCTCTGGCTGAGGTATGCTGTTGGGTCTGAACAGAGGAATTGTTTCTCGTTTTTTTATACAAAATGGGAAGGAACACAGGGCTTGGGGCAAGGACTCAAAAATCCACCACTCGGTACAATCGTGGCTGATCTGTTAGTGGCTGTTCGATCCACTTTCCTGCCTCCACCCAATGACTCTTCATTCCCTTGTCTATTGAAAATCTATTTCAGCCTTGAGTAAATTTAATGACTGACTCCACGACACAGTCTCCACTAGGTGCTGGGGCAGAGAGTTCCACAACCAAATGACCCTTTTGAGAGAGAAACAAATCTCCTTGTTCATGTCTTGAAGGGGAGATCTTTTATGTTATTTCTGACAGTTTTCATCTTCCCCCACCCTCCACCCAAAAGCACGGTGGCTCAGTGGTTAGCACTGCTGCCTCACAGTACCAGGGACTGAGGTTCGATTCCACCCTCTGGTGACTGTGTGGAGTTTGCACATTCTCCCCATGTCTATGTGAGTTTCCTCTGGGTGCTCTGGTTTCCTCCCACAGTCCAAAAATGTGCAGGTTAGGTGGATTGGCCATGCTAAATTGCCCCAAAGTGTTCAGGAATGTGTACGTAAGGTGCGTTAGCCTTGGGGAACACAGGGATAGGGTAGGGGGATGAGTCTGGGTGGGATGCTCTTCAGAAAGTCTGTGTGCAACTATTGGGTCAAATGGCTTGTTTCCACACTGTGGGGATTTGATTCTTAAGAGAAAATGTTGCCTCAAGATCTTATATGTTTCAATGAGGTCACCTCTCATTCTTAACTCCAATAGATTTATGCCCCACCTGTCCAAACTTCCTTCCCTGAATTCAGGAAGAGATGTGAAGGGAACTGGCCAAAGGGGAGTTCAGGATAGAGGTACTACTGACAGAGGTGGGGGTGGGAAGACAATGTATTTATTAATGGATGAGGACGGAGGCAAGGAATCTTGCAGTGATCCCCAAAGACTGTCCACCATCTACTAGGCACAAGTCAGGAGTGTGACGGAATACTCCCCAATTGCCTGGATGAGTGTAGCTCCAACAACTTGAGAAGCTTGGCACCGTCCAGGACAAAGCAGCCCGTTTTATTGGCATCACATCCTTCCCTCCATCACTGACACCCAATACCACTTACAAGATGCAGTGGAGAAATTTGCCAAAAATCCTTAGCACCTCCCTAACCAACAATCACTTCCATCTGGAAGGACAAGGGCAGCATATACATGGGAACACCACTGCAAGGAAAATAAACAGGAACAAAAACAAAGTTGGTGGAAAAGCTCAGAGCTAACAAAGTGTGGGGCTGGATGAACACAGCAGGCCAAGCAGCATCTTAGGAGCACAAAAGCTGACGTTTCGGGCCTAGACCCTTCATGAGAACTGAAGGAAAATACCTGCCAAACTGCAACCACCCTGACTTGGAAATATATTTCTGTCCTTTTGCCATCTGTGGCTCAAAATCCTGGAATTCCCTCCTTAAGGGCATTGTGAGTCTACCTAGAGCACAGTTCAAGATGTCAACTCACCACTGACTTCTCAAGGGCATCTAAGGATGGGCAGTAAATACTGGCCCAGTCTGTGATTTTCTGCATTCCACAAGTGAATTAGAAAGATTGACTATGTACAAAGTATGGGGAAAAAGGGTGGGGGAGGTTCTCCCAGAGAGTCAACCGAGACACGATGGGCCAAGTGGCCTCCTTTAGTGCTGTAGCTGTTCTAGGTTGAATAAAAATCAGTGACCCACATAGCAGATAATTCCAAGTGAATGAGCAATGGACAGGAATATAATGTGCAGTTAACCCTGTTTTAAAAATAAAAGGTTAGAACAGTCAATGGGATTCTAACTATCTGACGAGGCCTCTATAAATACACGTGGCTTCAAACAATCAGGGCTTTTGAGATGCACCATTGGGCAGGCGATAGTGCAACTATGCTGAATAGTATTTTTTTGGGATTACAGAGGAAGCTTGCATAAGCGCTCAGACTGCTGGAGGCCAGGGTTGGCTTTCCAAACTTATTAGCCATGTGAATAGGAGGAGGCATATTTGAGACTACTGGGGTCACGGATGTGGAGTTTGTGGAAAATGTTTTCAGGGGCCATGCTGAAGGGATCATTGTCACTGACGGTCCCTCACAGACGAGGATGACTCTAAGGGTGAGTCCGGAGGTGGCTGTACAGACCAATGGGGCTCCCGCAGGATCTTTCACACTTGGGGTCAGAAGCTGGTCGTGGCATGGGGTAGAGAATGTGGGAATCCCATGGGGTGTGTAGGGTGTTGTTGTGGCAGCTTGGTCCTTGGTCCAGCTGGCTTCCATTTTCTCCAACAACAAATCTCGAGATGCTTGACGCCTTCCTGGATGCACCTCCTTCACTTTGGACAGTCTTGGGCCAGGGATTCGCAGGTGTCTGTGGGAATGCTGCATTTAGCTGGTGAGGATAAGGGGCTGTCTATGCACCTGAATTTGGAGATACACAGGGATCTTATATGGAAGTTGAGGCCTCAGCAATTTGCAACATCTATAATGTGTATTAAAGCTGGTGTTGGGAGGGGGGTAAAATGTTTTGAATTGATGCAACTAAACAGGATGGTGAGTATGCGAGTGAAGGTGTATAGGCTACTGTTAAGGGATAGTGACCTGCACTCAAATCCCACTTGCTTCAGAGGTGTGTGTGAACAGTTGATGACAAATGTTTAAAATATGAAGGAGTATGTACGTTCCCTAGGTTTACAGCGGGACCAGTAATCTGCTCAGTTGCTGAAACCTCACCAACAGATACCTAACCTTTAGTCTTCTGTGTTCAAAGCTTTGGAATTCCTGCCTTTAGCCAGAAAAGAGGTTCTGCTAAGCACGAATGAACAGCAAGGGATTAAACTAATAAGTGTTACCACACAGGCAATAATTTTTGGATTACTGCCTGACCAACAAGCAAATTGGCATCCAATAATTAAAATCTGAGAGCTGAATGCAAGGATTGATGTGTAAGAAGTGTGTTTTGATGTATATCACTTTAGCACCAATGGGAAGAGCAAGAGTGGCCTTTAGCTGGGGTCTCTTGGCTCCCAACACTATAGTCACCTCTGTCAGAATGAGGAAGAGATGGAAATGTGAAATAAGATAGACAAAGAAGTAGATATAGGCCATTTAGCCCATCGAGCCTGCTCTGCCATTCAATGAGATTGTGAGGCACATTTACGGAGATAAAACTTTAGACTTTAAGATCTAGAAGTTTTCCTACCTTTTGGCTATTTTTTGTGACCAAGATGGGGCCAGAGCAAACACTGTACATTTTTTACTATACTCCTATACTCAAGTATGTGACAATTAAATCTAATTCTAAACTCCACTTTCTTGCCTTTTCCCCATAGCTCTTGATTCCTTTACCATTTACATATTTATCAATCTCATTCTCCTCCGAAAAGGGGGAAGTGATGGCCTAGTGGTATTATTACTGTGCTGTTAATCCAGAAACCCAGATAATGTTCTGGGGACCCAGGATTGAATCTTTCCACGGCAGATGGTGAAATTTGAATTCAATAAATATCTGGAATTAAGAATCTAATGATGGCTGTGAATCCATTGCTGAAAAACATATCTGGTTCACTACATAAAAACCAAAAAAACTGTGGATACTGTAAATCAGGAAGGGTCACCGGACCCGAAACGTTAACTCTGTTTTCTCCTTCACAGATGCTGCCAGACCTGCTGAGCTTTTCCAGCAAATTTGTGTTTGTTTCTGGTTCACTAATGTCCTTTATGGAAGGAACTGCCATCCTTACCTGCTCTGACCCACATGTGCCTCCAGACCTACAGCAATGCAGTTGATTATTAACTGCAATTATGGATGGGCAATAAATGCTGCAGAGCTGGCGATGCCCTCATCCTGTAAATGAATAAAGGGAAAAAAGTTCTGAATAAATTTTCTAATCAACCTAGTCAAAGTTAATGTTACACACTCAAACTTAAACCTTCTGGTTCACATGTCCAGTACTCAAGAGCCTTAATCTTAATAAATGGTCAGAATTCACACCATACCAGGGCATAGTCCAAAGAAAACACAAGCTTTTGGAGTCTTATTCCTTCTTTCCAAATGGACCTGTCGGACTATAACCTGGTGTGGCATGATTTCTGGGCTTGACCATTCCTTTCCAACACTGGCACCTCCACGTCATTAATAAATAGGAGAGCAGAATCCAGGGACCTACTTCTAACTTGTTATTAGATTAGATTAACAGTGTGAAAACAGGCCCTTCGGCCCAACAAGTCCATGCTACCCCTTGAAGCATCCCACCCAGACCCATTCCCCTATAACCCACACACCCCGAGCACTACAGGCAATTTAGCATGGCCGGTCCACCTAGCCTGCACATTTTTGGACTGTGGGAGGAAACCCATGCAGACACGGGGAGAGTGTGCAAACTCCACACAGGCAGTTGCCTGAGGCTGGGATTGAACCCAGGTCCCTGGCGCTGTGAGGCTGCAGTGCTAACTACTGAGCCACCGTGCCACCCTATGTTCGGTTTCCAACTCGGTAACCAATCTGTTGCCCAATATGACCACCACTATGGCCTCAAAATAAAGGGAAAGCAAAGGAAAATAAAGGGACTGAGGTCAGGAGGAACTTCTTCACAAAAGGGTTGTGAATCTGTGGAATTCCCAGCCCAGTGAAGCCATTGAACCTCGCTGAACGTTTTTAAGGCAAGGTTAGATAAATTTTTGAACTGTAAACGAATTAAGGGTTATGGTGGGTGGGCGGTTAAGTGGAGCTGAGTCTCAAAAAGATCAGCGTTGACCTTATTAAATGGCGGGGCAGGCTCGAGGGGCCGGACGGCCTACTCCTAGTTCTTATGTTCCGATTGGAGGTTCTACACTGATTTGCCCCCTTTGCACAGTGTTCGCATGTGGGACCTGGTGCAACTAGGTACTGAAGTACAGCTATTCCTGTAGGGCCCTGCCGGTTGCATTGCTCGGTTTGCACGGCTGCCTGCGCAGGGTCGCATGCACCAACTGCTGCGTCTTTCCACGTGGCCTCTTGCTCACGTTGCAAGGCCTCGGGGGAGAGCGGCGCGTGCGGACGCCTGGCCGGGGTCGCCATGGAGACGGCCTGTCAATCACGCCGCGCTCACGAGGCCGCGCACGGGGCGGCGGAGGGGAGCGCAACCTAACTCGCCGGGCGGGGGCGGGAACCGGAGGGCGGTCCCGCCTCCTTGGATTGGTGGAGAGGGACGGAGGACTTCACTCTCCATTGGTCGGAGCCGTTGTCATTCAGTGAGGTAGCCCGTTGTGGGGTGGGGTCGGGAGAATCTGCTGCAGGTTTGGGTGAGAAGCGGTGGAGGCGACCGGGACGATCGAGGGGGTGGAGAAGGTAGGAATAGCCTCCATCCCCCGTGACTGGGGAGGGGGTGGATTAAAACATTGGGGTCCGGAGGATAAACATCTTCCACCCCCCCCCCCAACGTCGGGCACAGAGACCGGGGAACGACCGGTATCTCGGGGTGGGGGAGGAGACAGAGATCGGAAGGCGGAGTACACCCCCCGCCCCTTGCCCGGGAGTGAGGGGGTAGAGAATGTGGGGATAGAGAATGAGGAGGTAGAGAATGAGGGGGTAGAGAAAGTGGGGATAGAGAATGAGGAGGTAGAGAATGAGGGGGTAGAGAAAGTGGGGATAGAGAATGAGGAGGTAGAGAATGAGGGGGTAGAGAAAGTGGGGATCCCATCGGGGGGTGTAGTGAGGGGGTAGAGAATGTGGGGATCTCATCGGGGGGGGTTTAGTGAGGGGGTAGAGAATGTGGGGATCCCATTGGGGGGTGTGTAGTGAGGGGGTGGAGAATGAAGGGGTAGAGAATGTGGGGGTAGAGAATGAGCGGGTAGAGAATGTGGGGATCCCATCGGGGGGTGTAGTGAGGGGGTAGAGAATGTGGGGATCTCATCGGGGGGAGGTGTAGTGAGGGGGTAGAGAATGTGGGGATCCCATCGGGGGGGTGTAGTGAGGGGGTAGAGAATGTGGGGATCTCATCGGGGGAGGTGTAGTGAGGGGTAGAGAATGTGGGGATCCCATCGGGGGGGTGTAGTGAGGGGGTAGGGAATGTGGGGATCCCATTGGGGGGGTGTAGTGAGGGGGTAGAGAATGTGGGGGTAGAGAATGAGGAGGTAGAGAATGTGGGGGTAGAGAATGAGGGGGTAGAGGATGTGGGGATCTCATCGGGGGGAGGTGTAGTGAGGGGGTAGAGAATGTGGGGATCCCATCGGGGGTTGTAGTGAGGGGGTAGAGAATGTGGGGGTAGAGAATGTGGGGGTAGAGAATGTGGGGATCCCATCGGGGGGGGGTGTAGTGAGGGGGTAGAGAATGTGGGGATCTCATCGGCGGGAGGCGTAGTGAGGGGGTAGAGAATGTGGGGATCCCATCGGAGGGAGGTGTAGTGAGGGTGTAGAGAATGTGGGGGTAGAGAATGTGGGGATCTCATCGGGGTTGGTGTAGTGAGGGGGTAGAGAATGTGGGGATCCCATGGGGGGGAGTGAGGGGGTAGAGAATGTGGGGATCCCATGGCAGGAATGAGGGGGTAGAGAATTTGGGCATAGAGAATGTGGGGATCCCATCGGGAGGGTGTAGTGAGGGGTGGAGAATGAAGGGGTAGAGAATGTGGGGGTAGAGAATGTGGGGATCTCATCGGGGGAGGAGTAGTGAGGGGGTAGAGAATGTGGGGATCCCATCAGGGGAGGTGTAGTGAGGGGGTAGAGAATGTGGGGATCCCATCGGGGGTGGTGTAGTGAGGGGGTAGAGAATGAGGAGGTAGAGAATGTGGGGGTAGAGAATGAGGGGGTAGAGAATGTGGGGATCTCATCGGGGGGAGGTGTAGTGAGGGGGTAGAGAATGTGGGGATCCCATCGGGGAGAGGTGTAGTGAGGGGTTAGAGAATGTGGGGATCCCATCAGGGGTTGTAATGAGGGGGTAGAGAATGTGGGGGTAGAGAATGTGGGGATCCCATCGGGGAGAGGTATAGTGAGGGGGTAGAGAATGTGGGGATCCCATCGGGGGGGGTGTAGTGAGGGGGTAGAGAATGTGGGGATCTCATCGGCGGGAGGCGTAGTGAGGGGGTAGAGAATGTGGGGATCTCATCGGGGTAGGTGTAGTGAGGGGGTAGAGAATCTGGGGGTAGAGAATGTGGGGATCCCATGGGGGGGGAGTGAGGGGGTAGAGAATGTGGGGATCCCATGGCAGGAATGAGGGGGTAGCGAATGTGGGCATAGAGAATGTGGGGATCCCATTGGGGGGATGTGTAGTGAGGGGGTAGAGAATGTGGGGAGCCCATGGCGGGGAGTGAGGGGGTAGAGAATGTGGGGATCCGTTGGGGGGAATGAGGGGTAAAGAATGTGGGAATCCCATCGGGGGGGAATGAGGGGTAGACAATGTGGGGATCCAATGGGGCGGGGTGTAGTGAGGGGGTAGAGAATGTGGGGATCCCATGGTGGGGAATGAGGGAGTAGAGAATGTGGGGATCCCATGGTGGTGGGAGTGAGGGGGTAGAGAATGTGGGGATCCAATGTGGGGGAGTGAGGGGGTAGAGAATGTTGGGATCCCAAGGTGGTGGTAGTGAGGGGGTGGAGAATGTGGGGATCCCATGGCAGGGAGTGGAGGGGTAGAGAATTTGGGGATCCCATTGGTGGGGGGAGTGAGGGGGTAGAGAATGTGGGGATCCCAAGGTGCAGGGAGTGAGGGGGTAGAGAATGTGGGGATCTCATGGGGATGTGGAATTGATGGTGTGGAGAATGTGGGGATCTCATGGGGGTGTGGAACTGATGGTGGAGAGAATGTGGGGATCTCATGGTGGTGTGGAATTGATGGTGTAGAGAATGTGACGGTCTCATGGGGATGTGGAATTGATGGTGTAGAGAATGTGAGGGTCTCATGGGGATGTGGAATTGATGGTGTAGATAATGTGGGGATCTCATGGGGGTGTGGAATTGATGGTGTAGAGAATGTGGGGATCTCATGGGGGTGTGGAATTGATGGTGTAGAGAATGTGGGGATCTCATGGTGGTGTGGAATTGAATGTGGGGATCTCATGGGGGTGTGGAATTGATGTTGTAGAGAATGTGGGGATCTCATGGTGGTGTGGAATTGATGGTGTAGAGAATGTGACGGTCTCATGGGGATGTGGAATTGATGGTGTAGGGAATGTGAGGGTCTCATGGGGATGTGGAATTGATGGTGTAGATAATGTGGGGATCTCATGGGGGTGTGGAATTGATAGTGTAGAGAATGTGGGGATCTCATGGTGGTGTGGAATTGATGGTGTAGGGAATGTGACGGTCTCATGGGGATGTGGAATTGATGGTGTAGAGAATGTGACGGTCTCATGGGGATGTGGAATTGATGGTGTAGATAATGTGGGGATCTCATGGGGGTGTGGAATTGATGCTGTAGAGAATGTGGGGATCTCATGGGGGTGTGGAATTGATGGTGTAGAGAATGTGGGGATCTCATGGTGGTGTGGAATTGAATGTGGGGATCTCATGGGGGTGTGGAATTGATGTTGTAGAGAATGTGGGGATCTCATGGTGGTGTGGAATTGATGGTGTAGAGAATGTGACGGTCTCATGGGGATGTGGAATTGATGGTGTAGGGAATGTGAGGGTCTCATGGGGATGTGGAATTGATGGTGTAGATAATGTGGGGATCTCATGGGGGTGTGGAATTGATAGTGTAGAGAATGTGGGGATCTCATGGTGGTGTGGAATTGATGGTGTAGGGAATGTGACGGTCTCATGGGGATGTGGAATTGATGGTGTAGAGAATGTGACGGTCTCATGGGGATGTGGAATTGATGGTGTAGATAATGTGGGGATCTCATGGGGGTGTGGAATTGATGCTGTAGAGAATGTGGGGATCTCATGGGGGTGTGGAATTGATGGTGTAGAGAATGTGGGGATCTCATGGTGGTGTGGAATTGAATGTGGGGATCTCATGGGGCTGTGGAATTGATGGTGTAGAGAATGTGGGGATCTCATGGTGGTGTGGAATTGATGGTGTAGAGAATGTGACGGTCTCATGGGGATGTGGAATTGATGGTGTAGAGAATGTGACGGTCTCATGGGGATGTGGAATTGATGGTGTAGATAATGTGGGGATCTCATGGGGGTGTGGAATTGATGGTGTAGAGAATGTGGGGATCTCATGGGGGTGTGGAATTGATGGTGTAGAGAATGTGGGGATCTCATGGTGGTGTGGAATTGATGGTGTAGAGAATGTGACGGTCTCATGGGGATGTGGAATTGATGGTGTAGAGAATGTGAGGGTCTCATGGGGATGTGGAATTGATGGTGTAGATAATGTGGGGATCTCATGGGGGTGTGGAATTGATGGTGTAGAGAATGTGGGGATCTCATGGTGGTGTGGAATTGATGGTGTAGAGAATGTGAGGGTCTCATGGGGATGTGGAATTGATGGTGTGGAGAATGTGGGGATCTCATGGGGGTGTGGAACTGATGGTGTAGAGAATGTGGGGATCGCAAGGTGGTGTGGAATTGATGGTGTAGAGAATGTGAGGGTCTCATGGTGATGTGGAATTGATGGTGTAGAGAATGTGGGGATCTCATGGGGGTGTGGAATTGATGGTGTAGAGAATGTGGGGATCTCATGGGAGTGTGGAATTGATGGTGTAGAGAATGTGAGGGTCTCATGGGGATGTGGAATTGATGGTGTAGAGAATGTGGGGATCTCATGGGGGTGTGGAATTGATGCTGTAGAGAATGTGGGGATCTCATGGTCGTGTGGAATTGATGATGTAGAGAATGTGGGGATCTCATGGGGGTGTGGAATTGGTGGTGTAGAGAATGTGGGGATCTCATGGTGGTGTGGAATTGATGGTGTAGAGAATGTGGGGATCTCATGGCGGTGTGGAATTGATGGTATAGAGAATGTGAGGGTCTCATGGGGATGTGGAATTGATGGTGTAGAAAATGTGGGGATCCCATGCGGGTGTGGAATTGGTGGTGTAGAGAATGTGGGGATCTCATGGGGGTGTGGAATTGATGGTTTAGAGAATGTGGGGATCTCATGGGAGTGTGGAATTGATGGTGTAGAGAATGTGGGCATCTCATGGAGGGGTGGATTGATGGTGTAGATAATGTGGGGATCCCATGGAGGGGTGGATTGATGGTGTAGATAATGTGGGGATCCCATGGAGGGGTGGAATGATCATGTAGAGAATGTGGCGATTCCGTGGCGGGGGGAGTGTACATGTAGAGAGTGTGAGGGGCAAGAGAATGTGGGGATCCCATAAGCGGGAGTGAGGGGATAGAGAATGTGAGGATCCCATGGTGGGATTGGTGTGGGGTAGACAATGTGGATATCTGTAGTGGGGAGTGCAGGTTGATACTTGAGGGAAGTGGGATTTCTCATGGATGGAGGCAGATAATGTAAGGAAGAAGAGGGTAGACGATGTGGGTGTCCATGGGGAGAGGAGGGCGAGACAGAATTTGGGTGTCCTGTGGATACATGTTTAGAGACTATGGGGGTGACAGCTTGGTGAATAATGGAGAGGGTAAATTGTGTGGCAGTACACTCAGGTGAGCGCAGATAGTGGAGGAGTGGACAGGAAGTGTGTGGGTCCAGGGAGGTGCTAGCAGTAGATGTGGTGTGCAGATTACGTGAGTGCCCTGAGGTCGGGGGATGAGAAGATGGGGTTCCTAGTGAGGACAATGTGGGGTGTCTCAGTGTCAAAGGATGTGGGTTGTGTGAGATGGAAGGAGCTTGTGAAGGGTCTGTGGCTGGAATCCTGTTTGGGAATAAAAAAGTTGAGGGCCTAGGGTTTAGGTTTAACATTCCCTGTGCCCATACTTAATATGGTATTCGGGGAGTGCATATTCTGATGGGGCAGGGAGGAGAGAGGAGATAGAGAATTGAATTTATAATGTGGGGCAGTTTCCAGTAAGCTGAATGTAAACTTGGGATTGAATTGTGTGGTATTTTGGTCAAGGTGTCAGTTTTTGCTGTATCTCTGCTCTATCAGATTATTTTGCAAAATTATTCTATTTGAAAGTAGCAGTTTGTCACAGGAATCATTGTTTCAATTTGTTTGTATGTTTTTACAGATTTTTGTTGCTTCAGCTGTTCAGGGCTGGGGACAGCAGGAACTCTGCAGGATTGGAGAGCAGTTTATCAGACAGTTGTAAGCTTCATGTGACCGACAATTTGCAGCAAGTCTCTGTCTGCCCCTGAATTATTACGGTGAGAAAACAGGGGTAAAATGCTTAAAAACACCAGCAAGAAGGCCCTCAATCTGAAGTTGCTCATGATCTGCTAGTTAAATTAATTCAAGATTTTATACTTGTTGTGATTTTCATTGAGTTAAATCTCTATTTCGCACTTAATCCATTTCTGTTTTCACTGTGCTGCTCTTGAGTCACTTGTCAGTTGCAGATTGAATGTCAATGGTTGCTGTTGTGGGGTGGTTTGTGGCTGGCTGACTGCATCTTCCTGCACTTAAAGCTTTCTTCTTCATCCATTATAATATCCATTGCTTCAGGAAGCTCGAGGATGCCCAATGAAAATTTAGCTAGCTGATAAGTTGCATCCATTTCGGATTCGGTGTCATGAATTTTAAATCTTGAGATTGCTCGTATGGGTGCACTGCAGTTTGCTGTCTGCGTCCTGCCAACATGTTGTTTGTGAAAAACTGGCTTACCAGTCATTTCAGAAAGCTGTTGCTATCAGATAGGCCAATGCGGTCCCAGGGATGATGAACAAAACAATAAGCTTTCTTAAGCTCAAGGAGGCAATTAATTGCAAATAACAGCATTGAGAACCTTTCATCAGTCCATTTGGACTTGGTTAGCATTGATCCATTTTACAAGCCTTCTCACCCTTCTATTGTGAATTTATTAGCGCAAACTTTTCTTCCCTTGAACCTCATAACACATTTAGCGTCTCCTCAAATTATACTCAACTACTCATTGTAGTAGTGAGTTCTACATTCTACATACATACAGAATCTGGAAATGACACAACCCAATTTAAAACAGATTATATAAATACCAGGAGGAGTGGAACAACATCGCTTCGTCAGAGGCCACACTGGTGTTGTTATCTAGCATGGGGACAATGTCTGTACAAGAACCAGCCAGCTTGGTGAGCAAACCAGCAACCTCAGTTCTACATTCTTCCCAGTTTGTGGGTGGAAAAAAATTCTCCTGAATTGCCTTAGAGATATTAAGAATTGCCGTTGCAGCAGAAGCTCAGATAAGGTGTAGAGCTGGATGAACACAGCAGGCCAGGCAGCATCAGAGGAGGAGGAAAGCTGACGTTTCAGGTCTAGATCTGTGAAGAATCTTTTTCTAAAGAAGTCTCCAGGTCCGAAACGTCAGCTTTCCTCTTCCTCTGCTGCTACCTGGCCTGCTGTGTTCATCCCGCGCTACACCTTGTTATCTCTGAAGTGCCTGTTGTCACAAGAAGCTCCCACAGAAACCTAAAGGACAGGATGAATGGGGTTTCTGTTAAATTAGAGAGTCTGCCAAGCAGTTGGTACAGAGAGGTGAAGAAAATAAGTCACACGGGAAGTGCCAGGATGAATTTATCTTGTGTGAATTGTAGAATCACTGCAGTGTGGAAAGAGGCTGTTCAGCCCATTGTGTCACCAGCCCTCCGCAGAGTTCTCGCCCAAGCCCAACCCACCCCCACCCTATTCCTGTAACCTCGCATTTACCATGGATAACTCACCTAGCCTCCACATCCCTGGACACCGCAGGCAATTTAGCATGGACAGTCTGCCTTCATGCAGACAGTTACCAAGGCTGAATCAAACTCAGGTCCCTGGTGCTATAAGGCATTAGTGCTAACCAGTGAGCAGCTACGTTGCCCCTAGTTATTGATAAGATGCTGAGTTGACAATGTAGGACAATGGGATCAAGTAGGGGAGGATCAGTGAACCAAATGGCCATCTACTGTGCTGTTATGATTTTTTAAAAATTAATTTGTGGGATGTGGCATTGCTGGCTGGCCAGCTTCTTTTGCCCATTCCTAGCTGACCTTGAACTGAGTGCCTTGCTAGGCCATTTCAAAGATCAGTGAGAGTGGATCTGGAGTCATGTGGGCCAGACCAGATGAGTTTTTCTGACAATTGGCAATGGTTTCATGGCCATCATTAGATTGTTAATTCCCAATTTTTGTTTTATTGAATTCAAATTCCAACACCTGGGGAATGTTAGGGGATTAAAACCCAGGTTCCCAGAACATTAGATGAGTTTCCATATTAATAGTCTACATTTCCACATTAATACCACTAGGCTATCGCCTCCCAGTGTCCTATGACTAATCCTTTGTTGGAAAAGATTGCACATGGCGGGGAGAGAACAGCACCAGGTCATTCGGAGCATGGGTGGAGGGGGTTTGCTCTCCAATTCCAAATCTGTTTTTTAATTCATCACAGAATGTGGGCAATGCTCGCTAGTATACCCCAGATGATAATTAAGGGTCAGCCATTCTGCTGTGCATCTGGAGTCATGTGAAGGGCAGAGATAGTAGGAACTGCCAATGCTGGAGAATCTCAGATAAAACGGTGTGAAGCTGGATGAACACAGCAGGCCAAGCAGCATCAGAGGAGCAGGAAAAACTAACTTTTCGGGTCGAGATTTTCTGGAGAAGGGTCTCGACCCAAAACGTCAGCTTTCCTGCTGCTCTGCTGCTTGGCCTGCGGTGTTCATCCAGCTTCACACCGTTTTATCTTATGTGAAGGGCAGGTTGGATAAGGATGGCAGATTTCCTTCCTAAACGACATTAGTGAACCAGATGAGTTTTTACGACAATCAACAGTGGTTATGTGGTCACCATTAGGTCTTTCTTCCAGATTTTTTTAAAAAGTGAATTCAAATTTCAGCACCTGCTGTGCTAGGGTTCAAACCCATGACCCCAGAGAATTAGCCTGGGAAAGTGAATTCCTAGTGTGGTGACATTACCATGCTGCTACTCACTCTGCCTCTCTCTCACATATGTTCCCTCTCGGCGCACTCTGTCTCACGGGCTGTCTGACAGTCACTTGCACACTTGTGCTCTCACAAACGCTGAGAATGATATTCCTTATCGATGTTTTCTCTTTCAGTGAAACATGTCTTTGGATAAAGTGCCTGTTGTCACAAGAAGCTCCCACAGAAACCTAAAGGACAGGATGAATGGGGTTTCTGTTAAATTAGAGAGTCTGCCAAGCAGTTGGTACAGAGAGGTGAAGAAAATAAGTCACACGGGAAGTGCCAGGATGAATCAGGACATGTTGCTTCAGGAGCCAGAAAAAGATTCTGGTTTTTCAGGTAATTAGTTGGGGGAAGGGAGAGGGTGTGGGGTGGGATAGGTGGGTTTGAGTGAGGATTTAAAATGCATGCAGACTGCCTCTTTGTTTGAAATACTGCGACAACCTGAAGATGACTGGGTGCCACATTTTCCAGTTTGGGTCAACAAGTGTACATAAGCTACCACCACTCTACTGCAACAGAGATAATGGGAACTGCAGATGCTGGAGAATCCAAGGCAATAAAATGTGAGGCTGGATGAACACAACAGGCCAAGCAGCATCTCAGGAGCACAAAAGCTGACGTTTTGGGCCTAGACCCTTCATCGGTCTAGGCCCGAAACGTCAGCTTTTGTGCTCCTGAGATGCTGCTTGGCCTGCTGTGTTCATCCAGCCTCACATTTTATTGTCTTATACTCTACTGCAACAGTTCAGTTCATAACAAGCACCCTATACACTCAACAAAATGGGAGACATTACATCTTTATGATGAGAAATAGGAGTAGGCCATGTGACCCATGTAGCCTTTTCTATTTTCATAAAGTAGCTTATATCTGCCTCCATTTCTCCACATGGCCCTTTGATTCTTTTACTAGCTAGAAATCTATTTTTAAATTTTCTTTATTCATTTGTAGGATGTGGGTTTTGCTGACTGGGCCAGCATTTATTGCCCTTGAGAGGTTTGTGGTGAGCTACCTCCTTTTAACTGCTACAGTCCATTTGAAGTGTGCTGTGGGGAGGGGAGTTCCAGGGTTTTGACTCAGTGACTGTGAAAGGGCGGTGATATCTCAAGTCAGTGTCTGAGAGACTTGGAAGGGAACTTGCAGTTGGTGGTGTTCCCATGTCTGAGTTTGCTGCCTGTTGTCATTTCTTTTGCTTTAGTTAATATCAGATGGTCTTCGCTCTTGAATTTCTTTAGCAATCTGACACAAGTAAATGGTGTAGCATGCCACCGTCAATCCCATCAAAGTGAATCACATATAGACCGGACCAGATAAGAAAGGCAGATTTCCTTCCCTAAAGTGTATTAGTCAACTGGGTGGGTTTTTACAACATTCAACAATGGCCTCCAGGTCATCATCAAACTCTTTAATTCCAGATTTTTTAAAAAACTTCACATTCCACCATCTGTGATAATGGGAACTGCAGATGCTGGAGAATCCAAGATAACAAAGTGTGGAGCTGGATGAACACAGCAGGCCAAGCAGCATCTCAGGAGCACAAAAGCTGACGTTTCGGGCCTAGACCCTTCATCAGACCTCTCTGATGAAGGGTCTAGGCCCGAAACGTCAGCTTTTGTGCTCCTGAGATGCTGCTTGGTCTTCTGTGTTCATCCAGCTCTACACTTTGTTACATTCCACCATCTGTTGTTTGAATCTGGATTTGAATCTGAATCCCCAGAGAATGACACTGGACCATTAGTCTAGTTAAACTGCTACACCATCACCTTTCCATCTTACCATGTGTTTGATAACATCATGAGCTGACCGACTTGAAGAGTGTGTTTAAAGGGACACTGTAGTGTAGGCATAGATATAGTGCCGATTTTTTTTTTTCTTTAGAGGGACATGGACCAAAAAAGAGATAAGTGAGACTAGTTAAATTTAGGAATTCTGGTTGGCATGGAAAGTTGGAATGAAGGGCCTGTTTCTATTCTGTATCCCTCTATGACTCTGGGCATCACTGACAAGGCCAGCATTTGCTGTCCATTCTGAAGTGCATCTGAGCTGAGTAGCTTTCCATGTAATTTCAGAGGGCAAAAACCAAAAGAACTATGGATGTTATAAATCAGGAACAAAACAAATGTTGCCGGAAATGCTCAGCAGATCTGGCAGCATCTGTGAAGAAAAAATCAGAGTTAACATTTCGAGTCCAGTTCTGAGGAAGAGTCACCGGACCCAAAATGTTTACTTTGATTTTTTCTTCACAGATACTGCCAGACAACTTCTGTTTTTGTTCCTGATTTCAAAGGACAATTAGTAATCAACCATATTATTGCAGAGGTACAAAAGTTATGCAGTGGTATAGCAGTATTTTTGCTGGTCTAGTAAACCAGAGACCAAATAATGATCTGGAGATACGGGTTCAAATCCCATCATGGCAAATGACGGAACTCAATAAAAGCCTTGAATTAATGTTCCTTAGGTAAGGAAAACTGCTCTACTCATCTAGTCTGGCCTATAAGAGACTTCAGAAATGTGGATGACTTTTAACAGTCCTTTGAAATTGTCTAGCAAGCGACTATCAAAACCGCTAAAAGTCTCAAACTGATGAAAATGAATAGCATTGAGCTAGACTCTAGAAACAACAGCAAACTGAGCCAGCCTTGCAAAATCCTCCATACCTGCATCTGGGGACTAGTGTCATAACTGGGTGAACTGACTCATAGCATAGTCTAGTCAAGCAACAGCCTGACATACTCATACTTACAGAATCATACCGAACAGATAATGGTGGAATACAGGTGGGAGAGAGTTGTCCTGGGAGTTCTAACCATCAAAGCCTCATGACATCATACGTGGGTATGAAGTTGAGATTAAAAGAGATTATTTTCACTAGTAAGGATCTGGAATGTATTGCCTGAGAGCGCAGCAGAAGTAGATTAAATTGCAACTTTCAAAGAGATTTGGATAACTATTGGAATACAGAAAAAAGCAGGATTATGGTGAAAATAAATCTAACTGTTTAGTTCTTTCAAAGACCCAGCACAGGAACAATGAGCTGATCAGTCTTCTGTGCTGTGTCATTCTCTGATTGGCATGCACAGATTATTTACCAAGCTCATTTCCATCAGGTCATAGTGATATGATGGTCCATGTTTGAAAATGGTGTGTATTGTCTTTGTTTTATCTTTGGCTGTGCTATTTCGTCTCTGCCATGTCCTCAGACACTAGCTCAGACTATCTGAGTACACTGGAACAGACCGACTCAGAGGATCCACCTTTGCAAAAGAGGCCGGCTGTGTCAAACCACATGGAGAGAACCACAGCTCTACAGAGCTCACTTCCCAGCCTGACTCCTGTCTACATTGTGAAGAATGTTCTTCTGAAAGAGGTACAGACCCTCTCTTGCTCCACAATGCCCTGTAGTAAAACCTCTTTAAGGTGTGGGTTGGGATAGGGAGAAATGTAAGGGCACAAAGTGTGGCATATGTGAGTCTAGAGTCATGATATCTGCTTGTTCACGTTCTTTGGAGAGTTTCACTGGGCCCAGGCGAGTACCCAGTAGAAAAAGAAGGATCAAATGATGCTGCAGAACTCTTGTCTGTGCAGTGACCCGATGAAAAGGCACTGATGCTATCACTTTGTGAATAATCTGTACATGCGACTATAAGATGTAGGAGTGGAAACAGGCCATTCAGCCCATCCCATCTGCTGTGTCATTCAATGAGATCATGGCTGGTCTCATCTCCACTTTCCGGCCTTATCTCCATAACTCTTGGCCTCTCATTCATTAAAAAATGTCTACCGCAACCTTTAATGCTCGAGTGACCCAGCCACAACAGCCCTTTAAAGAAATAAACAATTCTAACAGATTCACCACTCTCTCACAGAAAGAAAATCCTTCTTGGCTTAATCTTAGACAGAAGAGTCTTTACTCTGAGATTAAGCCCTCTGGTCCTAGACACTGTGATAGGAGAAAACAACATCTCTGTATCCATCTTATCAAGTCCCCGAAGAATTTTACATGTTTCAATAAAGTTGTATGTCAGTCTTCAAAACTACAATGAGTATAAGCCCAACCTACTGAACCTCACTTCATAAGACAATCCCTACCCAGGATCAACCCAGTGAATCTTCTCTAGTCTACCTCCAATTCCACTACATATTTCCTTAAATAAGGGGTCTAAAACTGTCCACAGTATTTCAGCTGTGGTCTGTTTAGTACCTTGTATAGTTTTAGCGGGACCTCCCTAGTTTTGTACCTCATTCCCTTTCAAAAGTAGGCCAGCATTCGATTTGCCTTCCTTATCATCAACTGAGTGTCTGTTTTTTGTGAATCATGTATGTGTATTCCCAAATCTTTTTAAGTTGCAGCTTTCTGCATCTTTGTCCATTTAAACAAAATCAGAAATTGCTGGAAAAACTCAGCAAGTCTGGCAGCATCTGTGGAGAGAAAGCAGAATTTACATTTTGGGATCAGTGACCCTTTTCCAGAACAGCTCTGAAGAAGTTTTTCCAGCAATTTATGATTTTATTTCTGATTTCTAGTATCTGCAGTTTTTTTTTCAAATTTAAATGATATTCAACTTTTTTTTATCTCAAAGTACATAACCACACATTTTCCCCATGTGATATTCCATCTGCCAAGCTTTTTGCCCGCTTACCTATATGTATGTCACTCTATGGTCTCTTGTCATCCTCACTACTTGCCTTCCCAAGAATATTTTTTGTCATCTGTAGACATGGTAAGAATGCATTAACTTTCATTATTAATATAAATTCTAAATAATTGTGTTACCAATACTGATTCCTGTGGCACTCTAAGTTCTAGGTTTACATCTCATGTTGCCAAACTAAAAATGTTCCCTTTATCCCAATTCTGTTTTCTATCATCTGTCGTCTGTCTTCATCCTCTGTCAATCCAATATGCCACTCCAATGCCAGGGCATTCGTCTTATTAAATAACCATATGTGCAACACCTTACTCAAAAGATTTTTGGAAATTCAACTATATTGCATATACTGGTTTCTCTTTATCCATCTTGCTTGTTACCATCTCAAAGAACCATAAATTTGTAAGGCATGATTTTTCCTCATAAAGCTATCTTGACTCTGTTTGATGACATCTTATGTTTCTAAATGCTCTGCTTTTGTATCCTTTATAATCAGTTTTAACATTTTCCCAATGATAAATGCTGAGCTGACTGGCCTATAGGTTACCTGTTAATTATCTCCCTTACATTTTTAAATAAGGATGTTGCATTGGCAATTTTCCAATCCTCTGGAACTTTTCCAAAATCTAATGATTGTTGCTACTAAGTGCATCCACCATCTCTGCAGCCCCTTCCTTTAAAGTATTAGAAACATGACCATCTCTAGCCCCATTAGTTTCCTTGGTACTTTTTCTCCGTGTGATACTAATTTTCTGTTTCCTCCCTTGACCTTTATCGCTTTCAATATTTAGTATTTTTGCAATGTTATTAGTATCCTCCACCATAAACACTGATAGAAAGTATTTGTTCAACTCCTCTGCCATTTTTTGATCCTCCATTGTTATCTACTCAGCCTCATTCTTTGTGCTCACTACTGCCTCTATCTTTCTCCTTGTATATTTACAGAAGATCTTCCTGTTTGTTTTTATGTTACATGTTACTTTGCTCTCTTAGTTTATCGTTCCCTCTGTGTTAACTTTCTGGTAATCTTTTATTGGATTTTAAAGCTTTCCTAATCCTCTTATTTACTTTGAATTTGACCAAGATCCCTGTCTAGATTTACACAGCCAAAGTACTGCCCTGTAGACACCACATCACAGTGAGGAATGCTCTGACAAGGAGGAGCAGTTTGAGGGGGCAGGTGGTGTGGCTCCTCAGCCTGCACAATTGTACAACTCACGGCTGTGGACAATGATCCCTGTTCACTTTAAAGGGCAACTCCACTTTCTGATCAGAGCATTGAGTGTACAATACGAAAGCAAATAAGGTTAATGATGGGTTTAACACCCAAACCAATGGCTCCGTCTCAGCTTGTTCTTAAAGCAATACTGTAATATTGACATTGAAGTGTCTTCATGTCACAGATAAAGATTGGCATATACAAGAATGAACCACTTGCTATGTGAATGATTAAATTGACTCTTCCTGTTTCCAAGGCTGTTTCCGATTTTATAGCCCAGACACAGCATTCTGACCATTTTTTACATTGGACTAAACAAGATACTACTACTGCTCATCATCTGCTCACTGTGCTAGCAATGCTGACCTTGCTATTGTTAGTCAGTGTGTGTCCACTGACAGGATGGTCACACACTGAAGGTGTGCTCTCTTATTATGTACTTGTCTGAATAATAGTGAGCCTCACAGGCAGTGACTGCATGGAGGTTATTGCATGCTCGCATGGACCAGTTGCACCGGAGTTGGGGGGCTGTTCTTGTTGCATGCTTGCAGGTAATGGCAGTCCCTTTACATCCAATTGGATTCTAATTCTGCTTTGCCCACTGCCTTGTTTTGAACAGCCTCTATCTATTCCAACAAGGAGTCAGCTTGTCCAAGCCCAGCTACAAACGTGGGGAAGCCAGCACTCCCTTGGGACATCAGCAGGCCAGACCCGAGTGGTCTTCATTGGACAGCCTTTGGCACCTTCTTTGAAATCACAGAAAACCGAGTCAAAAACTGGGACAGGCAAAGATACCTACCTTCCAATTTTAAATGCCTACCCAAGGATAGCTCCTCTTCCAGACAAAAGCCGGGATGACAGCAGCAGCCAGGGTCAGGAAGGAAACCGTGTGGCCCAGGACGACAGGACTGCCGATCACAGCAAGAGCAAACGGTTATGCCTGGATGAGCCGTGGGTGCCCCCACAGGAATATCACCAAAACAAACAAACCTCACACATCACACCAGTGGGCCACAGCCAGCAACCTGAGAATGCACAGCAGACACCCTCTATTGGGCCAGTGCACCTCTACACTCAGTTTGATGTCTCTGTCTCCCCATCACCATTACTTTCTCCGAATCCTGCTCTCCAGTCTGAATCCTCTGACTCTTTGCACTCATCGTCGTCATCATCCTCCCCTGCCTCCACGTTTTCCCGTGCTCTCAGCAGCCAGTCACCCTGTGGTGACACTGCTAAACTGGCTGACCGAGCCCCCAGGCGACCAGACCCCAGTCCCACCAAGGAACGGCGCTTCCGCAATACGGTGGAGATCCTGAGCAGGTCAGGGCTGCTGGAGATTACATTGAAAACCAAGGACCTCATCCGGCAGAACAACGGCACCCAGCAGCAGATTGATGAACTGAAGGAGCACGTTCGGCTTTACTGCAGCGCTACCCAGAGCCAGGACCCCCGGGCACTGCTGAGGCTCCAGGAGACAATGAAATGCTCTGGGAGTTACGGATCAATGACCAGTGCTCCCGCTTCCTCCTTTGCTGCAAATCAGCCACTTCAAGCCCCCACTGAGCACGCACCCCTACTTTAGCCAGGAATCTTCAAACTAAAGACCTTGTTCCCTGCACTAACACGAGTCAGAAAGTGGAGTCCAGCTCTCATCTCAGTGAAAAATGTAACAGTTTCAAGGGGCTATATTTTAATTCTTTCATGCTATGTGGGTGCTGTTAGTAAGACCATCATTTGTTGTCTATCCCTAATTGACCCTGAACTGAGTGACTTGCTGTACCATTTCTGAGCAGTTAAGCATTAACTACAATCATTGTGGATCTGGAGTCCTATGTTGGCCAGACTGGGTAAAGACAGCAGCTTTTGTTCCCTAAAGGACATTAATTGACCAGATTTTTATGACTGCCGTCTCATGGTCTCCATTACTGGGACTAACTTGTTTTCGTTTCACCAGCTGCCCTGCTGGGACTTGAGCTGATGTCCCCCAGTGCTTTAACATGGGTGTTTTCGATAACTGCTGTTTCATTGCCACTACACCACCATGCATTCACATTGAAGGACAATATAACTGCCTCTTACAAAATATGCCATACGTATTTAGATGTGAATATCACCAGATTCCAAATTTTTAAAACAAAATTCACCTTTTACAGTTTTTTCACTTTTTTTGCATAGAGCCAATTTGGACTCGGCAGAAATGGTCTACTTTTGTTCTTTATTCATTCACGGGACAAGGGCATTGCTGGCTATGCAGCATTTATTGCCCCATCCCTAATTGCCCAGAGGGCGGTTAAGAGTCAACCACGTTGCTGTGGGTCTGGAGTCACATTTAGTTCCGAACAGGTAAAGATCGCAGTTTCCTTCCCTAATGGACGTTGGTGAACCAGATGGGTTTTTTTCCTGACAATCAACAATGAATTCAAGGTCATCATTACATTGTTAATTCCAGATATTTTTGCTGTAACCACTGGCTTACCTGAAGAACTATTGTTTTGAATGGTACCCTGGTAGTCCAGAGCGGTTTGCTGGGAGAGACACCCAAGTAACCTGCTGTTCCAGTTTTTATTGGCTCCAATTCAGAGTGGCAGCTCAACACACACAGACCCCACACGCCCCACGCACGTGTTGTGGCTCAGCAATCTGAATATTTAGCTTCGGGTACTCCAGAGCACATGTCCGTGCTGACACTGCCAGTGCAGTTTTGTCACAATGCCAGCTAGGCTGTCTGTTGAGCAAGACCCCACTTGCCCCTTCGCACAGATGGGAACAGTCCCTGATCCCGAAAGGAAGGGCAAGGAGAAGGGGAGTTCTCTCTCATCACTGCACTGCACTGACTGATCTTGCTGCACTTTGCGTTCACAATATGATTGTAATGCCTTGTTGTAATAAACCACTGAAAGTGATTAAATGGACAGGGACATTTTCTGACCAGGGTAATAAACTGCTGTATTAAATGTGAGATAATAAAATGTGAGGCTGGATGAACACAGCAGGCCAAGCAGCATCTCAAGAGCACAAAAGCTGACGTTTCGGGCCTAGACCCTTCATCAGAGAGGGGGATGGGGTGAGGGTTCTGGAATAAATAGGGAGAGAGGGGGAGGCGGACCGAAGATGGAGAGAAAAGAAGATAGGTGGAGAGAGTATAGGTGGGGAGGTAGGGAGGGGATAGGTCAGTCCAGGGAAGATGGACAGGTCAAGGAGGTGGGATGAGGTTAGTAGGTAGGAGATGGAGGTGCGGCTTGGGGTGGGAGGAAGGGATGGGTGAGAGGAAGAACAGGTTAGGGAGGCAGAGACAGGTTGGACTGGTTTTGGGATGCAGTGGGTGGAGGGGAAGAGCTGGGCTGGTTGTGTGGTGCAGTGGGGGGAGGGGACAAACTGGGCTGGTTTAGGGATGCGGTGGGGGAAGGGGAGATTTTGAAGCTGGTGAATTCCACATTGATACCATTAGGCTGCAGGGTTCCCAAGCGGAATATGATTTACTGTTCCTGCAACCTTCGGGTGGCATCATTGTGGCACTGCAGGAGGCCCATGATGAACATGTCATCTAAAGAATGGGAGGGGGAGTGGAAATGGTTTGCGACTGGGAGGTGCAGTTGTTTGTTGCGAACCGAGCGGAGGTGTTCTGCAAAGCGGTCCCCAAGCCTCCGCTTGGTTTCCCCAATGTAGAGGAAACCACACCGGGTACAGTGGATGCAGTATACCACATTGGCAGATGTGCAGGTGAACCTCTGCTTAATGTGGAATGTCATCTTGGGGCCTGGGATAGGGGTGAGGGAGGAGGTGTGGGGTCAAGTGTAGCATTTCCTGCGGTTGCAGGGGAAGGTGCCGGGTGTAGTGGGGTTGGAGGGCAGTGTGGAGCGAACAAGGGAGTCACAGAGAGAGTGGTCTCTCCGGAAAGCAGACAGGGGTGGGGATGGAAAAATGTCTTGGGTGGTGGGGTTGGATTGTAGATGGCGGAAGTGTCGGAGGATGATGCGTTGTATCCGAAGGTTGGTTGGGTGGTGTGTGAGAACGAGGGGGATCCTCTTTGGGCGGTTGTGGCGGGGGCGGGGTGTGAGGGATGTGTTGCGGGAAATGCGGGAGACGCGGTCAAGGGCGTTCTCGATCACTGTGGGGGGAAAGTTGCGGTCCTTGAAGAACTTGGACATCTGGGATGTGCGGGAGTGGAATGTCTTATCGTGGGAGCAGATGCGGCGGAGGCGGAGGAATTGGGAATAGGGGATGGAATTTTTGCAGGAGGGTGGGTAGGAGGCGGTGTATTCTAGGTAGCTGTGGGAGTCGGTGGGCTTGAAATGGACATGAGTTACAAGCTGGTTGCCTGAGATGGAGACTGAGAGATCCATGAAGGTGAGGGATGTGCTGGAGATGGCCCAGGTGAACTGAAGGTTGGGGTGGAAGGTGTTGGTGAAGTGGATGAACTGTTCGAGCTCCTCTGGGGAGCAAGATTATTAAATGTGAGATGGTTTTGCAGTAGTTTGCCCTTGGAATTCCATACCCTCAAGAGCTTGGGCTGCTTATTCTAACTATTTTGGGGTAATGGGATTTGGTTGGTTGGGTTTGCAACCCTCAGAGTCCGGAAGGGCCAGCAATGATTTTCCTACAGCCTGTGTAGTTACTGTGGTTCAGAGTAGTTCTGATTTCCCTTGCATCTCAATAGCTGGAGTCACCGTACAGAGAACGGGAACCAGTGAGCAGTTCAAGCTGCATCTGATTTTGCACAGAGGAAGTATAATTCATTGGCCCGATACACTACACTAAATCAGGCACTTGGTCTCAGGTCACTGCCTGACTTGATGCACTTTCTGCTATTTATTTTCATTTTCAGCAACTGTTGGATTTTGCTCTTGTTGTAATATGGCTGGCTATCTGATTGTAAGTAGAAATTTTAGAAAAAAACCTTTAACAATAGCTTTTAAGATGCTGGCACTGATGGCAAAAGGCAAATAAACACAGACACTGAAAAGTTTTTAATATAAATAGTTTCTGCTGCAAACACTCAGCAGGATTTGTGAGCGTAGAATCCAAATTTGTGACCCAGATATTTTGTGCATTGGCAATCATGATCAGATTACTGCTTCGCTCCGTGCTTTTTTTCCTGAGCTGTGCATTTCTAGCCACGAATTCCAATCCTCGTTCTTTCAGAAATATACAGATTATACCTGAAATCTAACAGCTCCTTCGTATTACAGGATAGTTGGGGGAAGTTAAACCAAGACCCCTTCACAGCAGTCAGTGTGCCATGTTATGCAATTTAAATATCCACCAACACACCTAAACAGCTACTGTGAAAGGGCAAATAAGTCATAGAGGTGTATATCATGGAAATAAACCCTTCAGGCCAACTTTTCCATGTCCACCAGATGTCCTAAATTAATTTAGTCCCATTTGGCCCATATCCCTCTGAATCCTTCCTATTCATATACCTATCAAAATGCTTTTTAAATGTTGTAATTGCATCTGCCTCCATTGCTCCCTCTGGCAGCTTCTTCTGTACACGCACCACCTTCTGCATGAAAAAGTTGTCCCTTAAGGTCCCTTTTAAGTCTTAACCCCTTCACTTAAACCTGCACCTTCTAGTTTTGGATTCCCTACCCTGGGGAAAAGACCTTGGCTATTCAGCCCATTCATGCCCCTCATGATTTTATAAACTTTTATACAGTCACTCCTCAAGCTCTGACCTCTCCCAGGGAAAATAGTCCTAGCCTATTCAGCCTCTCCATACAGCTCAAACCCTCCAGCCCTGGCAACTTACCCATAAACCTCGAAGGTAAATGTGGTTTTTCAGGTGGCATCTGTTTAAAGAGTTAGGATGCTGTGTAAATGGAGTGCTTAGGGTTGGTTTGGGAGGGTAGAGCTGGTGGGATTGGGGGAAGTAGGACCATTGAGTCTGAAGTGCTGTCAGGTCCATTGAGATGAGGAGAGAGTGTCATCAGGGAGTGGAGGTACGATGTATCTGGCAACGGTGGAGGAATGGGTGTGATGGCTCTGGTGGTTCGTTAGAGGGGTTGGGTTTGTACCGGGTTTTGGGATATCTAGTTGTGGAAATTAGTTTCAAGATGTCAAGGGAGGTGTATCTGGGGTGGGTTGGGAGACATCTGCATGATAGTTACCTAGACATCAGGCCACGTTTTTAAATAGTCTCCATTTACCTGGCTAACTGAAGTGGGAGCCTTGAGTTCTCTGCCTTTAGTAAGTACTTTTAGAGGGTTGTCTCTACTGCAGTCTTCAGCTTGCCTGGCAATTCCGGCAGAATCTGCTGTGTCTGGGATTTTGCAGTGTTTCATGGAGTCTGCACTACTCTGACAAATACCTAGGTCAGTGTTATGAGTTGGTGATTATCCATCAGAATTCCAGCCCTTGTCTGATGTGGAAGTATGTGCGAGCTACCTGATGAGATGCAGATTGTGAAGTCTTTTGGCAGAACAACCTGTTGTCATAATTAGAAAAGATTCTGATAGCTGCAGGTGCTTGTAGAACTGTGTTGTTGTGCTTTGATGTCAAGGGCGTGTGTTCCCAGTGTTTTGCCACTTACCATATTTGCACTTGTTTTATTATTTTTAGTCAGTTCAAGTTGTTTGGCAAAGGGATGCTGAGTGCATTGGGATTCTGCAGCTGTTGTTTAAAAATGCATTCTTTAAAAATGTATTCTTTAATGGGATTTTTTAAATTCACTCGTGGGATGTGGGCCTCACTAGCTGGCCTGCATTTATTGCATGTCCCTAGCTGCCCTTGAACTGAATGGCTTGCTAGGTCATTTCAGAGGGCAGATGAGAGTCGCATTATTGTGGGTCTGGAGTCATACATAGGGTAGACCAGATGAGGATGGCAGGTGCCTTCCCTGAAGGACATTAGTAAGCCAGAGGGTTTTTCTGACAATCAGCAATGATTTCACGGTCATCGGTAGATTTTCAATTCCAGGTTTTTTTAATTGAATTCAGATTCCACCATTGGGTCATTCTAGTCCAGGTCCCCAGAATGTTAGCTGAATTTTCTGGATTAATAGCCTAGCAATAATACTACTAGGCTATCGCCTCCTCTTAAATAACATGGACATTGTTCGCAGGGTCAGAATTTATTTCCCAGCCCTAGTTGTTCTTGAAGTGTGTGATCTGTTAAGCTGTTTCAAAGGGCAGTTAGGAGACATCTGTATTGTTGTGACTCTGGATTCACATTTAGGTCAGACCAGATAAGGATAGCAGATTTCCTCCAGTAATGGGGATCAGGGAACTGCTTATAGCAATCTATCAGTTCCAGTGACAATGATCATTGAATTTAAATTTCATCAGCTACAGTAGCAGGATTTGAACCCTGGTCCCCAGATCCTCTGGATGTTACCACAACACTATTGTCTCACCTTTAGTGATGTGTTTTAGACATGACCTTAGTCATTCGCACAAGTTTCGATCCTAACGGTACTATGTGAAATAAAAACAGTGTAAGGGAAGGATTCTCTAAGCTGTGATGTTCTGAACTGAGGCAGTGGTTAATCAGTTGGATTTGAAGAGCTCAGTGCACTATTTGATAATTTGTGGATCCTGGTCAACATTTCTTCCTTGATTAAGATTGCTAAAGATCAAATTAATTTGTTGGTTTATTTCATTTTCTCCTGCTGTGTAAAAGTGGCTGTTATTTTCTTCTACATGAATAATTCACTTGATGAAATGCACTTTGAGAAGTTCATGAAAAATGTAATAAGGACCCACAGATATGAAAGTATTTTAATTGGGACCCTGGAATCTGTGGATGTCAAAATGTCCACATGAGTCAGTGTTTCAGCAGAAAAAATGAGAACATTTTCTTTTAAAAAATATAACATGCATCTAATAGGGATATTGGCCTCTACCATTAGATTCTTGGTTGGGGGGGCGCGGGCGGGAGCCAAAGGCTCTCGCTCTAGTTCAGCCCTTTTAATGTCAAGCAAATACTTGAGGTAGGTCCTTGGGGAACCAGTCTAGAGAAGAGTCCCATCAGACTCCCTGTTAGCTCTGTATCTCTCTCCATTAATGTCCCCAAACCCACTGAATTTTTCTAGCATTTTGTACTCATTTGGATAGCTTGGTTCCTGACGTTTAGAAGCAAGTTGCCCAGTTGACTGGGAGATATTAGATTGTGTCTTTGCATGAGAGTTTACTGGGGTGCGGTGTTGGCATGAAATCAGAGCTAAGAGAATAATGGGCAACAGTCACCAATTTTCATACAGTGTACATGTTTCTAACTGAATATATAATAGATGTCAGTTAATTTCTTAAGCTGTTTTGGAATTAATGATGGAAAATACTGATGGGATTTGCTGGCTAATTTTAAGACTTTAATATAGAGATTAGGATAACTTGTGATCTGACAGGTTGACTGGACAGGTCTTTACACTGAAAGGAAAGTTAGGGAGCTTTCTGCAGCAGGAGGTCTCTCCCACAACTCTGGTTGTGCTGTATATTTGGAGGTGGGCCAGCAACGCCCAGGTACCACGAGAGAATTTTTTAAAAAACGTACTACTTTTGTTTTATTCGCCGCCTCCTATCTTGTTTTGATTTATGCACTAGGCTTAGATCAGTGTTACAGGCAGCCAGTGGCGGTATTGTCGATGGGGTTTGAACAACAGGCTCCTTTTACTGTCAGCACAAGAGAGGAGCCAGTCGCAGGAATGGTTCACAAGGATCAATGTGTCTGCCAGGAGAGGAGATGAGCGATGACTACTGCCCAGTGACCTAATTAATCTGGCATTCAGTGGTGATGCACTGCAATAAATGACTGCAGGGTATAGATCTAGCTAGTTAGAGTTTGGCTACTTAAAGATGAATCCATACAGAAAGCTAATGTATTTTACTTCTGTCTCTCAAAAGTTGGACCAAAATCTCAATTTTCTGCCAGCAGCTCTCAAGTGCCATCATGTGTCCAAGTATAGGAATTACAGCTAATAATTATACACCATCTTTGTGGAGAGCAGAAACTAGTATATTTCTTTACAGCAAAACTCTGCAACAGAATATATTTGGGCTCAAGAGACACAACTGCTGTGATTTTTATTGAAGTGCAGAGTCTGAGAGGGAAAAACAATGCGAAGGGATTGATTTCCCTGTTTACTTTAACCTGGGGTCACTGGGCAGCAATCAAGGAGGCATCCTTAGGTTCTTTTCACCCTGTCTACTGGCTGAGGTCAGTCTGCTGTTTGAAGCAAGAATGGACCATTCTGAAGAGAGGCACTTCAGGTTAATGTGAGGGATTCTTAATGTGAATCAACTGTTAATAGAACATAACAGGAAAGACACGACTAAAAACGTGGAACAGTAGCTCTGGGGAATTCTCACTGGGACAGTTGAGTGATAACCCTCTCTTCCGTGGAAGTCCTGCTATAATGAAGGGATGATAACTGGTTGTAGGGAATTCCTACTTGGTCTAAGAGTAAATGTGGCTGAGACTGTACTTTTCATTTCTCTTCCAGGAAGTTTGGGGTGACAGGCTACTAGAAGCAGTAGTTAGTAAGGTGGTTTGACATACTGAGATCACTGGATAAGGTTGTTCTGAAGAAGGCTCACTGGATCCAATGCATGTACTTTGCTTTCTCTCCACAGATGCTGCCAGACCTCCTGAGTTTATCCAGCAATTTCTGTTTCTGATTTCCAGCATTTGCTGTTTGGTTTTTGTATAATATGACTGGCGGACAGTCAGTGGAATCTTAAACTAGAGACATGAGCAGCCCAGTGGTTATAATTCCATTTATTACAGTCTCTGGTGAGACAGCTTACAGTGTGTTTTAGTCCTAACTTAATAATGGCACTCCATTGGCACTAACTGGCTGGTTTTCTGGTGGGAGCACGATTCCTTTCTGATCCTCTTCTTTCACTAACAGTAGAAATCCCAGTCCTACAAATACAGGTGAGTGTTGTCAAACAGGTTGTAATAAACTCATCTTTGTGACTGAATTTCTTCCCATTCCCTCATTGAAGACAGTGACTCCTACTGGAAAGCACTTTCCACATGCATCAGTATTCCTCTCCTGCTCACCCTTGAGATCATCCTTTATATTTGAACCCAACTGCGGTGTAGTATCAAATTGTTCAAATGTAGGCTTTACTACAATCTAGGCCAATATGCACATGCTTGTAATCAGTGGCAATTTTTCTTTGGCGGGGGGGGTGATCAGAACCTGGAGCCCTGGCAGATTTCCCTTGATCTCTAATGTAGAGGTCACTGAACAGAGATCAGAAGCTGGAAGACTGATTTCCCCTTTGTTTCTAAATGAGGTGGCATTGGGCAGTGATCAGGAGCTGCTGTGCCAGCTGATTTTCCTCTTTGTCCAGAATTTAGAGGTGAGGATTTGTTCCCCCCCCCCGCCCCCAACTTTAAGCCAGGACCAGGAGTAGGAATTGCAGCAGATTTCTCTTTTATCGCTAAAGTAGGTGTCACTAGAGAGAGAGCAGGAACAGGAATCCTGTCTGATTTCCCTGTTTACTTTAACCTAGGGTCACTGGGCAGCAATCAAGGAGGCATCCCTAGGTTCTTTTCACCCTGTCTACTGGCTGAGGTCAGTCTGCTGTTTGAACAAAGATCAGCATAGATATGAGAGACATCTGGAATTCTGCTCTCTTATAGCCCAGTACCACCATGTGGTATTAGTGAAGCAAGAATGGACCATTCTGAGGAGAGGCACTTCAGGTTAAACACTAACTTAACAGTTCTGCCTGCTGATAATGAACGTCGTGCAGCATTTTCTGTTCTTGTTTCAGATTGGCAGCATCAGCAGTTTTCTGCTTAATTCTGATATGCTGTCGTGAGGATGAGCTGCGAAAGGGAACATCTTTTTATTGCATCTTGCAATCTTCTGAGTTGCTCCACTGTGACACTAATTGCCCCATGATTCCAACTATTGTCCCACCATGCCATTAACTATCATTCTATGCCAACCGACACAAATAGCTAATGAAGAAGAAGTAAAATGCTCTTACAACTGTCGGCATTTCCACAAGTTCAGTCACTAGTTGTTGGAGCTCTTTCACAATCGACTTTGGGAAAAATCCAAGAGTTGTTGATTGCTCTCCAAAATAATCACCTTGAACCTAAACAGAGACACAGATTAGTCTCAAAAATACACATCAGTCATAGACGTTGAGTCTTGCACAGTGGTCACACAGATGTTAGTCTCAGATATTAGTCAGTCTCACAGTAAGAGTGGTCTGTCTGAGACAGAGTGGGTCAATCTCATAGATACTGATTAGCCTCAGGCAGGCAGTCGGTCAGTGTTATGTAGATAATAAGAACCAGAAGAACTGCAGATGCTGTAAATCAGGAATAAAAGCTGAAATTGCTGCAGAAGCTCAGCATGTCTGGCAGCATCTGTGAAAAAAATCGGGGGTTAACGTTTCGGGTTGAGTGACCAGTTCTGAGGAACGATCACTGGACCTGAAACGTTAACCCTGGTTTTTCTTCACAGATGCTACCAGACATGCTGAGCCTTTCCAGCAACTTTCTGGTATTGTAGACGGTTACTTGTCAGTCTCAGACAGACATTGCTTAGTTTCACATAGACATCAGACAGTAACCACAGCCCAACACTAGCAACAATAACCAAAGTATCGGAGTCTGCCCCAGAGCCAAAAGTGAGAGGCAGAAATCAGTCTCAGCACCGAATGTCTAAACAAATTTGGTAGAGATACTTGTGCCAGACTCACAGTCCCTTGCCAAAAGTTGCGTCCCTTTCCTTTGAGTTTTCCATAAATGTAAACGATCTGTCCCTGACGGATATTGATGAATCTGCAGTCAGGACCTGTGTAATCTGCCAGTGATCGAGCCATTGAAATCGGATCTATGAGGAAAGTAATATTTTAACAGAGTGTATATTGTCTGGCCCAGGCACATTTGGTTCAGAATCAAGCCCAGAAATATTCAAGGCATTATTTATCAACATTTTAAGGGGAAAATGTCAGAGAAGGTCCCTGCTCCTGTTTGCTATTCAATGCTGGGAGTGGATAAGATAGCTCTTGGCTGTGATATTTATTTAAGGGACTAAATCTACCAACAATCTAGGCCAACATGTCAGGAATGGTGGGGTCAGGCACCAAACTACATCTCCAGCGGCAAGACAAGAGCCAATGATGCACTGACGTGTCCCACAAAGCCCCACAGTGAAAGCTGTGTGCTTCCTATGGGAACACACGAAAAGTAAAGTACCAACCATGAGGAGTTCGGATAGAGTAGATAGGACAAAGAAATTTTTCCCACTTTGTCAGGAGGATCAACAATGAGATGGAGTTATACTGTATGGAAATAGACCCTATGGTCCGATGAGTCCACACCAGCCATAATCTCAAGCTAAACTAGTCCTATCTACCCGCGCTTGTCCCATATCCCTCCAACCATTTCTTATTCATTTACTTATCCAACTCTCTCTTAAATGTTGTAACTGTAGCCACATCCACGACTTCCTCTGGAAGTTCATTTCACATATGAACCATTCTCTTGGTTAAAAAAAAACCTACCCCTCATATCTTTTTAAAATCTTTCTCTTAAGACCCCTGTCTTGAAATCTCCCATACTCGGAAAAGGCAACCTACCGTTAACCCTACCTATACCCCTAATGATTTTATAAACCTCTAGAAGATCAGCTCTCAAACTCCTCCACTCCTTTCTTACCCATTTCCAGCATCGAATAGCAATCAGGAGCAGGGACCTTCTCTGATGTTTTGCCCTCAAATAGTTGATAAATAATGCCTTGAATATTTCTGGGCTTGATTCTGAATATCCAAAAGACATTTGGATAAGTAAATGAATAAAAGATGTAGGAAAAGTCCCATCTTATCCAGCCTTTCTTTATAACTCAAACCATCCATACCTGGTAACATCCTGATAAATCTGTTCTGCATCCTCTCCAGCTTAATAATAGATCTAATTGGTAAAAGGAGCAAAAACTACACAGAAAAGCTTATTAATGGAGTGAGTAGTTAAGGGTCTAAAATGCACTGCCTGATTGGTGGAAGCAACTTCATGTTAGCATTCAAAAGGAAATTCACTGTTAATTGAAAAGGAAGAATGTACAAGATTATGGGGAGAATAGCTCTTGGTGAAATGTTCATTTGAAGACCTGGTATAGAAAAGATGGGCAAAATGGTCTCCTTTGTGCTCTAACAATTCTGTGAGAAAGCAAAAGGTCTATCGAAGTGAAATCAATTTCTGATATTTTTTAAAATCAATAATGCTGGAGAAACTCAGCAGATTTGGCAGTATCTGTGCTGAGTGAAGCAAAGTTAACATTTAGAGTCCAACATGACTTATTCAGAACTGAAAGGGGCTGAAAAATGGTGGGTTTTATGCAGTTGACAGAGGGGTAGAAGGAGCGAGTGGAACAGATGGTGAGGGTGTTTTGTAAAGTTCAGTCCATTCCGCCTGCCACTGGGAAAATGTCTCAGCTTTTTGCCTTGTCGAAAAGATGAAGGGTTTTTAAGGATCGAATAAGGGGACAGATTTCTTCTATTGGAGGTGGGTTTGTAAGTAAAAGGCAGACATTTAAGAGAATTGGCATAAACAAAGGAGGAGAGTAGAAAAACCTGTTTTGCATGGGAAGTTTATGATAACTGGGAGGGCACTACTTAAAAGTGCTGGAAGCAAAGTAGCTTCCAATGGGGAATTGAATAAATACTTGAAAGGGACATTTCGCAGGATTTTAGAGAGAGGTAAAAGCAACCAGCGGGTCTAATTAGATAGCCTTTTCAGGGAGACATTACTGACATGATGGACCAAATGGCCTCCTGTAACATATGTTGAAAACAGATTTCCACTTGTTGCGTTTCTTATTTAAAACTTGTCAGTTAAACCAAGAAATGCATCTATTTCCCAAAGTAGCATTAAACCCATTCTTGCAGTGAACTGTTTCTCAGCTACATGTTGAGGATTACTCACGGCTGCATTCCTCATCTGCACACAGCTTCCTTTCAGCCAGTTTATGCATCACGTTGCCCCTGGCAGAGAAGACACCACCAGGGCAGAAGACAACCACACAAAGGACCATTACTGTCAGAGACATCTCTTGTTGCATTTTGTTGAGTCCAGCACAAAAGTTTTAAACCCTCAGAGTCCTGGAGAGCAGAGGCAGCTTTGCTTGAAATACTGCCTCTGTGGCCTCCTGGGAGCCCCCGCTTAATGTTTGCTCAGTTTAACGAACTGGTTTTGCAAGCCAAGAAAAATAGTGTGGAATGTCCTTCCCGACAGGATCTGGCTGGAAGCAAAATGAAATCACAACTGCTTTTCTGAATAAACTCAAAGCACAGTAGTGTTGATACCTTCTACACGCAGAATAAAAATATTTCTCTAATCCTGATGTTTGAGTTGGAATTGAAAAGCTAATTGGAATGTTGAGCGGTTTCTTTTAAAATCTTTTCACCTTTTTTAAGATTACCAGATAAACAACACTGATAATACCTGGGCACCTGATAGTCCCTTAGACAGACAAAGAGGCAATTTTCAAATTTGCTTACTCTGGAAGTGGGGTAAAGCCTGTGACTATTATGTATTCTCAGGGTGCTTCAGTAGAGTTTAGATAAGACTTTCTATATATCCCTATCAAACACTCTCAATACAGATATTGTGAATAGTAGACAAAATAAAGCTCCCTCTCACCAGGGTTGTGCAAACCCCTCACCTGACGAGCACATCTTGATTTTGTTTTTCACTCAAAGGTTTGTGTATTGAAGGTATTTTTAAAATATATATTGTCCTTTGGAAATCTGAATTTTAAATCGGAGGTAAAATAGATGAATGGTTGCCATTCTGTAAATTTTTTTTAAGGAGGTCAGAAAGCCATTTGCAACAGTGAACTAAAGACATAACTTCCAATAAAGCATGTGATTTTAGATAAGTGCTTAGCTGTATGCCTGTGGAGTTATTTAATGCAGTCTTTACAAAGTTAAACTTATATGACATGCAGAGAAAACAGACCAGGGACCTGTTCTTTTTTGTTCAGATCAGAAGAGCAGGTGAGAGTATGAAGTCTGTAAGCTGTAAGTTTATTAGTTTTCAAGCTATTAGAACTGAAGAGAGGTTCAGGCCATCAGAATTGGAAAGAAGTCTGTAAGGCTTCAAAATTATAAAGTCAGTTAAGTAAGAAATTATACATTTAAGACAGAAGTGATTCTTCATGAGGATCAAGTGTCAGTAAAAGTGTATTGTTTGAAAAACAGTTCAAACTTTGTTTAACCGTTTATGTTAAGATCTTTCTAAACCATCAGATGTAGCTTTTTTTCTTTTACATAACGAACTTGTACTCTTTTGTTAAAGATCATTGGTAGCCTCAGATATGTTCAGTGATTAACCACATGGTAATAAACTGCAAACACTAAGATCGGGCTTGTTCGGTATTACAATCAGCTGGAAATATATTTGGCACAACTGTAATGATAAACTTGAACATAAAAAGTTGAGGTGTCAAGAAAACAATTTGATCACTAAAAGTTTCCAAATAAGTTGATAAATTTTCAAAAGAAAGGTGGTAGTTAATTTAAAAAAGGTCATCAAAATACCATAGCAAAGTTCACAAAACCCTATCTGTCTTTTTACTTCACATGATAATCTAGAAAGAGAGGCAAACTAAGCCCTAACTCCTGGTCAGCAGGGTGAGGAGTCAAGCTAAAATCTTGTGTTTAACTGACACATTTGCGTTCAGCTTTGGCTGCGCACGGTTTTGAGATGGCCTTAGTAGAAATCATGAAAAAAATAAAAGCCTAGACTTTCCATTTCTCCCAGTCTGGTGCCTGCTCACTTTTTCCTCACCGTCTCTTTTACATACACACTCCCCCTCACAGGTTTCTCCTTTACTCTCTCACTCCCGCCTTAAACTGTCCTTGTCTCACATGTCCTTTAGGGCATCCACTTGACTGCAATCCTTTAGGAGGCTGGTGCTTTCATGAAGAGCAAGAACCTTGACTTCCAACCCAGGGACACCGAGCCTCTCATATACAGACTCTTCCCTGCACCCACATGCTTAATGGGGAGGTTCATTTCCAGGTGTCAGTCTGAATGAAGCATTCACCTTCATACTGTTTGCTGCACCTCTAATCAATTCAGTGAAGCGAATGGCAGGCTAGATTCTGATCATGGGCCATATGTTGGACAGGACAGCTCTACACTGTCCCCATCAAATTCTCCCAAGGTAGGATACAGCAGAGATAATGGGAACTGCAGATGCTGGAGAATCCAAGATAATAAAATGTGAGGCTGGATGAACGCGGCAGGCCCAGCAGCATCTGAGGAGCACAAAAGCTGACGTTTCGGGCCTAGACCCTTCATCAGAGAGGGGGATGGGGTGAGGGTTCTGGAATAAATGGAGAGGGGGGAGGTGGACCGAAGATGGAGAGAAAAAAAGATAGGTGGAGAGGAGAGTATAGGTGGGGAGGTAGGGAGGGGATAGGTCAGTCCAGGGAAGATGGACAGGTCAAGGAGGTGGGATGAGGTTAGTAGGTAGGAGATGGAGGTGCGGCTTGGGGTGGGAGGAAGGGATGGGTGAGAGGAAGAACAGGTTAGGGAAACAGAGACAGGTTGGACTGGTTTTGGGATGCAGTGGGGGGAGGGGACGAACTGGGCTGGTTTTGGGATGCGGTGGGGGAAGGGGAGATTTTGAAACTTGTGAAGTTCACATTGATACCATTAGGCTGCAGGGTTCCCAAGCGGAACATGAGTTGCTGTTCCTGCAACCTTCGGGTGGCATCATTGTGGCACTGCAGGAGGTCCATGATGGCCAGAGGACCGCTTTGCAGAACACCTCCGCTCGGTTCGCAACAAACAACTGCACCTCCCAGTCGCAAACCATTTCCACTCCCCCCTCCCATTCTTTAGATGACATGTCCATCACGGGCCTCCTGCAGTGCCACAATGATTCCACCCGAAGGTTGCAGGAATGGCAACTCATATTCCACTTGGGAACCCTGCAGCCCAATGGTATCAATGTGGACTTCACCAGCTTTAAAATCTCCCCTTCCCCCACCGCATCCCAAAACCAGCCCAGTTCGTCCCCTCCCCCCACTGCACCACACAACCAGCCCAGCTCTTCCTCTCCACCCACTGCATCCCAAAACCAGTCCAACCTGTCCCTGCCTCCCTAACCTGTTCTTCCTCTCACCCATCCCTTCCTCCCACCCCAAGCCGCACCTCCATCTCCTACCTACTGACCTCATCCCACCTCCTTGACCTGTCCGTCCTCCCTGGACTGACCTATCCCCTCCCTACCTCCCCACCTATACTCTCCTCTCCACCTATCTTCTTTTCTCTCCATCTTCGGTCCGCCTCCCCCTCTCTCCCTATTTATTCCAGAACCCTCACCCCATCCCCCTCTCTGATGAAGGGTCTAGGCCCGAAACGTCAGCTTTTGTGCTCCTGAGATGCTGCTGGGCCTGCTGTGTTCATGCAGCCTCACATTTTATTATCTAGGATACAGCAGAGGTAAGTCTCAGAATGAAGTTCCCTCTAGTGTGTGCATCAAACATTCCCAGCTCAGGTGAGGCATGATATTAGAAACCCGGTCCAGTTCCCAGACAAGCTCTTGCATAGCTGATTGAAATATCAATTGCTTGCTTTAGTCAAGATTACTGAACAGCTGGAGATCGTCCACAGACTGCTAACCAGACAAGGCAATTTATGCAGGAAAACCCCATGTTTAAGTTTCTCCCCTGCCACTGTTTCATTGAAATCCCACTTCAATTAGCAGCAACGCACACCATTGACTTTTCAGGAGTATAAACATCAAGAGTGGTGTGGAAGGAGGCACTAAATAGTGTTGTGTTACTTCAGTCAGCAGAGACAAACACCAACAGTGTGTAAACCATTGCAATGCAGATGAAAAAACAAACTGGTCTGTGGATAATACCTCACAGAGTAACATTCTGACCCCAAGGGGTTCACTCACTTCCTAACTAATCCAACTGGCTGGAAACTTACTGCCTGGTCAATACAGGACTGAAGGTGTTGTGTCTGAATGCATGCAGTTTACAAAATAAGGTAAATGAGCTTGTGGTTCAGATTGAAATTGGCAGGCACAATGTGGTGGGCATCATGGAGACGTGGCTGCAAGAGGATCCGGACTGGGAGCTACATATCCGAGGATATGCATCCTAGCGAAAAGACAGGCGGGTGGGCAGAGGGAGTGGGGTTTCCTTGTTAGTAAGAAATGAAATTAAATCAATAGCAAGAAATGAAGTGGGGTCAGATGATGGAGAATCTGTGTGGGTATAGTTGAGGAATCGCAAAGGTAAAAAACAATTTTGGGAGTTGTCAGGATTCGGGGCCCAAGATACAACAGGATCTAGAAAAGGCGTGTAAGAAAGGCAAGGGTATAGTGATCCTCGTGGGGAGTTTCAATATGCAAGTGGACGAGGAAAATCAGGTTGGTAGTGGATTGCAAGAAAAGGAATTTGTGGCATGTCTACAAAATGGCCTTTTCGAGCAGCCTGTCGTGGAACCCACTGGAGAACAGGCAATTCTGAATTCAGTAGTTGGCTGGAAGAACACAGCAAGCCAAGTAGCATCTGGAGTCAAAGGAAAAGTCAGTACTGAAGAAGGGTAATACTCAAAATGTTGACTCCTCCCTTCCTCCAGATGCTGCCTGGTATCAGAGATAATGGGAACTGCAGATGCTGGAGAATCCAAGATAACAAAGTGTGAAGCTGGATGAACACAGCAGGACAAGCAGCATCTCAGGAGCACAAAAGCTGACGTTTCGGGCCTAGACCCTTCATCAGAGAGGGGGATGGGGAGAGGGTTCTGGAATAAATAGGGAGAGAGGGGGAGGTGGACCGAAGATGGAGAGAAAAGGTAAGAGAGTTGCAGTGGGAGAGAGATTCCCTGAGGTTGGTCCGGAGGGAGGAGGGTAACTTGTTCAGGTTAGGCATCCCTGGAAGGCGTGCTGTGTTCTTCAAGCCTCCAGTTGTCTTCCTTGGATTCCACTATCTGTGGTGTTGTCTCTAATTCTGGATTTAAGCGTTGTGCAATGAGGCAGACTTGGTCAGGGGGGGCTCAACATAAAGGAGGCAATGACCATAACAGGATAAGTTAGAAAACGAGAAGGTGGAATCAGATGTAATGACATTACAGTTGAATAAAAGCAACTACAGAGGCATGAGGGAGGAGCTGACCAGAATTGACTGGGAGAGGAGCCTGACAGGAAGGACAATGAAACAGCAATGGCAGGGGTTTCTGGGAGAAATTCAGGAGACACAGCAAAAATTCATCCCTAGGAAAAGGAAGCATACTAAAGGTAAGATGAGGCAACCATGGCTGACAAGGGATGTCAGGGACAGCCTAAAAGCAAAAGAGAAAGCATATGATGTGGTGAAGGGCAGCAGGAAGAACAACAAAAAATAAGGAGGGAGAAGATTAAATATGAGAGTAAGCCAGTCAGTAATATAAAAGAGTGCAAGGGTTTCTTTAGATACATAGAAGTGCAAAAGAGAGTCAAATGTGGACATTGGGCTGCTGGAGAAGTGGTCATGGGAAACAGAAAAATAGCAGAGAAACTGAACAAGTACTTTAGGTCCATCTTCACGGTGGAAGACATGAGTAATATCCCAAAAATTCGAGGCAGACATAGTGGCCGTCGCCAAGGAGAAAGTGCTAGAAAAACTTAGGTCTGAAGGTGGATATATCACCTGGGCCAGATGGACAACACCCCAGACATATGAAGGAGAAATAATGGAGGAACTGGTGGTGATCTTTCAGGAAACACTGGAGTCAAGGAGGATCCCAGAGGACTGGAAAAATCACTAATGTAATCCCCTTATTTAGAAAGAGACTAAGGCAAAAGGTGGGAAATTACAGGCCAATTGTCCTGACTTCGATCATTGCTTAAGATTTTGGAGTTCATGAGATTTCCGAATACTTGGAAGTCCTCAGGAAAATAGGGCCAAGTCAGCATGGTTTCATGGAGGGGAGATCTTGCCTTGACAAATCTGTTGGAATTCTTTGAGGAGTTAATAACCAGGTTAGACCAATGAGAACCAACAGATGTTACCAACGTGGACTTCAAGAAGGCCTTTGACAAAGTGCCACACAGGAAGGCCTATGGTGTTAGAGGCAAGGTACTAGCATGGATACAAGATTGGCAGAAAACAGAGTGGGGATTAAAGGGTCCTTCTGTAGTCAGACCACATTTGGAGCAATTTTGGGCTTGGAGCAGGTTCAGGGGAGGGTCACAAGAACGATCCCAGAAATGAAAGGCTTAACATATGTGGAATGTTTGAGGATTCTGGGCCTATATTCGGTGGAATTTAGAAGAATGAGGGGGACATCTAATTGAATCTTGACAGAATACTGAATGGCCTGGGCAGAGTGGACATTGGGAAGATATTCCCACTTGCAGGAGAGACTACCACTAGAGGGTGCAGCCTTTGAGTAAAGGGAAGACCGTTTAGAATGGAGATAAGGACCAACCTCCCCAGCCTTAAAGTGGTGAATCTATGGAATTCATTTCTACAGAAGGCTGTGGGGTCATTGAGTATATTTAAGGCAGAGATAGTCCTTAATTGTCAAGAGGATCAAGGGTTGCGGGTATAAAGCAGGAGAATGGGGTTGAGAAACTTATCCTCTATGATCGAATGGCAGAACAGACTTTATGTGCGGAATGGTCTAATTGCTGCTCCTATATCTTGTGGTCTTATTAAACTAAAAACTCCATTTGAACTAGGGCTGCAACCAGAGTGTCTGCTGCTATTAAAAAAAGTGATTAAACCAGCTACAGACCACACTCAATAAATGGACGTGTATAGGCCAGTGCTGCACTTCAGAAGTATAACTGTTTTTAACAGATTCACAACCCATATGCCATTTCCTCCTCCCACCTTTATCTACTGCTACATCGCTTCAGCTTGATGTGTTGCAGTAATGATTTCGTAGACATGCCCACCGATCCAGTGGATTTGATTGCGAATGCTTCATAGAACATTACAGCACCCTACGGCCCTCGATGTTGCATCAACCTGTGAAACCAATCTGAAGCCCATCTAACCTACACTATTCCATTAATCATCCATATCCGTCACTCTGCTAGTTAACATCATCAGTGCGCCTCCGGTGAAGTGCTAGTGTTCTGTCGCGCATGTTATTTGTGTGTCTCAAGTTTGCTGGGGTGGTTGGTATTACTTCCAGTTCTGTTTCTCAGTGGGTTTGTACACAGGGTCTAATTCATTCAATGTGTTTGTTGATAGAGTTCCAGTTGGAATACCAGACCTCCAGGAATTCCCTGGCATGTCTCCGTTTGGCTTGTGCAATTATGGATGTGTTGTTCCAGTCAAATTCATGTCCCTCATTGATCTAGTAATTTCATGGTCATGTCCTCATTAATATTGGTGGTGTCCTGGGTTGCCTGCCTACTTGATTTTTCCAGCAGGATGTTGTTACCTAGCAAGGTGACAAAACGTTTGCAACCAAACCCACCAACTGGGTGAAGCATGTCTGTAACATCATCCACAACCTGAGCTACAAATCTTCAAAAACTTTGTAGCAGTAATCCTACTGAACTGGTAATCCAGAAGCCTGGTTAAAGCTCTGGGGAGAGGTCCATGGCAGCTATCAACTAACGAATCTGGAATATTCAGTAATGGGGGTCACCGCTGTTCAGACAGGACACAGTGTACAGCGTACAATGTGAATTTTCATTACTATCTTCCCCAGTGGAATAGTCACCTAACAACACAACCCCAACAAGTTAATAAAACAAAGAACAATGGAACTTAACATTGAAGGAGGATAATTGAACCCTGGACTCATGATTATAGAGAGGAGGCTTTAGCAGAGTTATTGTCATAGTTGTTAGGCCAAATGGTCTTTTGCCACATATTTTATCCATCTCAGTGACAGATCCTTGAGTTGCAAAGGGCTAGTTGACAAGCTCCATGATCCTGTAATGTTTGAGAGCGTAGTAGTGAGAAATAAACATTCAACTCAGCGGTTATATAAAAAAAAGATTTATTTGTGTTATTTCAGTAAAGTTTGAAAGCTCCAGGTGCAATGTCACGGAGACTCTGGGTGAAGAGCTTTCTTACACAGTGTGATTAAGCCAAACTGTTGCTTGCCGTAGCCAGTCAGACACGTTCACTCAAAAATGTTGCCAATCAGGGCCAGCCAAATCCAAAGTAATACCATTAAGTGGAGAACTAGAATTCATCCTTTTCCTGGAGTCAGGAGAAGGCCATAATTTGCTTTTTGACATTATTAAAAAAAAGTGAATTATTTTAAGTCGATGGACCCAGGAATAGGGCAAGGGGAGGATCCAACACCTGGATATGAACAGTGATCCAATAGGCAGGGCAAAGCTGATGAGTCTCCTCACTTAACACTTACCTGAAGCATCAGAACTTTAAAAATCCAATACAGGCCAGTTCCCCCACAATTTAGAAAATAAAACAACAGCTTTTGAAAATAAAGCTGGAATTAACCAGTTCAATCATCCTGACCCCTCATTTCTTTGCAAAGGAGATTTTCATTGCATTCGACTGTGTGATCTTGAACCCCTGGAGTGCGTCACGTGCTGCCCCAGCCTGGACCTCATTATCAAATTCCACAAAGGCAATGTCATGGCGACCAGGTACCAAGCGGACTTCCTTAAATCCAGGGAACCTAAAAAAATGCAGAGAAAGAATGATTAGCACACCAGGCTGTGTGTTGGGTTGGCAGGGTAGGGGAAGAGAAGTGTGGACCCTCCTTACTATGTTGGGAGGACTGATTGTCACAGCTAGCAACTCTCCAAGGCTCATTTGACAGCATCTTCCAAACCAGTGATCGCTGCCATCTAGAAGGACAAGGGTAGCAGATACGTGACAATACCATTCCCTCAGAACCGCCCCACCAAACCACACACCATCCTGATTTGAAACTATAATCACTGGCCCTGCACTGTCACTGGGTCATAATACTGGAAATCCCTCCTAACAGTACTGTGGGGGTATTTCCACCACGTGCACTGCAGCAGTTCAAGGTAACAGCTCATCACCTTCAAGGCAAATTGGAGGCAGATAATAGATAGTTGGTAGGTAGGGTTGGTCAGTAACTGCCACATCCCATGAAGTTATTAAGGGTTTTATGCTGTACATGAGACAGAGTGGTAGCCTCTTTCCTGGGTTCTTCACCTACCATCTCTTGATATAAGGCTACTAAGGTTCATTGTTTAACCTTATTTTTCCAGGTTTGGGCAACATGAAACTGTTCCGAGAAGCCAGACAGCTTACACTGAGACTCATCATCCTTCCAAACAGAACCAGCGGAGTGGGATAACTCTACAGTTCACTCAGGGAATGAGATCGCAACAGAAAGGTCTCTCCACCCAAATCAGAGTGTGGAGAACAAAAGGTTCTGATATAATTTAAAAACTTCATTCATTCATGAGCATTGCCAGCTGGGGGAGTTTTTACTGCCTGTCATCTGTCACCTGGTGAGCTCTTTCCTTGAACTGCTGCAGCCAGATCCACAATGTTGTGTGTGAGAGAGACAGCATGCGAGAGAGACAGAGTCTGGAGGAGGAAAAATTCCAGGATTTCAAAACAGCGACATTGTTGTATGAGAAGTTAGCATGGTGAATGCCTTAGAGGGGAACTTGCAGGTGGTCGCTATTCCAATATTCCTCTTGCCCTTAAACTTCTAGGTGGAAGTGGTTGAGGGTTTGGAAAGTTACATTTAAGGATCTTTGGTGAATTTCTGCAGTGCATCTCGTAAATAGTACACACTGCTGCTACTGACCATCAGTGGTGGATAGAGTGAAGTGGTGCTTTGTCATAGTCATAGTCATACAGCATGGAAACAGGTCCTTCAGTCCAACAAGTCCACACTAACCATGTCACCAAACTAACCTATTCCCACCTGCCTGCTTTCTATTTATCAGTTTAGGTTTCCTTGGGTTGGTGATGCCATTTCCTGTGTTGGTGGTGTCATTTCCTGTTCTTTTTCTCAGAAGGTGGTAGATGGGCTCCAAATCAATGTGTTTGTTGATGGAGTTCCAGTTGGAATGCTATGCTTCTAGGAAATGTCATCAACAAAGGAAATGACATCACCAACCCAAGGAAACCTAAACACAAATAGAAAGCAGGACATAACACAAGCGCTTCATCGGAGGCTCACTGATGATGTTACCTAGAATGGTGACAAAACGTCTGAAAACAAACCTTCCAGCTCAGCAAGCAAACTTACATCCAGAACCTCAACCTGAGCTACAAATCTTCTCAAAACTCGCTAACACCTGTCTCCTACTGTAAATCTAACTTTGTATCCAATTGGCATGCTCACCCCAAATCCCATGATCTAAATTTACTAAATATTCTACCATGTGGAACCTAATCAAAGGCTTTACTGAAGTCCAGTTCTGGATATTACAAACCTTCTGGAGTGTTGTTGGAGCTGCACCCATTCAGGGAAATGGGCAGTATTCCATCACACTACTAACTTGTGCCTTGTAGATGTTTGACAGGCTTTGGGGAATCAGAAGGTAGGATTCTTAGCCTCTGAGCTACACTTGTAGCACTGTGTTTACATGGTGAGTCCAGTTGAGTTTCTGATCAATGACAACTCTAAGAATGTTGATAATTGGGGATTCAGTGATGGTAATACCATTGAATGTCAAGGGGCATCGGTTTGATTGCCTTTCGTGGGAGATGGTTGTTGCCTGGCATTTGTGTGACATTACCGCTGCTTAATCCCACCACCTAGCAGCATCTTTACTTAGTATCAACCCCCACTCCAAAATCAGAGTCATGATTCCCATTCCCCCATACTTACTGGTTGAAAAGCATGGACAGCATCAGCTCATTGGTCTCCTCAGGCAGATTGGTTAAGAAGAGGATGTGATTGGGTGGATTCTCAGGCACCTGGAAACCAGAGAGATGACAGTTTAAGAATGTGGCATAAAAGTCACTGCAATATCACACAGCCACTTCACAAACATCTACCAACCCCTCCTGCCACTCAGTACCAGCAGTATACACATATCCCCTGGTCCCAGAGAGGGGCACCACATGCAATTCTCTCTATACCCAATACAGAGTAAGTCATACACTACACATTAAAAGGGATCGAGGGGTATGGAGAGAATGCAACTTTACATGGAGATGCAATTAGCCATGATCTAACTGAACGGTGGAACACGTTTGAGGGACAAATGGCCAAGCTCCCCTCACCAAGCTCCTAACTGTCATGCTCTAAAAGCAACATCCAATTCAGTTCAGCACCTGGCATACATCAGATTGCGAAGAGATACTGGCAGCAACATTAAACCACAGCCCAAGCATTTCACCTAACTCACCAATAACAAACCCCCTAAAGGTCAGAGGTTCTTGGGCAACAAGGATACCCACGTACGAAGCACTTTTTTCTTCAAGTATTCAAGGAAGCTAGCAAGCTCTCATCCAACTGATAACAACTGACTCAGCTGATTACCCTTGGGATGGGTACAACAACAATTCTATCATCATTTCACCTCCCATACCAACTGAAGACTTACCGTCTGAGCAGGTGGTGGCATCTGTCCAGCCATCATCTGGCCAGGAGGAATGGAACCCGGTGGCATCTGTCCAGGGGCCATTCCAGGTGGTGGCATCATCCCCGGTGGGGGCATGTAGTGAGGTTGCCCTGGCATTGGCATCATCCGTGGGGCCTGGCTCATCATGGGCATGCCCTACGACAAACAAACACCAAAATAAAACACACAACGGTTCAGGAGACAAGTCAATGAATTTTACACAACGGCCAAGAACCAGTCATTTCAGGCCATGCCTATTGCACAGAATTCTCTCAAACAAAAACAAAATAAAGAGTGTGAAGGAAAGCTTAGCAAATATCTCCTTGCTGTCTTAAGTGGGAAACTAATGTAAACTGTATCCTGTAAGTCCCTAGTTCTAATCTCTTCCACAAGGAGAAACAGCCTTTCAGAATCCAACCTGCCAAGTCCCTCAGGGTCTGTGTTTCAATAAGATTGTTAAATCTTGAAAATGCCTTCAAAGCACATCAACACCCACCAACAATACAGGAGTCAACGGGCAAGACTGAAAGTAGAGTCAAAGGGGAGTTTTTCAAAGTTTGGGGTCAAAGAGTAAGGACGCCATGGGAATCAGATTTGAAAGGAAAAGCTTTATTTTTTAAAATGCCACTCTCCTTCATTCTCCCTAGAGCAAATACATATTTCTATTGACAGTTGCTGACGCAGGGGATGGGAGGAACCACAATGCCAAAAACGGAAGCAGGGCCAAATGAAAACCTGCCAAATTAATGTTGGGATTAACTTGTGGCTTCTCCTATAGAGATGGGAATACCAACCCCAAAAAAACTCAACAGCAGAACTAAAGAATAGTCACTAATAAGACAAATTTAATTAATTAATTGTAAAGATTAAGCAAAGACTGTTGTCATGGAAGGACACAAACGAACCCCAAAAATCTAGTTGAAAGTGTTCCTCACAACCAATTTTCAACATATCAGTTGGCTCAAGTAAATTTCATTTAGAAAGAGTGCATGTACAGAAAGTGGACAGGACACCAAAAACCAGCTGACCTCAAAGCCCTCAGTTAGTTGGTTGAGCACAACAGTAAACGAAGACACCACATAAATTAAAATCAGTAGGAAGGAAACTCAGCAGTGTTCATCGCCAGACTTCCTTCTGCTGTACAGCTGACTGAGATAAAGGTCACAGATCTGACCCATCATCTGCTACTTCCCCTTCCATTAACAAGGAAATGAAGTAGCATTTCCTCACAGTTCACACACACACACACGTGCAGGTCTTTACATAACCAGTTTAGATCCAGCTACACTTACCGATACAGGAGGGGGGACAGCGTTAGCTGTTGGGGGTGCTGAAGCCTTTTTGTTGCCAGAAGGCTCAGGCGCCTTGACCTTCCTCTTCTCCTTCTTCCGGTCACGTTCCACATAGGTGCCCTTCATCTTCGCAATAATATCAGAATCAGTCTTTGCATATTGAATCCGCTGTGGGCAATGGGAAACTGTTAAACCACTGAAACTCCATGGGTTATATCCACAAGGGTTACCTCACAACAAGTGTAGAAAATAATAGAGTCTGCATTGGCACAAAGAAACTTTTAAGCTGCTTCTCAACCAAAAGAAAAATCCTTCACACAAAAGACTAAGTTTTTCAGCAGTACAGAATTTGAATACTGCAGAAGATAGAAACCGGATGCTAAAGATTTTCATCTTGAATTCCTCAGCTTAAATGTCAGGCCGCCAAATTTCACACGTAACACAATTTTGGTAAAGGAATAAAGGACGCAGGGACAAATCAAATCATCATCCTTTTCTCCTGCAAAATAACTTGCTGTGATAGTTTGAAATTTAGAATGAAATACATCTGATGAAAAGATGTGCAGGTGTGCAGAAGGAGACCAGCTCTGGCTGGACAATCTTTTACTTTGATCAGTAAACTCTCATGGAGCACAAATAAAGCTAGGCTGTTAGGTCTATTTTGTACAGAAAATTCATTATGCTCCACTTAGACACAGCCTAACTGCAATGGAAAACAGATCAGTTGACAAGCACAAAAGCTAATATCATGATATAGTACAGATCTTAGGACAAAGAACTCGAGTGCTCACCATCGGTTTATCATAGAAGGGAAAACCCTGCATTGATCTCAAGGCATTTGTAGCACTGCTGACTTCTTTGAAGATCACAAAGGCTTGACCTCGCATCTTCAAATTCCTGGAGACAAGGATGTCCAAAATCTGACCAAACTGGGAAAAAATGGCATACAGCGATTTCTTCAACTCTAGAAAGAGAAGAAACATAACACAATCAACTTCAGTTTCAAATCAGTCACAAGTACAATTGCGACCAGACTTGAACGTGAACTTGAAACCACAATTCAAGTTCATGAATGTCCAGTAAATGCGGTTGATTCATAATGTCATATTGTGCAAAGCCCAGTCAACCTCTTACAAAAACAATACAGAAGATGCAAACAAAGCTTTGCAAGAATGACACCAGAACCATGGTTATAGTTACAAAACAAAGTTATGCTTCATTTATACAGGGCATTGGAGACACCATATTTGGAGAGTGGGTTTTGTGGGTAAGCAAAGTGGAGTTATCAGATCACCCATGATCTTATTGAAAGAATGAACAGACTTTAGGGGTTGAGTGGTTAACTCACACTAAATGATATGTTTGTGTTAGAGATGACTGGCAGACTGGGGCTCTTTTTTCTACAAAGAGGCTAGAGCCAGGGAGGGGTCATCTTTAGCACTATGGTCTTTAACATTTGGGACATATTCAACAAAATAGACAACTGCCTGATTTGAAGGGACTCAACGGCAACTGCTGCAAATCCAGGTACAGTTACAACACAGAGTCATAGAGATGTACAGCATGGCAGCAGATCCTTTGGTCCAACTCGTCCGCGCTGACTAGATACCCTAAATTAATCTAGACCCATTTCCCTGTAAACCGTTCTTGTTCACATACCCTTCAGGATGCCTTTTAAATGTATAAATCAAAAGGCATTTTGACAGGTACATGAATGGGAAAGGTTTAGAGGGATATTGGCCAAAAGGAGTTAGTTGGAACTAGTTCAGTTTGGGAAATTTGGGTCACATGGACGAGTTGGATCAAAGGGCCTGTTTCCATGCTGTACGACTCTATAACAGTCCTTGCATATGGCTGTTGAACACTCCGAAACAACGGGTCATACATGGTACTTATTAATAATTCCAATAAAGAAACTGGGAGAAAGTTGTTTTAAGCTATGCTTAGTCAGAACTTCCCACCGCAGGGATAGTTGAGAGAAATTTCCTTTAAGAAACTAAATAAACATGAGGGGATGAGGAGCAGTTTGTTAAAATTCACTCTCAGTACACACTTTGCTAACTGTGCCAGCATTTATTGTCTTAGACCCCACTAATGCTCTCGAAGTCCCCAACCCAAACATACCCGAATACACTGCTGAACCAGAACTATCCCTGAATACTTGCCATCTTTCTTGATCTTCTCATTCAAATTGTTGATGTAGATGGTGTGGTTTGGACGGGCCTCTTGGGTAGTCATGGCTCTACTCTTGCGCTAACTAAAATTAAAACTGAGGGGGGAAATGAGCACAAGTGAAAGTCAGTCTCATAGATGTCACTCTTCAAAAGAAATAAACCTCTCTCTAACTTCATTATGGCAAATCTCAGAGTTGAACTCAACTCAGAAATCATGAGCTCAAAATCAACAATGGCAAGCTGTGACATTCAATAAATCTTAAAAGGTTTGATAGTCCAGACCAAGGATGATCAGCAGAATTCAACCTGTTCACTGTAGTTCAGCACCACACTCCTTAATTGTTTTAATGGCTGCCTGAACTTCCAAAGCCTCAATGCAGCAGCAACTTCCAGAATTGGAAGTCAATGTCTTGATCAGCAAAACAACACTAATCACTGTGGTTGTATACACACTTTGAGAGGAAATGCTGCTCAGCATGCTAGCATTACATGTGGTTACTGTGCAGAACCAAAGCTGACAAAAGGTGGCTGCCAAACGTATCCATTCTCATCCGCTAACACCGCTCCCAGATTCAAAGGACTGCAGCCCAATGTGTGGCTATAAGTGGTAGAAATGTAAGTCACATCCCTAAATTGCTCTAAAGCAACTCAAGCACACCCCATCCTAGATCCCAAAGTTAAGAGTACGTATTGTCCTTCCTTTGCCCGTTACCCAGAGACAGGATTACTAAACAACCCCTTCTCTCACATCCTTCATCCAAGCTCACCCGCTCTGAGAAGCAAGACAGCCCCTTCTCTCCCCCACCTCTGAGGGAAAGGTCAGCCTACCCCCCTCTCCTTCTGAGAGCTCACACAGCCCCCTCTGTGCACGAACATAAAAAACAGGCGGAGGCCATTCGGCCCTTCAAGCCTGCTGCACAATTCTCTACAACCACATCTGATCATCAAACTCTACAACCTGACCCTACCTTTCCCTCCCCATGTCCTTTGATCCCTTTAGCCCAAATCACCAAATCCAACTCCTTCTTGAAACGTAGTATTTTGGCCTGTTTTCTGTACCACAGAAAACCACAGTAGTAGCAGTCTGCGGGTGGAGGAATTTCTCATCATCTCAGTCTCCTCTGGCATACGCTGTATCCTTAGACGCCCACCCATCAACTCAACCTCTCTCACATTCCTTTAGCCACTCAGCCCTCCCTTTTGCCTTACCACCCTTCACCCTTTACCCCTGGCCTACTCTCTCCCTCTCAGCCAACCCTCCGCCCTCTCTTTACCTCCATCGGCCCTGAACCGGAAGCTACCGCCCGTCGGCGGAAGCTTTAACCCGTGGTTCCGCCGCAGGCTGCTCCGTACGAACCTGGTGAGACCGCGGCTCTAAAGAACCGACCGTGCGACGCGATGCGAGCTCCCGCACACAGAGACGATCAGGCTAACTGCGGGCGGCCGCCGGCTCTAAACGCTGGGGGATGGCAGCGGATGGTCGCGGGCCCTAACCGCCAGCACCGCGCGCCACGACGGAAGTCCAACCCCCTCACCCCGCGGCCAGCTCCCATTGGCCGGCCCTGGTGCGGGGCCGCTCACCGATTTGTCCGCGGTCCCGTCAATCAGACGAAGGCGGGAGGGTCGGTGTCCCCGCGGGACCCGGATGGTTTCCCCAGCTAATAAAATGTGAGGCTGGATGAACACAGCAGGCCAAGCAGCATCTCAGGAGCACAAAAGCTGACGTTTCGGGCTCCGGCGGGGAGTGAGAAAGGACAGAAACAGAAACAGAGATCGAGAAGGAGCGGCTAAGAGGGCGGGAGAGGGGAATCAGTGACTCGCTAACGGTCTGGGTCCATTCAACAGCACAGACCCGATCTGAGAGAACTGATTGGACTAGACCGGTGTCAATCAAATTGGCCATTCCACCGTGGCCAATCGCGGGATGTAGAGTGGGATTCAGGGACGGAATGTTCTAGAACGTGTTCAGTAATTCCCGACCCTCCGCTTTCCTAAGTACCCCACACACACTTGCATCCATCCTATCCCCCAATTACTTTATTCCCCTATCCGACACTCCCCAACACCAAACACCTCAAATAACCCCAACCCACCTCAATCCCCTCCCTCTCCCCAAAAACCATTCCACCCCATCACCAATCGCCCTCCAACCTCCCCAGCGATCCAACTCCAATCTCACCCCAAAAGCCACCTTACCAACTATTCCCATCCCTCAGTTACATCCCAAACTACTCCAACCATTCCACCCCTCCCCAAACTGCACAGTCCAATCCCACAATAAAAATCACACCTCACCCCAAAGTGCCCCGTTACTCTCCACAATACCCGAATCACTCCACTCTACCTAACTATACAACCCCAATCATCCCACCCTGCCTCCAACACCTCAAAATACCCCTGCCTCACCCCTTCACAACTACTCCATCCCTCAAATGATTTCATTTTCCCTGACCATCCCTAATCGACCCCTTCCCTAACTACTGTTTCTCCATCCAGCCATCCCATTCCCTAATTACTTCATCCCCAAATTACCCCATGTCCCATACCAGTTCTACCTCAACTGACCCAGCTTCCAACCACTGTTCGCCCACTCTTCTGTGTTGATTTCTTTTCTGCAAATCCAGTCCTTGTTACAACTAGCACTATTCCCTGCTATCTAACCCTTTATAAATCTGTGCTGGCTCTATGCTCAGAAATTTTGAATTTGTGGATTCAGGCAATTTATTGACAGCAGATAGTAACGGGTCTGTGATTTCCTGATGGACCTCACATCATTTTTCTTAAATTGTTGAATGTCATGCAGTTATTCCATGCCCCCCTTCTCCCTCAACATGGAGTCTTCATTACTCCCACTGAGACTACTTTCCCAAATCCTCCACCACTCACCCCATCTCCTGCCCCTAACTCCCCCATTAAATATAAAAGACAAATATTTTCTGGAACAATAAGTGATAAATGATAATGATTTTTTTTCCTCCAAGGCAAATATTACAACAGTATCTCTGACCCTTGGTGTACTAGTTACTGAGGCAACTTACTCGTAAAAATTGTTGTGGGATGCTCCAATTTATCAAGTCAAAGCCAAACGTTAAATAGTGGGCTGCCATGTCCCACCTCCATCATGTTGAAATGGCACAAGGAGAGCAAAATCTCATCAGTGACACATCTGATGGTACAGACTATTTGTCAGTCCCTCCTCCTCCTCCCCCCCTCCCTCCACCCTTTCTGTCCCCTCCTTCTGAACCATCACAAAATAAATTATACCAGATTTTTGCTCAAGACCGATTACCAGTAACTGGAGACTGGGAGGAGGTGAAGTTGCTGGTCCAGAGCAGGCCTAACAGGTATATAAAACTAAAAATTATGAGCCATGTTTGTCACAGTTGTTTAAATAAGAGCAAGATTCTGGAGATGCTGGAAACCTGAAACACAAGAAGTGCTGGAGAAACCTAGCAGTTCTGGCAGCATATGGGTGGCATAGTGGCCTCACAGCGACAGGGACCTGGATTCGATTCTAGCATTGGGTGACTGTCTGGAGTTTGCATATTCTTCCCCATGTCTGCATGGGTTTCCAGTTTCCTCCCACTGGCCAAAGACATGCAGTTTAGATGGATTGGCCATGCTAAATTGCCCATAGTGTCCAGACATGGATTAGCTATGGGAAATGGAGGGATAGGCGAGGTCTGGGTGGGATACTCTTTAAATGGTTTTTAAGGTCTTAGCGAAAATTTGTAGCTCGGGTTGTGGATGCAGTTGTTCATTAGCGCACTGAGCTGGTTGTTCTGTGGTGTGCAGACATTCTGTTACCCTTCTAGGCAACATCATCAATGTGATTTCTAATTGAAGCAATGGTGTTCTGCTTCCTTCCGCATGTTAATGAACAACTGCATCTTTGGAGGGTTGATGTGGCTTCAGTTGGCCGAATGGCCTGCATCCATATTGTAGGGATTCTGTAATCTGTAGAGAGACACAATTAACATTTCAAGTGTAGTACAACTTCCTAAAAACATCTCTGAGAAGTCAAACACAGTCGAATAACTCTGCGGTCAAAACTCAGGAAAGAGATCTAGGATTGTCGGTACAGCTATGTGTTGGAGTTTGGTCTTCAGGTACGTCCTAGGGGCTGAGAGACCTTGGAAAAAGCCACGTGCCATTAATATTTCAATACAGTTGTGAGCAAGGTTATGGAAACCCACAAGTAACACTTTGTACAACTGACAAATGTTAGAGCTCAGGAAAAATAAATCAAGGGCGGTACTAACTTGATAAAGCTAGCTGTCCACGAAAAAAGATGCATTTGCACCTGTGACGATGCTAGAGTGTGGTTTCCAGAATCCAGAGGAGTGTCACTCCTGGAACAGGTGGTGAGCTACCAGAAACTGAGCAATCATTGAGGCAATGCATGATGGAGTAGTTTTTGATGTACTTTAAAGGCCAGTTCTTCAACAGTGAAGTCTTAAAATGAGACTTAGTAACCCACAATGTCACTGACATCCTGAGAGCGGGGAGGGGTGGGTAGGTAGTTGCTGAGTAATCCATGGGATCTGACTCAATCACTTTTGATGTTTACATTTACACTTTTGTCTGAGTAAGTTTTATTTGTAATAAACTAGGTATTAATTGTTAACTTAAGAAACTGGCTGAATTATTTCTAGCACTAAGTCAGATACAATGTAAAGCCTATTGAATTGGCCATATCACCACACAGTTTAAAATTCATTATGACCAGTGGAGGAGTGGGACTAAAGGGAAATTGATGCCCCGCTCCAATCTTGGTTGTAACACTCTGTATACTGTGCGAAGTTAATGGCTTGGCCAAGTTACTGCCCTCTTATAGACTAAGCAATGCATCCTTTATGTGTTATTATAGGTTAACAGTGCATCCTCATGTACTATTGCAGTTTAATATCAGAGCCCAAGTGTGCTATCAAGTGATAGATTCTTTTCCAATGGCTGAACATTTTTCTGATTTTCTCATATTTCCAGCTTCAACAAAGATTTGCAATGGCTCCTTATTAATAAATATGTACCCTCGCTGATCCAGGATGGTCCACAGTAAGTATCTAATTCTGGTTTCTCTACATTGGTGCATACTGGCAGAAATGGGGGCACAGAGGCTCAGCGGTTAGCACTGCTGCCACACAGTGCCTGGGACACAGGTTCAATTCTATCCTAAGGCAACTGGAACTTGCACATCCTCCCCGTGTCTACATGGTTTCCCGCCAGGTACTCCACTTTCCTTCCACAGTCCCGAGATGTGCAGGTTAGGTGGATTGGCCATGCTAAATTTCCCATTGTGTTCAGGGATGTGCAGGCTAGGTGGGTTAACAACAGGAAATGCAGGATTACAGAGATAGGGTAGAGGGAATGGGCCTGGGTGGAATGCTCTTCAGAGGGTCTATGTGGACTTGTTGGGCTGAATAGCCTGTTTCCACACTGTAGGGATTCTATGAAATAGAAAATGTTGGCAATGTCTGGCATCACCTCTGGTGGAACAGATTTAATGTTTCTGTTCCATGACCTTTCATCAGAACACGGGTAGTTTTTCTGTTTTTCTCTCACCTATAAATGCTGCCTTCCATAATCTGCCAAGTGTGGGTGCTTTTTCCCTGTGTCCTAGCCAATATTCAACCTTCAACTAATTCCCAAAGCAGATTGACTGCCATTCATCTCATGCCTGCATGTGAGATTGCATTGTGTGCTGTGCTGTGGACCTTTCTTCTGCCTATAAACTGCAATTGCTTTCTCAGTCACCACTGCTCCTTGTATTTTATTGTGATTCAGGTGTGGACTGGTGGCTCTATGGATGGCCGGACATTTGCTGAACATGTGTGAGGTGCAGGGTCTGCAGGAGATAGTGGACTGTGCGAAGGCCAGAGGGTATACTGTTCAGGGAGAGATGTTTTCAGGTATCTTATAATGTATCTCCAGTGAGAAATCTCCAGACTTTGCTCCTCCTGTTGGTCTGTGTTCTCTTCCCTTCTCTGCTGTCTGTTTCAGTCTTCTCACTTTCAGGGTCAGTTGCGACTCAATGGATACTCTTGCTTAAGTCAGAAGAATGTGGGTTCAGGTTCTATTCCAGAGTTTTTAAGCACAAGATTGGTGCAGTACAAAGGGAGTGCTACACTGTCAGAGATGCCATCTTTCCTTGGACCCTTCAGGACAACGACCTGACTACTGTCTCTGGCAGATGTAAAAGATTCCAAGGCACTAATTATGCAAAAAGACCAGGAGTGCTACTCATTATCCTGGACAATGCTCGCTCCTCAACCATTATCACTGAAACAAACTATCATGTATTGAAGCTTGTGGGCCTTGTTGTATTCAAATTAGCGACCATATTTCCTATATTACAACATGCACTATATTTCAAAAATATTTAATTGTCTGTAAATTGTTTTGCAAGGTTATGCAATAAATAAATACCTGTGAGATTTATTTTTGTCTATCCGATTCCAGGTGCAAACATGGTGAAACTGGCCGAGGAAGTTTTCCAATGTCATGCTGAACTCCTCAATAATGGCTTAATGGGAACTAACAAAGCCAGAATAATGCAGCATCTCTTTGCTGGTTATCCTGTATTAGTACCGTATCCTTATATTGACATTCGACAAAGCCACTTCCTGTACAGGATCAGGCTGCAAATCAGTCGCCTTTGGTTAGATATACGTGCAGGGTTACAAGACCATCCAGGATAGAGGAACCTGCTTCTGGTCCGAGCGTCCATCTCTAAGGAAGCTAAGGAGCTGAAAATAGTTATAGGCACTGGTTGTTCTCCTATATCCCACCCTATAGCAATTTTACATGTGTTACGCATGTTTGCTGTTTGTGACCTTAGCCTTTCCTATTGCCTCCAGCTGTGCACTTTCTTAGACTGGACAGTGAATGTGAGCTGGGGCTCTGTATGATTTACCTTTTCTCTGATACAGGGATCACTAGATAGTGGTCAGGAGCTGGAACTCTGGTTGATATTTCCTCAGTCTCTTACCCAGGGCTGATTTAATGGTGATCAGAGGTAGGGATCTTTGTTGATTCTCCGCTTTATTAGTTTAGAGTTCATTGGGCAGGGATCAATAAAAGGAACCCTGATTTATATTTCCTCTCTATCACTCAAAGCTATTTGTAATCATAAGCAATGTTTGAGCTAGAACAGAACAGATTGGGAATGGATCTTAGGATCATCCTGATCTGTATGATTCTATCCCATACATGCAGGCTCCCCAAATGCTTTACTAGGAAAGCTCAAATGCACTAAAGTCAGACAGGCCATAAAAAGTTAAATTATTGATCTGTGCTGAGTTACCTGAGGCAGCAGTTGATATGCCGTAGTTGGCCTCAGCAAGCTTGGGACAATTAATTGGGGAAAATCCTTAACTAAAAGAAGGTATGATGAAGACTTCAATCATGAGCCCTGTCTGCGCAAAGGGCATAAAGCTCACTGGGCAGTAATTTCAGGTGAGAGCTGAACACTAAGTGAAATTTTAACTAAACATCAGCTGAAATAGAAGATTCACATATCGAACTGTGAGGAATGTACCAAGACACTTAATATCTTTAGCAGTTTTCCTGGAAATTTAAGCAATGTTTTGAAAATAAAATAACTTTGTTTAGGGGCATCATGGACCACAAGTTGGCATTTATTGCCCATCCATAATTACTCTGTCATAATCATGTATTAATTGTAAGCAGATGTTAGGCTTGTTTAGAGTTTCACCTGTGTACAGGCTTGAGTTAGGAGATGTTTGCTTGTGATGCTTCAACCTAGAAGTAAACATTAAGACAGAGTAAAGATTGATGAATGATAATCCTGATGTCAAACTGGCTTTTTGGGATAGAACACTCTGGACAACTAATTCAATACAGCTAAGCAGTTAAGATACTAGAATGGGAGTTACCCAGCAGCCAGACTGATAAAGACAGCAGGTATGGAAGGAATTAGTGAACCAAATTCGGATTTTAATTCCCTTTTTTCTTGTTTTCCAAATTTAATTCAAATTCTCAAGCTGCTGTGGTGAGATTTGAACTCATTCTCTTGTCTAAGCTGTGTAACAAAGCCACTATTTTACCAGAGATAGTAGGAACTGCAGAATCTGAGATAACAAGGTGTAGAGCTGGATGAACACAGCAGGCCAAGCAGCATCAGAGGAGCAGGAAAGCTGATGTTTCGGGCCTAGACCTTTCTTCGAAGAAGGCTATAGGCCTAAAACGACAGCTTTCCTGCTCCTCTGCTGCTGCTTGCCCTGCTGTGTTCATCCAGCTCTACACCTTGTTATCTCACTACTTTACCATGTCCTGTTGCAAGATTTTTTACAGGCCTATCGCATTTAAAACAATGATCACCTTGCTGTGTAGAGGTGATCTGTATAGGCCTCAAGATAAATCAATTTAATTAGTGTTTAATGGGTTTAATGGATTGCTAGATGGTTGAAATTGGTTGTGTCTAGCTCAAGAGGTGTCAAAATATGGTTTTGGGACTTCTTGACCATGATGGGAAGACACAAAATTTTTATGTGAGTAGTTTGATTTCCAATGCTTAGTGCCTATTTAGTAGCTTACATATTGCTTGTGATTATTGTGTAGGAGCATTGCTGGGACTGAAGTACAAACCTTTAAAAGACTTCTCTGAGGAAGATTCTGCTATTCCTGGGCTGTTTTATCAACGAGTGAATGTGCCTGGAGCTCATTACCCTGAGGATACCGTTGCTGAGATTTACTTGGTGGCCAAGCAGGGAAAGAGTCTGAAGTATCAGTTGTGGCCATTCGACCAAGTGCATAACAGTAATGTGCAGCTAAGAGAGTTTAGCCCAAAGCGAGAGTGTGATGGGACTGTCTATGTTATCCCTGATGGTGGTGTGGAGTCAGGACTATGTGGAGTGGTGATTCTCCTACAACCATTGCCCCAGGATCAAAACCAAAGCTTGTGAAAGAACTTTTAATTTAAACAGTATCTTTCAGGGTACCTCAAGATGCTTATTCATAAAGCAGAATATCTTGCAATAATTGTAACATAAGAACTGTGAAAACCACTTTATTTGCACTTTGCAGGAGTGTGCAAACAAAATGCTCAGTTTTGCATTAGAGTATCAGCCAGCCTTGATCATGCAAGTGGACCTGGCTAATCACTGCTGATTTAACTGGCTACATTGCAGAAGAGTTAGACATTTAATATTTAACACATACTTGGTAGAAAATGCAACAGAGTGTTGGATACAAAGGAGATTGTGCCAATTATTTGATGTCAAACTATGCAGGTGCAGCATGATATTGGTGCCTTTGGACCAGCTGAAAGCCAATTATGCAAATAAAATGTAATAAGGCAACAAGGTTTCAATGGTTTACCCTGCAATTCCTCAGCTACACGGTTCAAGCGCTTACGGCAAGTTTCACTTGTCCTGTCTCAGACCAGAGTATGAATATGAATCCCCCTCAAGATTCTGGCCAGGATGTGTTCTACAGATATTATCTAATCACTCTATTCAGAGATGTTACAACACTGCTAGAAATATCGACACTACCATTGCATCCATAAATTCTGTGGGGGCTGATACTCCTCACCTTGTCAATTGAAAGCAATTGCCTAAGGTGTCTGGCACAATTATTACCAAAATCAAGACTGAATCAGGGACCTTTAGATCTTCAGTCATAGCTATTTTCTAATCAATTTGTTCAGAAATGTTATTACACACCTCTGGAGCAGGTGGAACTTTACCGAGGCCTCCCAGTCTAGGAGTAGGGACACTATCACGGCATGACAAGAGGGCCTAGCTTTTCGTCAAATGCTCTCCCAAATAAGCTATTTCAGGATCACATTAGAGATAACAATGCATATCAGCTAGTGGTCTGAGTAATACTTGGCATTTTTCAAGTTTCTGCAGAAATGGTACCTCTGGACCAGAAAGCCTGGATTCAAGTCCCACCTGCTCGAGACGTGTTAAGACATGTCTGAACAAGTTAGTTTAAAAAAATCTTTACGGATGTAGTTTTGACTTCTGTCATGTTATCAATACCCTTAACAGTTGGAAAATGTAGATGTGTAGACTTAAGGATGGAGTGTGACTGTAAGTTCCCCCTTGGTCAGAGTCTTATGACATGCAGTATTTAAGAATACAAGTGAAGAAAGGCCAGTTGGGTCTTGGCCACTTTAGAAATGTACCTATGTCTGTGTTAGCTCATGGTAGAGATAGAAGTGACAAAATGAAGAACTGAAACTTAGTCACTCACGCTTAGGTCAGGAATCCATTGTAAATAATAAACTGAGAACAGACTGAGAATCATTCAATCTTGACATCTCGAAGAAGTCGGACATTTACCTACGAGCCTGTTTTGGTATTCACTGCAGGAGAGATTTCCAAACTTCGATCAAACTGTGTGTTGAGCCGTTTCCTAATTTCACACCAGAAGAAAAATGTGTTTTCCATACTCAAAATTATATGGTCACGATTTCAAATATGCTGCCTGATAAGGTGGGCATAGATTTAATTGTTTGAGTTTGAGAAATTTGGAGCAACTAGTGGTTTTTGGTTCAAGCCCTGTGCTGGTGATGGTCCGTAATCTGGCCCTGAATAGGTGAAATGTTTTTGGATCAGCACAAGAACAACTTTTCAGTTGCTGCGTAGTGGAGACAGGAAGCTACTGTAGGTCCCTTGAAATCATCTTGTAGAACGCTAGGATACAACAGATCCCCAGTCAACGCTAGCAGATATTTTCCCCTTTTCAGTAGAGGCAAAAAAAAGACATGCACAAGATATTATATTTTCAATATTTTATTTACCTTGCATTTATAAATATATATTTAAAAAATTCCCATGCAGACAGTATAAAGTCCACACATCAGCAATGTCCAGTTTGTGCTTCCGATCAGACTAGTTATCTGGGACAGACAGAACAACAATGGACTGGTGTTTACAGATTATACAGGCAGCCCAGCAGGAAACAACTCTATATCTGCACAGGGAGAAGCCATGACCCAACACCCCCAACACTTAAGGGAGATGAACCCGTCCTGCGTGTCTCTCCTTCGCACTTGGGGAAATAGTTATGCCCTGCCCCCACCTCGTTTGGGTTGATGGGCACATCTCTACTGCCACCCTCTCACTTGCAGGGACAGTTTTACAACCCTATCGTTTGAGGAGTTGGATTCTACTCCATGTCACCATGGGAGATGGCCAACTCAGGCCCAAATCCTTTAGGGCAATAAATCTGTCCTCCACTCACTCCCAACAGACCCACCCCAATTCCTCCCCCCCCCACCACAAATCTCTGAGAAATAGATTCCCCCACTGGTGTTCTCCCCTCAGGCCAGCAATGGGGGGGCGGGGACGGAAGATGAAACAAACCCCCACGTCCTAAACCTTAATTTTCAGGTATCACAGAGTTTGTCAGATTTCCCTATCTGACCAAGTGAAATGTGAGCCAGTACATGAATACAGGCTGCACTGCGGCAATCGCCATAGTCAGGTACATGCGTAACTGATTCCTTGCACCTCGCACCAGAACTCCTTCAGCTGCAGCTTCAGACAGAATCTTCAGCCTCAATGTTCGAATCTGAAAAACATGTATTTGAAAGTCAGAGGCCTACAGGATGCTAAGTGCACTGTCCAGTGATTCTATATTGCCTGGATCAGGAAGGTCAGTGCCAAGGTGGTTGATCACTGCCATGGTGGCAGTAGTTACAAGTTAGCCTCAGTGCCCTGGGTTAGGGAGTGTTGTCAGATAAGGTGAGAATCTGTTGAATGGACCGTCACAGTCCAATATCCTGATTACTTGCACGCCAAAAATTGGTCCAATGGCAGTAGCCACCCACAAAAGGGATAGCAGGCATCACTGGAATTGCATCCTGGGAGAGTGTCAGCTTTCTGGAAAAGTAACCCCAAAAGAGTCAGTACCTTCAGGCAGGTTATGGTTAAAAAAGGTTTTTTTTAAAAAGGATTAGTAATAGGAAAACAATTTTAAAATCGGGGTCACCTTTTTAAGACAGAGATGGGGGGGATTTCTTTTCTCTTAGACAGTTAAGCAACTTCGGAGCAGACTAGTTCAGACGGAAGTTTGGGGGCGGGGGGGTTAGGATGGTCACTGAATATTTTTAACATGGAGACAGGTAGAGAGATTCATTTTAGGCAACAGATACAAGGTTACCAGAGGGTAGATAGGAATGTGGAATTTGAAATAGAAACAAATCTGCAATGTTCTTTTCAAGTGACAAAACAAACTGTTAGTGGTGACTGGCCTACTTCTCCTTTGATTTGTTTGTTCCTAATTTTTTCATGTAGGCATCACTGACAAGGCCCAACAATAACTTCTCCTGAATTTAGCAGCTTGCTAGGTCAATTGAGGTCAACCACAACGCTATGCATCTGGAGTCACACGCAGCCAGGTAAGGATAGTAGATATCCTCCCCCAAAAAAATCAGCTCTAAAACTAGCTTTGAAAAAAAATTACAGCTTTATTAATCAAATTCCACTAAAGAGTGAGATTTGAAATGTTGTCCCCAGAGTCTCAGGATTACTAGTCCAGTGCCGTTAACACCATCATGACTCAATGCAAATGTTAGTTATAAAATGAACAGGGAAATTAAGTCAAATAACAAAACCCACCATGAATACCACAATTGATATGCAGCACCAGCCCAGAGCAATGTAATAGCCTGTTCTTCCAAAAATCAGCCCAACCACAACTCCAGTGATCATCCTGTGGGGGGGAAAAAAAAAATCACATTTTACTAATGACTGCAGACCCACCTAACTGTGATGACATTGGAGCCCTCAAATCCACTCAACTCCATCAGTATCACCCTATGACCTTTGTACGGTATGATCTGCCTGTACGGCACACAAAACTTTTCACTGTACCTAGGTACATGTGACAGTAAATCAAATCCAAAAATAAATCACACTCACCCGACATACTTGTACCCAGAAAAGGCAATGAGATCGATAGTGGTTAGGTCGGTGTTCACTGTGACCAGGTACAGGCTGAGCAGGATAGCAAGCACCTCAATGATCAGCCAGATTAATGCTGAGCTGGCCAGCATCCCCAACACCTCTGGAGAGAACCTGCAGGAAGGGAAGTTAGTGAATGCTGGGTGTAAGCAAGCATCTACCTGGAAACCATAGCAGGATATTTTTAACCCAGGATCACTACCACAGTATTTTGTTTAAAAGGAAGGCAAATGGGGACAATTTTTCACTATGGTTTCCATGGCTATTTTTTGCGTCCTCTCTGCGCAATGGAGAAAGGCACCCTGTATCTGACACCGACAACGTAGGCAATGTATTCTTGGTCAGTCCCAGTCACTCTGAAATGGAATTACCTCCCAACAGATTCCTGTCTCCAGTAAAAGTATTAAACTGGAACATGCTTGTCCTAGGCTCTGGAGTGGCAGATTGTTTGCAGGTTGGAGGACGAATGTAAATGAATAAGCACAATAAAGAATGACAAATAGAGGAAGTGCTTGAAGCTTGAAACAAAAAAAGTGTTCCTCAGCTGTGACTCAAGTGGGTAACACCTCTCATGACCAAGTCAAGCAACTGTGGGCTGGAGTCCTCTCCAGTGACAACAACACAAATAAATGACTTCTAACTTTTGGGTCTTGCAAATACACTATTTTAAATATTTATTCCAATCTTCCTAGTTGGGTTTTAAAAGAATTACAGCTCTGTATTCACTGACAGCAGGAACTCAGGGCAAACTTTTGATTGAAGAATCAGATATCATGGAAGAGTCAAAATATGCTCCCCAGTCACAGGTCTCCTCTCTCAGGATCAATCTCCTATTGGAGGAGATGTAAAGGGCAGGAGGAAGGGAATGAGTGTCTGAGGGGGCTGGAGTAGCAAGGATGACGAGTCTCAATGGAAGGAGATTAGAAATGATCAGCAAAATTATTATAATACTTGAGAGAGAGACAGATAGAATGAGAGAGGTAGAAAGGAAGATCCCACAAGTACCAACAATAATGTGTCCTTCTTCTGTTGTTTGAGATTGAGAACAGCAAGCGTGTGAAGAGAAGCTTCTCAGAGTCTCAATCCATTACCAGTTGCTTTTGGGGTGGTGGTGGTGGGGACAGGGGGGGGGGGGTAGCATCTACTGCTTTCTTTCTCTCTGACCCCAAAGCCAGCTAAGACAGAGCCCTGGGAAATTCCTCACTTTTCCCCTGCTGACAGCTCCACTGAGACTGGATCCTGACCGTTAATTGTTGGCCTTCTGCTGCCAATGCCACCTACAACGTGGGGCCTATGGCAGTACAAGAAAGCAACTCACTACCATCTTCGAGGGCAACTAGGGGCGGGCCAGCCAGAACACCTGCATCCCATGAGTGAATACTAAAAGCAAGCCTCAAAAGCAGGGGGTGTGTGCAAGAGAGAGAGAGAGAGAGAGAGAGAGGGAGGGGGGTGGGGTCTGGGGGCAGGTGCTCCTCAAACCCACTCACTCTCCGATAACATCTCTTTTAAACATTTGCCTTATTCAACATGCATAGTCTCGTGACAGGTCACCAGAGTCGAAAAATTTTCCAGCTTCATGCAGCCATCTTGGAAAATGTCAGATCTAGAAGTGGGATATCCAAAGAAGAATTGTGCTGAACTCTGAAACATTAACTCTGTTTCTCCATCCACAGATCTTGTCATTCCTGCTGAGTTTTGCCAGTGCTTTCGTTTCTTAATCCAACTATCATGGTGGCGTCATTGCTGCTCTGCAGTTATACTGGATGAGTGGGCACATAAGCACTATTACTTAGTATGGAGCACACACAAACAGGACTTCTGAACTTATCTTCCAAAACATTCCCTCAGGCAGCCTATGGTTCATGAACATCTTTGCTGGGCTATGAACCACAAGCCTTTAAATACTGACGTGATACATGCAAACTGCAGCAGAGTAGGCTGTGCCTATTCGCACAACGGTGCTGGCCAGGTCAGTCATGCTGACATTCTTAAAAGGCCCTGGCAAAAATCTGAATATCCAGGAATGGTCTGAGCCAGGCCACCATTTTTTAAAGTTGTCAAAATCAGCTCAGTAAAAATCTTAGATAATGAAATGTGAGGTTGGATGAACACAGCAGGCCCAGCAGCATCTCAGGAGCACAAGCTCCTGAGGTGCTGCTGGGCCTGCTGTGTTCATCCAGCCTCACATTTTATTATCTTGGATTCTCCAGCATCTGCAGTTCCCATTATCTCCAGTAAAAATCTTGCCCTTTTCGCTTCCCCCACACCCATTTTAGGGCCAATGTCCTGTCCTTGAACCACAAGATTAAAAAAAATTAAACACCAATTATGTTGAATCCCAAAGGCCAATCTACTGAAACATACTCAATAATCCTCTTCATTTGAATGGAAAGCAGGTGAGGAGCTAAGCACTGAGTGATCATGAGAGTATTGCAACTAAAGAAAAGAATTCTCACCTGTTTTGAGTTCCAAGAGCAAACCCAGCTACCAATAAATATGTGATAAATGCCATTGCTGGAAAGAGAGAGAAACCGCTATAAAACAGAAGGTGCAGACAGACAGCATAGCAGTCCACTACAGAATTAATGTTATTACTGCAAGTTCAATGTTTTTTTCAATTTAGTAATCACGTGCAACCAGCCTAGTAAAGCCTAGCTTTATATTTCAGATTTGTTAATTGAATGTAGTTCAAATGTAAATGTCACCAGCTGACATGTTTGGATTTGAACCCATTTGCCCTAGAGCATTAGTCTGGGCTTTCGATTACAGGTCCAATAACACTAGCATTACGCCACCTCCATTTGAAATGTACTGTCACACGCACTACTGAACTGCCCCAATTAAAAATAAAAGAACCCACTTTGAATTTCTGGTTTGTGGCAGGTTAGTGGATTTCATACGTATCTGATAATGGAAATGTTAAAATTCAGTGCAAGTTGAATGAAGCACTCAAGGCTCCTAGTTACCCTCTACTGTCCTTGCTGGCAACCACACGAGGGGTTAGGTAGGAATGGAATTGAGATCAATTGCAATACTATACATAGTTAACTAATGCAGGCATACTGCCAGACATTAAAATATCGGAAGGTGTCCAGCCCACAAGGACCTGTAACTCCAAAGCTTGTTTATAAATTGACCTGAACTGGAAATCTCCCAAAATCTACAGGTCAAAGCAAAAGCAGTTTCACACTATTCTCTGGTTTACTGGTCGAAGAGTGATAAACGTCTCCAAGTGATTCACAATGCACACTCACCAAACAACATGGGTAAAATCAACTGCGATAGGTTTGTGCATCACCAAGACAGTTAATACTACAGACAACACTGATATCATAGAGGTAATCCTACCTGGAATATATAAATCAGGAGCATTCACTTCAACGCGAGGAGCAACGGGACTGTCCTGCTGGTATCGTACTTCCCAATTCTGTCAACACACAGCTTAATTATCAGTCATTTAGATAGTACTCATTGCATAACCAATGTAGGCTAAACAAGAAAATCCTCCTTTATGTCACTTCAGGAAGAGATAAGTCGATCTCCAGTCTGATTGCATTGCTCCAAGATCATTATTTTTAATGTGTCCGTATTTAGAACATTCTGGACAATACACCTTCAGAAGGATATATTGGTTTTGGAGGGAGTGCTGTGTAGATTTCCTAGAATGATATTTGAACTCCAAGGAGTAAATTATGAGGACAGATCACAAAAGCCAGAGTTGATTTCCTCAGAATTTAGCAAGTTAAGAGTATTTTAGATACTAAGGGGAACAAATGGAGTATATTTGGAGAAACTATTTCTCTAGAAAAGACTAGATCTTTCAGAAGCAAGACTTGGAAACTTTCCGTGCTGTATATCTCCATGACTTCTAAATTTGGACAATACTGTTTGGAACTCTCCTCTGCAAACAGCAATGAATGATAAATCAATCATTGATTTTAAAACTAAGATTGATAGATTTTCATTATCCAAAGGTGTTAATGGATAAGGGGCAACGGTAGGTATATGGAGGTAGGTTGCAGGTCAACCATTTCAGAATAGTGGAGCAGGTTTGAGGGACTGAATTGTCTCCTTAAGCTCCTATATAATTTAGTCATTCTCTGTCCCTGCAAATTTCTGTTTGGAAACTGACACCTCTCTAATTTTCTTCTGTCCTCTTTCTAAGCCTGTGACTCCAGTCACCCACTGCGTGGCCAGTTTTTGCTGCTTCTGACTAACTTAGGGTAGTATAAAGAACACCACCAAAAATACTCCCTCAACACAAATGAGGGCCATATCCGAGAATATTCCTAGTGCATCACCCTGGTGATACTGAGGACCATCTCCTGTGGTACAGTTGTCAAACTGAAATTCTCTCTCTTTTGAACGTCCATGCCTGTGTTTCAGCTACATCACTGTGGATCCCTTACTACCCAGGCTATTGAGTACCAATCTGAAACAAGATGCAGTGCTGGTGGCTACTTTGGGTTTCCTGCTGCTACGTGTAAACACTACCAGTTATTGCAGCAACTGGGTGCTTGCCACTGTAAACCTCATTTGACAAAGCAATTCTGCAAGATGAAGGAACATGGTTGGAGGGGTTTGAAGGACACATAGAAGAACACCTCTTCAGAGACGAGGTTAGATTGAACTATAGGTCTGTGTTTACCAACTGCCCAGACTCTCTCACAAATCACTGACAGATTAATCCAGAGTCGCAAGTCATGCACCACCCACTCAAGAATCACCAGTGAAAGGCCACCTTCTCTTACCTGATGCATATAGGGAAAGATGAGGAGTCCCAGCTTCTTTCCAACATAAATGGTGTCCACAGCAAAATAATATTTTAATTTGCTCACTGGAATAAAGCGATCAATCTGCAGGAATCAGTGAAAAAGATTCATTTACTATGCTCTACATAGTCATCAGAACCGTAGACGGGTTTATTAGCAAAATTTAGAACTAAAGGAGCCAACGCTATTAAAATATTTTAATCAAACTGCACAGTACTAATGCTGAGGAATAAAACACATTGCCTCTTTAAAATGATAACTCAACCAAGACCCTTGGCCCTGGTGATTTCTGGGTCCAGACAAAGATCAGAGGGAATGAGGCTCCAGAATCACAGGCAATCAGACGTAAACCTCTACTGTTGGACACCAGATAGTTGTGTCCTCTTGCAGGCCAACAGCTCAATGTCCCAGTGAGGCATGGCATGGTGTGCTGTGGCGTGGCGTATGCCAAGTAGCTCATGTTAGAGTCTCTCGTGGGTACAACCTTCCTCTGTTAGACAGTTGCTGTTTTTCAGTTCACTGTATCTGGGCTGATTCCGCAGAGGAATACTAAAACTAATGAATACAGGGATTAGAGCTGTAATCTCATTGAGCTACATTCTAGGCACTACGGTGTGGATGACAAGTGTGTTTCTACTGACACAGGAAGTTACTATAGTGTTTTATCACTGTCTCACTGTAGGACCATATCTGATAGGTTCCACCCTGGATCCTTCATTCACCACTACTAGCGTTTAATCTCATCCATCTATTTTCAAGTAGGTTTATCAATAAAAGCAGCTGTCTGGTTGTGAAAGCTTAAGAAAGGATTTTCTGCCGTTCTTAAAACGATTGGGGCCAATCCTGAAGCATTTTGAAACAAATCTACAAACTTACTATCTCAAGATGAGGACATGACTCCCTATAAACTGACTATCTACCTTTCAATACATAGTGTCAATGACTGGCCTGTTAACAAATAAATCCTTAGCCCCTTCAGTTGATAGAATGGTAAATTTTACACCAGTACAGATCACTTTTGATTTCAAGTCTGATCCTCAATCGTAACTCATTTATTTTAACCTTCTATGGAAATAGGGTTAATCCAGAAACAGCTTGCTCTCCATTTAAACTGCAGCAGAAATGGTTCCTTTTCATTTTCTCTGCCCCCTTCCTCAGGTTCAGCAGATTTTCTTTCAAAGTTGGCAGTCAACACAGAACTGGAATTCAAAGACATCCATCCACTCACAGCATCAACAGAACTTACTAGATAGAAGGGGAACTGTGTTCTCTGTGTAAACTTTAACTCATCCAAAACACTTGTGTACATCCCAACTTATACTGCTCCATTACCCTGTGCCTGCTGAGCTGCTCGTCTTGAAATAACTCAAAATCCCCATTCTAGCCTGCAAATCTTCCACGGTTTCATCCATTCCTGCAATACCCTCTGCCACACAATCTTCAGGAACTTATTAGGCCATAATTCTGGATTTTTGCATATCCCCGATTTTCATTCATTGCTTGACTACTGGTGGCTGTGTATGCAGCTGCCTTGGTCCGGAGCTCTGGAATTCCCTTCTTAAACCTGGCTGTTTCTCTATTCCTTTATTCAGATTCAAGATACTGCTTAATACCTAACTCTAATTAAGCATAAACAAAAAACAGAAATTGCTGGAAAAGCTCAGCAGGTCAAGTAGCATCTGTGGAGATAAATCAGGTCAAGTGACCCTTCAAGTGACAGAACATAAATCTTTAATTAAGCATTTGGTAACTATAATATCTGATATAGCTTGATATCAAATCTGGTTTGACAGCTGTGAAATAGGCTGGGATATTTTACTAGCTGTGTTTGCAATATTATGAATAGAAGGCATGACCAAATTAAGGAACAACAAACTGGGGATAGATAAACCCAGGCACAAGTATTGGGTCTGTTCTTGAGGTCAGTTATCAGCACAGACCACTTAATGTTTACATGTACTTGGCATGTTCAGTAAAGAGGCAGACCCCTGTGTTGTGTGGAGAATATTTCATTCTGACTTGCCGACCTGCAATGCTTACATTTTGACCGACAATGTTCTTCCCTTGACTTGCCAAACTGCTGCCATATGCCATCGCCAAGTTAGACACCATGGGGTCGCTGAGGATGCCCTGCCTTGAGAGGCCAAAGCCTGTGCCAGTGTGCTCATATCCTGGTCCCGGAACGTCCATATTCCCACTGGTATCTTCAAAGAGGCGACTGGGGTCTCCCACAGCATGCATCTGCCCCCTCGTTCTCATTTTGGCAGCTGGAATTCAGAGCAACCGATTAAGTTGATCATGTTGTAAGCAGGCAGTACATTTTAATACTCAGATCAGAATTCAATTTCTCACCAGCATCTTGAGCTTGATCAAATGATCACAGGATTTTCTCACTCCCTCCCCTTAATTTGCCTCAAGGAGGTGATGGCGAGACCCTTCTTGAAACACTGCAGTCCACGTGGTGTAGCTACACTGAAAGCTGATAACAAGGGAGTTGCAGGACTTTAACTCAGCAACAGTGAAGGAATGTCAATTGTATTTTGCATAAGGGGCTACATTTACATTCTCATGAATTTCTTTATTAGGTGTACACTCACATTTTAGCATTATCTTTTATATTTGTGTTGATGTAGGAGGTATTTTGGTTCAAGCAAAAGTAGAATTAGAAAATTTGTCCACATCAATAATTATCAATCCTATTAAACTTAAAGCCACAATAGACAAGGAAAACATTAATTTCCTCGATACCACAGTATTCAAATTTGCACAAAACAACAAAGTATTAGTTTTATTCCAAATAATAAACTCCTACTTCTATACATAAAAACAAAACCCTAAAGAGACCTTCTGCAGATCAGTGAGGTCATGGCAAATATGTTTTCATTACATATTCACAAATCTCTCAAATATTTGAAAACAGGCAGTTACTACGCTTTTATATTACACTTGAAATCACAACTGCAGATTTAAATTCAATAATTGGTGATGTTAGATTTCACAACATCCACCACAATCAGCTTCGTTGTCTAGCTCCTGACTTTATAGTCTCAAGATAGGGATATCATATTCATTTGGAAGCAATTCATCACTTTGGTGGATTCAGGTTTTCTTAGCTCCTAGATAACTGACTGCTACACAAACGAGAAGCAGGAGTAGGCCATTCAGCCCCATGAGCCTGCTTGAGCATTTAGTAAGATCACAGCTGATCTAGTTTTAACCTTAGATCCATAGTCCTGCCTATCCTGATAAACAATAGCTAGTAGGTTACCAATAATATACCCACTTCAGCCTGACAAATATTCAAAGGCTCTGCTTTCACCACCTTTTCAGGGAGAAAGTCAAGGCTCTCAATCCTCAGGAAAAGAAATTTGTTTCAGCTCTATTTTAAATGGGTCACCACTTATGTTTGACCAGTAACCCATAGTTATAGATTCTCCCATAAGATGAACATCCTCTCCACATTTATCCTGTCAAGTCCCACTGGATCGTATACATTTCAATTAAGTTTTCTCTTATTCTACTAAACTCCAGTGGGTACAAGCCTGGCCTGACCAACGTTTCCAGTGACAAATGGCCCATTCCAAGGTAATAGTCTCATAAAGCTTCTCTGAACTGTTTCCAATGCACTGTATACTCTCTTAAATAAGGTGAGCATTACTATAAACAGTACTCCATACATATTACCAGGACCCTATAGGGAGCATAGACTCCCTACTTCTGAATTCAATTCCCCTATATTTCATAATTACTAACCTTTTTGCAATTCACACAGTCGGATATCCAGATTGCTTGGCATCTTAACCTCCGCAATCTCTCACCATTTAGACAACATATTTACTTATAATCCTTCCTACCAGAATGGACAATGTCACATTTTCCTCTGCTAAAACCATTTATCAGATCATTGTCCACTCACTTAACCAATCTATATTATTCTGTAGACTTCCCTTTATAAAACTTATATTCTTACCTGTATTTGCATTATCAGCAAGTTTGGCAATTATACCTTTCAATCCATCATCTAAATTTATATAACATGTAAACAGTTGATGTCTCAGCATTGATCCCTGTGGCACACTACGCATTAAATCTTACAAACCTGAGAAAGACCTATTTATTCCTACCCTCTGCTTCCTGTAGTCTAAACTCTCGAATAGGTTACAACCTACACTGTGAGTTTAATCTTCCACAATAGCCTTTGAAGTGGCACCTTATCAAATGCCTTCTGGAAATCTAAGTACAATACCAGTAATGGTTTCCCTTTATCTGGAGTATGTAAGACTTCCTCACGTGATTCTGGCAGATTGGTTAAACACGATTTTTCTTTCATAAAACCATATTGAATCAGTCCGATGACATCAAATGTATCTAAATGCCCTGCCATAACCTTTACTACCACCTTCGCCATGACAGATGCTAAGCTAAGTGGCCTGTAGATTCCTGCTTTCTGACTCCCCTTTTGAAAAAAAGCATTACATTTACTATTTACCAATCTAACAGATGTCTTCACTGGCTTATCCTCTAACCTCCGCCCAACTTAGAGAGTTTTGCAAAATTAAAAACAACACATCAACTATTTCACTAGCTACTTCTTTAAAGACCTTGGGTTGAAGTCCAACAGGAACAGGTCACTTATCAGCACGCAGCTCCAACAAGTTATTTTGATTGCAAATTCCCTCCCTTCCATTTCATTTATGGCAGCATTTGTTACCCATCTCCAACTGCCCTTGAACCAAGTGGTTTGCTGGGCCATTTCAGAAGGCAGTTTGGAAACAACCATGTTGTTGTGGGTCTGGAGTCACATTTCAATCAAACCAGGTGACTAATTTTCTTCCCTAAATGACAATGAACCAGATGAGTTTTTAATCACAGATAACAAGGTGTGGAGCTGGATGAACACAACAGGCCAAGCAGCATCTCAGGAGCACAAAAGCTGACGTTTCAGGTCTAGACCCTTCACCACTGTTGGTTATATAGTAGCCTTTAACTCTGTCCTTCCTTTTAATTCTGAATTTGTTGTTGAATTCAAATTTCACGATCTTCCATCTTAGGAATTAAACTCATTCAGCAAAAACATGAGCCTGGTGTTCTAGATTAGTAGCCCAATGACATTGCTACTGAGAGGAAAAAGCTAGCCAGAATGTTTTTTTATAAAAATATTTCTGGCTGGCTTTTTCCTCTCACTAATTTTTCTATCGTTATTAATTGCTTTGTCAGTTTTTGGCAATCCTTGCAACTAGTCCAGTTCAGATTCTGATTAGTGTTATCTGATTCCATTTTCTCCACCAATCTGAGGATCCAGCACATCCAACTTCACCATGAGTCTTTGAAAACTTGCACAAAAAGTTATCCTATTCTTCAACACTTCAAACCATGCACCAAGGGGAGCCCCTGTAGCCTGGTCCAGGAAAGGATATCTGTGATATCCCAAGGCTGAGCAGGATGGGTTGTCTCTGAGATCACGCACTCCCCACCTCTCAAATTACCCACTTCACCCCCCCCCCACCATCTCCACTCTCCTCACCCCCACTGGTTGTGGGGGAAGTCTCTGGGATCACCCACACCCACCTTGGTGGGGGGTCTCTGGGATCACCCACCCCCCCCTTGGTGGGGGGGGGGTGGTCTCTGGGATCACCCACCCCCCCCTTGGTGGGGGGGGGGGTGGTCTCTGGGATCACCCACCCCCCCCTTGGTGGGGGGGGGTGGTCTCTGGGATCACCCACTCCCCCCTTGGTGGGGGGGGGGTGGTCTCTGGGATCACCCACTCCCCCCTTGGTGGGGGGGGGTGGTCTCTGGGATCACCCACTCCCCCCTTGGTGGGGGGGGGCGTGTTGTCTCTGGGATCACCCACTCCCCCCTTGGTGGGGGGGTGGTCTCTGGGATCACCCATTTCCCTTCTCAATCGGGGGGGGGGAGGGGGGTGGGGGAAGCAGCATTGACTGCGTCCCTTTCCGAATGCCAATTTTCTACAAATAGAGTAAAAAAAATTTCTTTGCCGTCGAGTGAATAACCGATTTATAGAGAAACTGAAGCCACGTACGTAACTTACGCTGTCTAAACCCGTTGTACTCCATCGCCTTACGGACGCGCCACTCCCTCGCGATTCGACCCCAACCGCCAGGGGTTGGGGGAGCGGCAACTGCCGCGCCTGCGCACTCCGGCTTGGCCGCCGGCCGCCACATCCACCAATCAACGGCCGCGCTAGTCCACGTGATTACGCCCGCGTGGTCGCCTGACGACTTGCCCCGCCGGCATTTGGTGCGCAGGCGTAATGAACGGCGCGTCACCTGCTGCCAGGAAATGGTATTACCGCGCAAAATGAGGCCCTTCAGCCCATCTCTCCCTGCACCAGCCATCGACCACAGAGGGTCAATGTTACAGCACAGAAGGAGAATCTTCATCGAATCTGTGCCTTTCAGCAAGCGCACAGAGGCATGAAGTATTACAGAGGGGCAGGGACCTTCAGTCCATCATGCTCACGCTGGTTATCAAGCAAACACAGAGACATAGTGTTACAGCACAGAAAGAGTCCACTTGGCCCATCATGACTGTGCTAGTCATTAAACACACAGTCATAGAATGTTACAGCATGACTGATTTTTTGAATGGTTGTCACGTATTGAAGTACAGTGAAAAGCATTGTTTACGAGCAGTAAAGGCAGATCACAGTTAGAAAGGATGTTCAGATCAAAAAGACTTAGAGAGAGGCATACAGGTCACATTGCACAGGGTGTGCACTAGGTGAGATCAATGTTAGCAAGATCAGCATTATTTAAGGCTAGAGAGTCCATTCATCCATCTAATAATGGCCAGGAAGAAGCTATTCCTGTACCTGCTGGTGCGTGTGTTCAGGCTTCTGTATCTTCTGCCTGATTGAAGAGTTTGCAGGAGATCATTCCCAGGGCGCAATGGGTCATTGATGATGTTGGCAGCCTTTCCATTGCAGTGAGCCATGGAAAGGGACTATTGGAACCATTGTGGCTGTACCAGCCATTAGCACTTAGAGTCATGTGGAATGGAAAAACATCTTTCAGGCCTTCAGTAGGTGGATTATAGGGGAATGGGTCTGGGTGGGATGCTGTGAAAGTTGATGTGGACTTGTTGGGCCAAAGGGTCTGTTTCCACACTATAGGGATTCTATAATTTCTAACAACTTCCTCTGGCAGCTCCTTCCGTAGACGCACTACCCTCTACGTGAAAAAGTCACACTTTCAGTCCCTTTAAAATCTTGCCCCTCTCACCTTAAACCAATGCCCTCTAGTTTCGGACTCCCCTACCCTGGGGAGAAACATCTTCACTATTCACCCTATCCGTGTCCTTCATGATTTTATAAACATCTACAAGGTCATCCCTCAGCCTCCGATGCTCCAGGAAAAATAGCCGCAGCCTATTCAGCCCCTCTGTATAGCTCAAACCCTCCAACCCTCTCAAATTTCACAACATCCTTCCTCTAGCAGGGACGCTCGACAATTCTTGCCTCTCCAAGAGTAGATCAATTCTGTCCCCTCAGAATATTTTCCATACATTTCCCTACCTCTGATGTTAGACTCACTGGCCTGTAGTTTCCTAATTTATCCCTACAACTCCTCTTGAATAATGGTACCACTTAGTTGACTTTTCCATTCAAAATTATCCTTAGAGCATCTGTAACCTCTTCTTTGCTTTTGATAGCAGCTATCTCCTCTAGGTCTGGGGTTTTATCTAGTTTTAAGCTGCTAAAACTGGTAAGACCACTTCCCACTCAATGCTAATTTGTCCAAGCACATCACAAACTTGCTTTGAATTATATACCAGAGATAAGGGGAACTGCAGATGCTGGAGAATCCGAGATAACAAAGTGTGGGGCTGGATGAACACAGCAGGACAAGCAGCATCTCAGGAGCACAAAAGCTGACGTTTCAGGCCTAGACCCTTCATCAGAGAGGGTCTAGGCCCGAAACGTCAGCTTTTGTGCTCCTAAGATGCTGCTTGTCCTGCTGTGTTCATCCAGCCCCACACTTTGTTATCTTGGATTCTCCAGCATCTGCAGTTCCCATTATCGCTGACTGGAGTAACCTGCTAGGTTTAAGAGTCGCATGCTGAGGGTCTAACCAAAGTAATAAGCAATCCAAAACTGTACAAACTAATTAAAGTAGAGAGATCATAACAATTTATCAAGCCGATGGTGCCAAAACAGAACGGTAAGGATGGTTTTACAGATATAGAACAGTGTGGTGGGGTCACATGCATTACCACATGGACGCAAGATCACAGTTGAGGCCATGTTTATGGGTACAGAGCTTGATTATCAGCCTCTGCTCGGTGACTCTGCATTGTTGTGTATCTCCAAGACTGCCTCAGAGAATGTTTACCCGAAGATCCAAGCCCGAATGTCCTTGACCTCTGAAGTGTTCCCCCGGTGGGAGGGAACATTCCAGTCTGACGATTGTTGCGCGATGTCCATTCGTCCGTTGTCATAGCATCTGCATGGCCTCACCAATACACCATGCCTCAGGGCATCCTTGCCTGCAGCGTATGAGAGAGACAACATTGGCTGAGTCACATGAGTCGCGCGGTGGGTGATGTTCCCATGTGTGATGGTCATGTCCATTGTCGAAGATCTGTCATGTCTCGCTGAGCTTGCCATGGCAGGGTTATGTAGTGTTGTGGTCGATGTTGTTCTGAAGGCTGTGAATGACGGTCTGTTTAAGGTTTGGCGGTTGTTTGAATGCGGGAAGTGGAGTTGTAGAGAAGATCTTGGCGAGATGCTCATTATCATTGATGACATGTTGCAGGCTGCAAAGAACATGGTGTAGATTTTCTGCTCCAGGGAAGTACTGGACGACAAAGGGGACTCTATTGGTCGTACACCGTGTCTGTCTTCTGAGGAGGTCATTGCAGTTTCTCGCTGTGGCAAGTCAGAACTGGTGATCGATGAGTTGAGCATCGCACCCCTTCCTTATGAGGGTGTCCTTCAAAATCTTTAAGTGCCCGTTATGTTCCTCCTCATCCGAGCAGATCCTGTGTATGTGTAGGGCTTGTCCATTGGGGTTGGCTTCTTTAATATGTTTAGGATGGAAGTTAGGGAACAGCAGCATCATGAGGTTATCCATGGACATGTGGTCGAGTGAGGTACTGAGGTATCTGTCCCTGATGGAGATGCGTGTGTCCAAAATTAGATTGATTCTGAAGAGTAATTCACGGTAAATCTGATGGTGGGATGAAACTTGTTGATATCACTATATAGTTGTTTCAGTGATTCCTCACTATGAGTCCAATTGAAGAAATTAATGGAAGGGACTTATTATTCAGTAATCCACTCACACCATTTGTATGGTCTTTTTGTCCCTCTGCCCTTGATCTCTTTCTGCCAGTAAATTCCGTGGTCTGTTTGCTTCTCTCTCATTTCACCGGATAAAGGGGTTATAACCTGAAAGCTTGTGATTTCAAATAAACCCGTTGGCAACTGCACCTCCCAGTCGCGAACCATTTCCATTCCCCCTCCCATTCTTTAGATGACATGTCCATCCTGGGCCTCCTGCAGGGCCACAATGAGGCCACCCGAAGTTTGCAGGAACAGCAACTCATATTCCGCTTGGGAATCCTGCAGCCCAATGGTATCAATGTGGACTTCACCAGCTTCAAAATCTCCCCTTCCCCCACCACATCCCTAAACCAGCCCAGTTCATCCCCTCCCCTCACTGCACCACACAACCAGCCCAGCCTGTCTCTGCCTCCCTAACCTGTTCTTCCTCTCACCTATCCCTTCCTCCCACCTCAAGCTGCACCTCCATCTCCTACCTATTAACCTCATCCCACCTCCTTGACCTGTCCGTCTTCCCTGGACTGACCTATCCCCTCCCTACCTCCCCACCTATACTCCCCTCTCCACCTATCTTCTCCTCTAACCATCTTCGATCTGCCTCCCCCTCTCTCCCTATTTATTCCAGAACCCTCTCCCCATCCCCCTTTTTCTGATGAAGAGTCTAGGCCCGAAATGTCAGCTTTTGTGCTTCTGAGATGCTGCTGTGTTTATCCAGCCCCACACCTTGTTATCTCAGAACGTAACCTGCAGTTGAGTGACTTCTGATTTAATTAAAAATACTTTTGCATTTTCCTTTATTTTATTTTATTTTACCTGCCATTATTCTTCAACTCCTGTCTTCATTTCTCTTTTAAGTAATGCCTGCACTTCTTGTAGTTTTAGGTTTCTGCTGTCTTGAGCTCTAAGCTTCCTTTATTTTCCTCCTCCCATCCTGTAAATCCTTTGACATCCAGGGTTCTCTAGACTTGTTGGCCCCACCGTTTATCTTTAAGGGAACGTGTTAGCCTGCACACTCACTGTTGTCTTTTTGAAAGTCTCCCCCTGTTTCAATGCAGATTTTCTGATAAGTGGCTGCTCCCAGATCCTGTTCTGTCCTATTAAAATTAGCCTGACCCCACCTCAGATCCTTTACAAGGTCATAGGAATTCTACAGCATGGAAGCAGGCTATTTGGCCCATCAAGTCCACATCGACCCTCTGGGGAGTTCCCCCCCCCCAACCTTTATTCATTTACAGGATGAGAATATCGTTGGCCAGGCAGCATTTATTGTCCATTTTTAATTGCCCAGAGGGCAGTTATGAGTCAACCACATTGCTGTGGGTCTGGAGTCACATGTAGGTTAGACCAGGTCAGGATGGCAGTTTCCTTCCCTAAAGGACATTAGTGAATCAGATGGGTTTTTCCTAACGATCAACACAAGGTCATCATTACACTGTTAATTCCAGATATTTTATTGAATTCACATTCCACCATCTGCCTTCGTGGGACTCGAACCTGGTCCCCAGAACGTTTGGGGTGGTGGAGCGGGGTGGGGGGGTCGGTGTTGCTGGATTAACAGTAGTGATAATACCACTAGGCCATTGCCTCGCTTCCCCTCCCCTCTCCCATAGCTAAACCCTCTAGCCATATTTCTGCTGTGTGTGGGCAACTTAGCACGGCCAAGCCACCCTAACCTGCACATCTTTGGACAGTGGGAGGAAACCCACGCAGACACAGGGAGAATGTGCAAACTCCACACAGACAGTCGCTCGAGGCTGGAATCGAACCAGGGTCTATCATGCTGTGAGGCAGCAGTGCTAAGCACTGAGCCACCCTCACCCTTCACTTCCAGGCAAAGTTTGTCCTTTTCCATCACTAATTTAAATCCTGTTGAGTTATGCTCACTATTACCGAAATGCTCCTCCACTCAATCTTAGTTCCCTAAAATTACACTGTCCCCTGTCTTCTAGGACTTTTGATGTGCTGGAGTAAAAAGATCTCCTGAATAACTTTTTTTTCTAAGTTCAGAGCCTTTAAGTCTTTCATAGTTTGTCTATCCTAGTTAACATTGGACAAGTTAAAATTCCCTCTTATTTCCCTGTTGTTTTACAGAAACAAAACTTGCATATGTATCAGAAAATTTCCATCACTCCCTTATTGTTTAAGGTGCTTATTTTAAATCAAGACTTTGTTATCTGCTGGAATAGGGCCACTGAATTCCCACAGAAAACTCAAAATGCTGACAGAGCTAGAATAGAAGAAACCCTTCCTGTCTACTGTGGAGGACCACACAATCTGTTGGGCTCGGTGGTTTGTGCTATTGCCTCACCGTGCCAGGGACCTAGGTTCAATACTCAGCCTTTTGGTGTGGGTTTCCTCCAGGTGCTCCCTTTTCCTCCCACAATCCAAAGATGTGCAGGTTACGGGGGATTGGCGATTGCTAAATTGCCCCCATAGTGTCCAGGGATGTGCAGGCTGGGTGGGTTCACCATGGGAAATGCAGGAATAGTGCATGGGGAGAGTCAGTGTGGACTTGATGGGACAAATGGTGCCTTAGCACACCACAGGGATTCCATGATACATCAACCAATAAATCAGGACTTGGGATAACCTTGCAAAGACACAGATCTGCAGATTATTAAGAGTATAGACTCCACGCAGCACGCTTGGCTACTTCTTGTTTTTAATTCTGTCCATCTGGCCTTATTTGAGAAGCTTCTAAACGGTTTTCCTCCTTATTACCAATGATCAGTATTGCAACATGGCCACCTTTTGTTTTAATGCCATTCTGTCTTACCACAGGCAGAGAATGCCAATGGTTCATATCCTTCTGAACCAAGAGGTTTCTCCTCCTTTCAGTCCTAAAAGGCAACAACACAAAAACCACCGCAGCACAAAACCTTTACTTCTCCTTTTACCCTTGCTCATTTCATGATGAGGTCATGTTTTCTGATCCTAGAATCTTCTAGAATCTAAGGCATTCTACACGAACAAAACCCACGGCATCAACCATTTCTGCGGCTCAGGGTATTAAACCTTCAAGCACAAGTCGGCAGGTCCAGGGGATTCGTCACCACCCCATTCTGCTATTTTATCCAGTGCCATTTCTTAATTTTTAATGATTTGTTTCAGCTCCTCGCTCTTATTTAGCCCATCAGGTCCCCATTTTTTCCCAGAATTTTTGCCAGCTTAGGCAGATCGGCCGTGCTAAATTGCCCAAGGAGGTGCGGGTTGGGTGGATTGGCCATGGGAAATGCTGGGTTACAGGAATAGGGTGAGGGTGAGTCTGGGTGGGATGCTCTTCAGAGGGTCAGTGTGGCCTAGATGGGCCGAATGTCCTGCTTCCACACTGTAGGGATTTGATGATGAAGAAAATGTGAGTTTAACGTCCCCTCACCTTATTCTCCATTATGTTTTCACCTGGATCTGTCGGAAATGACCAACATTTTGTTACCTCTCTTGCTTGTCTGCTCCCGTATTGCCTTTCCTCTTCAAGTTCTCCTTTGCTGTATTCTGAGATCTTTCCAACTGTCAGGGTTTACTGTTCTTTGTGGCTACATTATTAGAGCTGTCTTCAAACTAATACTATTTCACAGATCTGCTCGCAGAAGCCTCGTACAAAAACATCAGGTCAAATGGCTGTCAGTAACCATCTGAGATTGATAAATCACAGTTGACTACTTTTGTCTATTGAAAACCAACTACAAATTTTAAAATGCTAAATAGCATACATTCTTATGTAGTTCCCAATTTACTTTAGCCAACTTGTTACTTGTTGATAGAAGTCTCCTGTTCTGCACTTCACTGGATCACTGTCAAAGTTAGTATAAAACCCAAAGTTGGGAAGCCAGGTTCCAGGTATGTGTATAATGTCTCTGAGTGGGTTGATTAGAAAATATTGAAAATCCCACCATATTATGGTCACTCTTCCCCAGAGGCACCTTTACTGCAAAGCTAATGCACCTTTTAACATTAGAGAAGGGACAGAATCTTCCCCTTTATTCCATATTTCATGCTCTATCTCTGAAACCAATTTGCAATCTTTAAAATGAAAACGGAAATCACTGAAAAACCTTAGCAGGTCCGGCAGCATCTGTGGAGAGAAATCAGAGTCAATGTTTCGAGATTGAGTGGCTTTTCCTCGGAGCTCTGGACCCCAAACATTAACTCTGATTTCTCTCCATGGAATTTCTCTCCACAGTTGCTGCCAGGCAGGCTGAGCTTTTCCAGCCATTTTAAATTTTGTTTGCAACCTTTGATGTTGATTACTTAACCAAGAAAACATCTGCCACTATCCAAAATGGCTACCCTCCCAAATTCTTCCCCCATGGTTTGTAGATGCTGGGACATTTTGATTCTGAGCCTGGGATCCGCACCCGGCATGCTTGAGGCTGTCATTAATAATGTCATTCACAGGCTGATCGAGACAAGGTCATCTTGTCTGCTTTGGAACATGCTATGAAACAGTTTGCAGTTCCAGAATTCCCAAGGTCTGTTTTCAAACTCTCGTTGTGTTCATGCGCAGAGACAATGGTGCAGCCTCCTGCCCTCTTCATAAAGTCATACAGCATGGAAATAGACTCTTTAATCCAACCGCTCCATACCAAACATAATCCCACCTGCCTGCTCCTGGCCCATATCCCTCCAAACCTTTCCTATTCATGTACTTATCCAAAAGTCTTTTAAATGTTGTAATTGTGCCCACATCCACCACTTCCTCTGGACATTCATCTCACACATGAACCACCCTCTAGGTACAGAATTTGCCCCCAATGTCTTTTTTTAAATCTCTCTCCTCTCACCTTAAAAATGTTCCCCCTAGTCTTGAAATCTCGCGTCCTAAGGGAAAGACACCTACCGTTAACCCTATCTATATACTTCAATTTTACAAATCTCTACAAGGTCACCTCTCAAACTCCTACACTCCAGTGAAAAAAGTCCCAGCCTATCCAGCCTTTTCTTTGTAACTCAAACCTTCCATACCCAGCAATATCCTGGAAAATCTCTTCTGAGCCCTCTCCAGCTTGATAATATCCTCCTGGGCGTCCAGAACTGGACACAGTGCTCCAGAAGAGGCCTCACCGACGTCCTGTACAACCTCAACATAATGTCCAAACTCTTATAGTCAAAGGACTGTGCAACGAAGGCAAGCATGCTAAATGTTATTTTAACCGCCCTGTCTATATCTGACACAAACTTCAAAGAATTATGTACCCGAACCCCTAATTCCCTCTGCTTCACAAGTATTTACCATTAGGCTAGAATACTGCAAAATGAGTGGAAATACCTTGGCCTTTTGGGTCATTTGAACCAATCTAACACAGTGACAGTCAGGCAGCGAATGAATCTCACAGCACAAGAGGCCATTCAGTCCATCATGCCTGTACCATTGCCTTTTGTTCTCCCTACAATATTGAATCTTTCAAACGTGGGTCATGAATGGAACAAAGTGTAGATCAGATGACTCCAAAGTTGGGTTCATATTATCATTAAAAGCATCTATTCCCTTCTCTGCAACATCACCTCTTTCAGCTCAAACTCTCATCTATTCCATCTGGACTCTACCATACAAATCTACTCCAGGTTCCTTTAGAAACTTAAGAGTCAACCAAAACTCTACTGCCCTCATCTGAACTTGCAGATTTCAATCTCCAACGCCCCTATGCTTGCTGGCCTACATTGTTTGCAGTCACGTAACAATCACTTTTAAAACTCTCATCCCATATCAGACAGCATCTCTCTTTGGCTGCTCGCTAATGGCTGGTAGTGCTAGTAATAGCCAAACAGCCCACGCTTGCCACACGCTAAATTTGCTTCATGAGTCCAACATTAGATTCTATTCTACAATTGGACATGTGCGAAAATTCTCATCTTCATTTTCAAGAGAGCACAACAACCCCGCTACTTCCTCAGGAGGCCAAGGAAATTCAGCATGTCGACAAGGACCCTCACCAATTGTTATCAACACACCAAAGAAAACATTTTATCTGGACGCATCATGGCTTAGTCCATCAACTGCTCTGCCCAGGACTGTAAGAAATTACAGACAGTTGTGAACACAGCCCGGACCATCACACAAACCAACCTCCCATCCACTTCTCCTTGCCTCGGGAAGGCAGCCAACATCATCTAAGACTCCTCCCATCCCGGTTATAATCTCTTCCAACCTCTTCTGTCAGGCAGAAGATACACGTGCCAACAGATTCAAGAACAGCTTCTTCCCTACTGTTATTAGACTTCTGAATGGGCCTCTCAAATAGAATGCTGATCTCAGTTTTTTGGGCCTTCCCTGCAGCTGTAACATTGTACTCATTGCTCTGTTCTATTACCCTAATGTACTTTGTATGGTATGATCTGCCTGGTCTGCATGCAAAACAAAACTTTTCACTGTCACTGTCACAAAGTTCTGAGGAAAGGTCACCGGACCCAAAACGTTAACTCTGTATTTTCTTTCACAGATGTTGTCAGACCTGATCTTTTCCAGCAAATTCTGTTTTGATTCCTGATTTATATCATCCGCAGTTCCTTTGATTTTTAAAATTTTTCACTGTACCTGGGTACTTGACAATAATAAATCAAATTTAAAAAAAAAACCTTCGTATCCTTGACCCTCCCTATCTCTGAAACCACCTTGGAACCCTCCAGGCTATCAATTCAGCGGCAAAGGCCGTAAGCCCCAGAATTCCCTCCCGAATCCTCTCCATCAATTTTCTTCTTCCCCTAAGACATCTCAAAAACCTCCTCTTTCAGTGAATTTTTGCTCACCTGCCTTACCACTGCCTGACAAGGGCACAGTGACAGATGTTTCTGTATAACACATGGTCTTACTAAGTGAAAGGTGCTACTTAAATGCAGGCTGTGTTTGTTTTTAAAAACTCTGTAGATTTTAGGAGGAGCAAGGACTTAAAGTAGTAAACAGTCCCCCTATGTTTTACTGCTAGGAAGGTTGGAGGGGTTTCAATTTTAAAGTAAAACCAGGGAACAGTGATTACAACTTCAGAAACATGCATTTATAATCCAAACCTTTATTGCATTTTGAGTACAGTTTGTTTTTAAATGAAAGATCAGTTTGTTTGAGTGACCAACACCAGTGAACTGTGTACCACACCTCAGTCTGTCAGTAATCTTCACCCAGAGAAAAAAGCGCAAATCCTTATATTTCTTCATTCGGTTTTGTTGGTGTGGCTCAGACTTGACTTGGAATGAACCAGAGCAATGAAAGGGATTCAAATCTCTGTGCTCATGAACAGTGAGGTCAGATTAAAGGTTAAACGCATAGGCAATGATGTCTGGGCATCTCAACAGTGCTTCCTTCTGAATGCCCAATGGCGTCTGCAAGTGAGAGACCTGGAAGTTCAGGATGTCGATGTCTGAAGCCGCGAACATGGCAGTGACGGAGACCCTCTCGTACATAGTGAAGTCCACAGTCTTCCCCGCCATCACCATCAGGCTGCGCAGGAAGCGCTCCCGAAGGGTAGACCGCGACTGCTGCTCCTCCTTGAGACAACCGTTGTTTGAGGCTTGGATGGAGGACGGGGCCAAGGCGTGATACCGTGGTGATGTCGGATCGAAGCCTCTGCTATGCCCGTTGGGACCCCTGGGCAGTCGTACAACTGACACTGGCGTAGCCATCTGAAGGAACTGTGTGGGAATAAATACAGAATGCATGGGAATCAGAGGGTCAGCAGGGACTGCAATCATCATTAAAGTCAGCACAAACAGACCGAGACGAGCCTTCTGTTCAAAGCTGAACATGCCAACATTCATGCGTCCCTGGTAATTCCCCACTCACAGCCTCCCTTGTCCTGGAATTCCCCACAAGGGTCACTGCATTGATGGGTATCTGAGCACACCAGGTGACACAGCCAGACTGAATATGGGATCTTACTTTTCTCTTTAGTTCACTGCTAAGTTTCACTCCATTCATCCTGACCAAGGTGATGGCTTCATCCATCACCCACCACTCCCCCCACCCCCACCCCACCAGTACAAACTCCCACAGACCCCTGCGAGTGATTCCCCACCCCATCATTCAGACAGCCCATAGCATCTCCCCTTTCCCCAAAGATTCGCAGGAGACACCTCTCCACCTATCATCCTACTCCTCAAAGCTCTTCCTCTCAGAGCTGCCTCTCTCCCACCCTCCGCTCTATTCATTCCTGTGCCCCTCCCTTCACCCTCTCATCCCTCCTTCATTCCCTCTTTCTGTTTCTTCTGTTCTTTCCTGCTCCCCAACTCCAACTCTCCACACACCCCACCTCCTCTTGTCTCCCATTTGTTCCTCGTCACTCAGTCAACCTCTCTCTCCCCTTTCTCATCCTCACCAGTCCTTGCCTTCCCACCCTCCCCTCCACCACCATCCATCCTGTCTGCTCCACCTCTTCTCTCTCTCCCTTCATCTTGCCCCTTCCCACTCCCTCTTGCCTTGTCAACTGCCTCTCTCCCCTCAAATCCTGTTCTCCCACACCTCCCCCTTTAACTCCACACTCCTACGTTCCCCTCCACCTCTCCTTCTGTCCCCCTTCATCTTTCCTTTCTTCCATCCCTCTTTCTTTCCTTCCTTCCTTCCCAACCTCCTCCTTATCTCACCTCTCTGACTCTCTACTCCCTCCATTTTTTTTAATAACAAGTTCCCTGCCTCTGAATCGCTGCCGGAAAACCCAGGGGCCAGACCCGAGCCTGGAATCACTGCAACATTCCGCCTGCATGGGGGAAGCCGGGGGACACTATTCCAGGTGACACGAAATCCCTGCTCCTCGCGGGACGTCCCTGAACATTTGTTCCGGCCCCGTGCTGCGCCCCCCTGTGGCCGCCGCGGGGGACTGTCGCTGCGGCGCCTCCATCGGCAGCAGCGGCACGTGACCTGGCTTCTTCAGCCAATGATCCAGGGACCAGAGACGGCCAAGTGTGGAGCTGGATGAACACAGCAGGTCAAGCAGCATCTCAGGAGCAGAAGAGCTGATGCTGCTGGGCCTGTTGTGTTCATCCAGCCTCACACTGTGTTACCTCGGATTCTCCAGCATCGGCAGTTCCCACTATCTCTGATCCAGGGACCAGAGCAGGTTATCGTATCAGCTCCCGGCACATGGCTATCACTGGCTGGGCCGCCATTAATGGCCTGTCCCTATTTGCCCCTTGAGGAGGTGGTGGTGAGGTGCCCCTTGTGAACTGCTGCCATCCATGCCCTGTTATGGGAAGGACATTATGCAACTCATATCCCACCTGGGAACCCTGCAGCCCAATGGTATCAATGTGGACTTCACCAGCTTCAAAATCTCCCCTTGCCCCACTGCATCCCAAAACCAGCCCAGCTCGTCCCCGCCTCCCTAACCTGTTCTTCCTCTCACCTATCCCCTCCTCTCACCTATCCCCTCCTCCCACCTCAAGCCACACCTCCATTTCCCACCTACCAACCTCATCCCGTCTCCTTGACCTGGCCGTCCTCCCTGGACTGACCTATCCCTTCCCCACCTCCCCACCTATACTCGCCTCTCCAACTATCTTCTCCTCTATCCATCTTCGGTCCACCTCCCCCTCTCCCCATCCCCCTTTTCTGATGAAGGCCCGAAACATCAGCTTTTGTGCTCCTGAGATACTGCTTGGCCTGCTGTGTTCATCCAGCCTCACACTTTGTTATCATGAAATTGGAGCATGCTCGGAAAACTTTTACCTGGATGTTGCCAGGAATGGAGGGTTTGAGTTATAAGGATGGGCTGGCATGTTTATCACTGAAGTGTGGGACGTTGAGGGTGACCTTATAGAGGTTACTAAAAATCATGAGGGGTGTGGATACAGAGGTCTTTCCCCAGGGTAGAGGAGTTTAAAACTCAGGGACATGTTTTTAAGGTGAGAGCAGAAAGGTTTAACAGGGACCTGAGGGGCAACTTTTTCATAGAGAGGGTGGTTGACGGATGGAATGAACTGCCAGAGGAAGTGGTACATGGCGGTACAGTTCAACATTTAACAGACATTTGAACAGGTACATGAGTGGGAAAGGTTTATAGGGATACCGGCCAAATGAAGGCATGCGGGATGTGTTTTAGTTTAGGAAACTTGGTCACCATGGATGAGTTAGACTGAGGGGTCTGTTTCCATGCTGTATGATGGTGTGACCACATCTGCTGCAGGTGGACCCACAATTTCATTCCAGGCTTCTGACCCAGCGACACTGAAGGAACGGCGACGTATTTCCAAGGTGGGATGGTGAGTGGCTTGGCAGGAACATGCTGGGGCTGGTGTTCCCATTTATCTGCTGCCCTTGTCCTTCGAGATGGTTGAAGTCACAGGTTTGGAAGTCGCCGTGGAAGCAGCCTTGGTGAATTGCCGAAGTTCCCCTTGTAGATAGTATACGCTGCTACTGCTGCTGTGTGTCAGTGGTGGAGGGAGTGGATGTGGTACCAGTCAAGTGGACTGCTTTGTCACGGATCATATTGAATTTCCTGAATGTTGTTGCAGGTGCATTTAACCAGGCATTTGGGGAATATTCCATCACATTCCTTACTTGTACTTTGTAGATGGGGAGAGGCAATGCCCTAGTGGTGTTATTGCTGGACTGTTAATCCAGGCATGCAGATAATGTTCTGGGGACCCGCGTTCACATCCTGCCATGGCAGATGGTGGAACTTGAATTCAATAAAAGTATCTGGAATTAAGAATCAAATGATGAACATGATTCCATGATCGATTGTTGGGAAAAACCTATCTGGTTCACGAATGTCCTTTAGGGAAGGAAACTGCCATCCTTACCTGGTTAGATTATGCAAGATTTAGGGAGCATAGGATGGGGAAGGAAACTGCAGGGGATGGGCACATTAGAAATGTGGAGCTTATTCAAGGAAAATCTCCTGTGTGTCCTAGATAGGTATGTACCTGTCAGGCAGGGAGGAAGCTGTAGAGTGCGTGAGCCATGGTTTACGAAGCAAGTGGAATCTCTGGTCAAGAGGAAGAAGAAGGCTTATGTTAGGATGAGATGTGAAGGCTCAGTTAGGGCGCTTGAGGGCTATGAGGTAGCCAGGACAGACCTAAAGAGAGAGGTCAGAAGAGCCAGGAGACATGAGAAGTTGTTGGCGGATAGGATCAGGGTAAACCCTAAGGCTTTCAATTGGTATTTAAGGAATAAAAGAATGACGCAAGTAAGATTAGGCCCAATCAAGGATAGTAGTGGTAAGTTGTGTGTGGAGTCAGATGAGATAGGGGAAGCGCTAAATGAATATTTTTCAACAGTATTCACTCTAGAAAACGACAATGTTGTCGAGGAGAATACTGAGATACAGGCTACTAGACTAGTTGGGATTGAGGTTCACAAGGAAGAGGTATTAGAAATCCTACAGAGGGTGAAGATAGATAAGTCCCCTGAGCCGGATGGGATTTATCCTCGGATCCTCTGGGAAGCCAGGGAGGAGATTGCCAAGCCTTTGACATTGATCTTTAACTCTTCATTGTCTACAGGAATAGTGCCAGACAACTGGAGGATAGCAAATGTGGTTCCCCTGTTCAAGAAGGGGAGTAGAGACAACCCTGGTAATTATAGACCAGTGAGCCTTACCTCAGTTGTTGGTAAAGTGTTGGAAGAGGTTATAAGGGATAGGATTTATAATCATCTAGAAAATAATAAATTGATTAGTAATAGTCAGCACGGTTTTGTGAAGAGAAGGTCGTGCCTCACAAACCTTATTGAGTTCTTTGAGAAGGTGACCAAACAGGTAGATGAGAGTAAACCGGTTGATGTGGTGTATATGGATTTCAGCAAGGCGTTCGATAAGGTTCCCCACAGTAGGCTTTTGTAGAAAATGTGGAGGAATGGAATTGTGGGAGATATAGCAGTTTGGATCGGAAATTGGCTTGTTGAAAGAAGACAGAGGGTAGTGGTTGATGGGAAATGTTCATCCTGGAGACCAGTTACTAGTGGTGTACCGCAAGGGTCGGTGTTGGGTCCACTGCTGTTTGTAATTTTTATAAATGACCTGGATGGGGGCGTAGAAGGATGGGTTAGTAAATTTGCAGATGACACTAAGGTTGGTGGAGTTGTGGATACTGACGAAGGATGCTGTCGGTTGCAGAGAGACATAGATAAGCTGCAGAGCTGGGCTGAGAGGTGGCAAATGGAGTTTAATGCAGACAAGTGTGAGGTGATACACTTTGGTAGAAGTAACCAGAAGGCAAAGTACAGGGCTAATGGTAAGATTCTTAGTAGTGTAGGTGAGCAGAGACATCTCGGTGTCCATGTACACAGATCCTTGAAAGTTGCCACCCAGGTTGACAGGGCTGTTAAGAAGGCACACAGTGTTTTAGCTTTTATTAATAGAGGAATCGAGTTCCGGAACCAAGAGGTTATGGTGAAGCTGTACAAAACTCTGGTGCGGCCGCACTTGGAGTATTGTGTACAGTTCTGGTCACCGCATTATAAGAAGGATGTGGAAGCTTTGGAAAGGGTGCAGAGGAGATTTACTAGGATGTTGCCTGGTATGGAGGGAAGATCTTACGAGGAAAGGCTGAGGAACTTGAGGCTGTTTTCATTAGAGAGAAGAAGGTTGAGAGGTGACTTAATTGAAACATATAAAATAATCAGATAGGGTGGATAGGGAGAACCTTTTTCCTAGGATGGTGACAGCAAGCACGAGGGGGCATAGCTTGAAATTGAGGGGTGAAAGACATAGGACAGATGTCAGAGGTAGTTTCTTTACTCAGAGGGTAGTAAGGGAATGGAACGCTTTGCCTGCAACAGTAGTAGATTCGCCAACTTTAAGTACATTTAAGTCGTCATTGGATAAGCATATGGACGTACATGGAATAGTGTAGGTTAGATGGGCTTGAGATCGGTATGAAGGCTGGCACAACATCGAGGGCCGAAGGGCCTGTACTGTGCTGTAATGTTCTATGTTCTGGCCTATTTGTTACTCCAGACCTACAGCAAAGTGGTTGTCTCTTAACTTACCCTGTGAGCAATGAGGGATGGACAATAAATGCTGTCTAGCCAGTGACGCCCTCATCTCATTAATGAATGAAAGAAAAGATGATGGGCAAGCAATTAGAGAGACACGACATGAGTTACCTGTTGCAGATTTCCTAGCTTCTGATCTGCTTGTGTACCCACAGTATTTATAGAGCTGATTCAGTTCAGTTTCTGGTCAGTGGTCTGTCTCTCAATCTTTCTCTATTTTTCTTTTCTTCTCTCTTTATATGTTTAAAAACCATATCTTCTTATGTTCCTTATTTTAAATGTGGACTGAAATGGGAAAATGGATTCCTTCAAAAGGAAGAGATATTTGAAGGAATATTGCACATTTTAAAGACAACTTAACCGACACTCAGTTTAGCTGCTGTTTACACAACGGATATTTCAATCAGTGAATAAAATCTTGCGGCAGAGGAGTTGGAGCCGGGGGCCGTGGACAAATGGAGATTTGGCTAGCAATAAGTAGCCAAGTGGCTGACTCTCACTGGGATACAGTTCCTGAAGGGGCTGAGTCTCTCTGGGATACAGTTCCTGAAGGGGCTGACTCTCGCTGGGATACAGTTCCTGAAGGGGCTGACTCTCTCTGGGATACAGCTCCTGTATGTGCTCTCTTACTGGGGCACAGTTTTATCTCACAAATTCAACCACAGAATGTTTACAACCCCGAAGGTGGCCATTTGGCCCATCCTATCTGTGCTGGCTGTCCAAAACAGCAATCCCCTTGGTGCCATTCCCCTACACTTTCCCCAGAACGTCACACACTCTTCCTTTTCAGACGATCTAATTTCATATTGTAAGTGTTGTATTGGAACTGCCTGCACTAAATCTCTGAGCTGAGTTCCAGATGACAAGCATTCTCTCACTGTGCGTGCAGTTGGCTTGTGGTGCAGCTTAATGCCAACAACGTGGGGTCAATTCCTGCACCAGCTGAGACTACCATGGTGCCATTCGGCCCGTATCCCTCTAAACTGTTCCTATGCATGCACCTGTCCATATGTTTTTTAAATGTTGCACTGTTCCCACCTCTACCGCTTCCTCTGGCAGCTTGCTTCAGATATTTCCCACCCTTTGCGTGAAAAAGTTGTCTGGCGCGTCCCTTTTATATCTTTCCTCTCTCACCGTAAAGCTGTGCTGTCTGGATTTGGACTCCTCCACTCTGGGGAAAAGACTTTGCCATCTCCCCCTGTCTATGAATTAGTCTCCTTCTCAATCTCTCCCCTCGCCTGAGATATGGTGGCCCTCAGGTTAAACCTCTACCAGGATAATAAAATGTGAGGCTGGATGAACACAGCAGGCCAAGCAGCATCTCAGGAGCACAAAAGCTGACGTTTCGGGCCTAGACCCTTCATCAGACCCTTCTCTGATGAAGGGTCTAGGCCCGAAACGTCAGCTTTTGTGCTCCTGAGATGCTGCTTGGCCTGCTGTGTTCATCCAGCCTCACATTTTATTATCTTGGAATCTCCAGCATCTGCAGTTCCCATTATCTCTAAACCTCTACCAGTTGCCTTTCTCTTTCTGAATCTCTCCACCAACGAAAACTCTTTCTCCATCTGCACTCAGTTTGAATATCCTTTATTATCGCATGCATTCAGTATTAACTACAGTGAAAAGTGTGTGTCATCGCTTGTATATAAGCACCATTCACAGAATAAAATAAGCAAAAACATAACTTAAAGAGCGTCCAACTTTACCTTCTCTGCTGCTACAGCATACCACGGCCAGGGTCCCTCACCGGACTGCACCAGCCCACACCACGCTGCAGGAAGAATGATCCGGCTCCGGGTTTTCCAGCCCACACCACGCAGGAAGAATGGTCCCGCTCCGGGTTTTCCAGCTCACACCACGCAGGGAGAGGTGTCCCGCTCCGGGTTTTCCGGTCCACGCCATGTTGCAGAAAGAGAGGTGTCCCATTCCAGGTTTTCTAGCCCACGCCACGCAGGGAGAGGTGTCCCACTCCGGGTTTTCCAGCTCACACCACGCAGGGAGAGGTATCCGGCTCCGGGTTTTCCAGCCCACACCACGCTGCAGAGACAGTCTTCCCGCTCCAGATTTTCCAGCCCACATCATGCTGCAGAGACAGGTATTCCACCCCGGGTTTTCCAGCCCACACCACGCAGGGAGAGGTATCCGGCTCCGGGTTTTCCAGCCCGCGCCACCTTGCAGAGACAGGGATTCCACTCCGGGTTTTCCAGCCCACACCATACCGCTTGTCAGTGTCCGATCCCTGTGGAAGTGTGAATCCGGCTCCAGGTTTTACAAGCTGACCCAGAATCTCATGATGTTTTTTACACCTTAATCAAATCTCCTCTCAGCGCACTCTTCAAGGAAATCAGCCCCAACTAATCTAATCGTATCACTGAAGCTCTTCATCGCTGCTACCATTCTTGTCAACTCTGCAACCTCTTTCTTTCTCAGTGCATTGAGTACAGGAGTTGGGAGGGTCATGTTGCGGCTGTACAGGACATTGGTTCAGAGATAATGGGAACTGCAGATGCTGGAGAATCCAAGATAATAAAATGTGAGGCTGGATGAACACAGCAGGCCAAGCAGCATCTCAGGAGCACAAAAGCTGACGTTTCGGGCCTAGACCCTTCATCACAGAGCCACGTTTTGGAATGCTGTGTTCGGTTCTGGTCTCCCTGCTATAGGAACAACATTGCGAAACTTGAAAGGGTTCAGAAACTCTTACCAGGGTTGGAGGATTTGAGCTCCAGGAAGAGGCTGTATAGGCTGGGGCTGTTTTCCCCTGGAGCGTCGGTGGCTTCGGGCTGACCTTATAGAGGCTTATAAAATCATGGGGGGCATGGATAGCCAGGGTCTATTCCCCAGGGTAGGGGAATCCAAAGCCACAAAGTGTAAGTTTAAGGTGAGAGGGGAAAGATTCAAAAGGGACCTGAGGGATAACCTTTTCACGCAGAGGATGGTGCATGCATGGAATGAGCTGCCAGAGGAAGTGGTGGAGGCTGCTACAGTTACGACATTTAAAAGGCATCTGGATGGGTATATGTGTACGAAGGGTTTAGAGGGATATGGGCCAAATGCTGGCAAATGGGACTGGATTAATTTAGGATATCTGGTGGCGTGGATGAGTCGGACCAAGGGGTCTGTTTCCATGATATACACCTCCATGACTCTGTGATTCACTAATGCCTTCACATCCTTCCCAAAGTGGTGTTTTGCCTGTATAGCACTCTTTTAAACTTCACTGAAGCTCCAGTTGTTGCATTTGAGCCTTGAAGGCAAGTGTCCACGGGCTTTTTGACAGTGTGGTGCATCACACACTCTCCCAAACTGCTCCTTACCTAAAATCTCATTGCAAATCCTCACAATTATCCTGAACTCAAACTCAGGAACTTGAGAAACTGCTCTGTGGAACACACATAGCTATAGACTGAGTACCTCACTGGTCAGAATATTTACTCACTGGTTAGCTGGCCAGAGATCATTAATGTCCCTGTTGTGTTTAATAGAATGGACTGGGAGCTGTACAGTTGATTGGATCTGGCCCCTGTACATCCTGCCATTGTGACACGTTCCAGCTGATGTCACCCATGGGCCATTCATCAAGACCCTATCCCTCCCGGTGTCAGTGCTCTCACACTTTGGAGAGAACAGTGAGATGTTAGAATGAGCGACCCAGGGGGACACTCCCCCAATGTACTTTGGCTGAGTGAACACTAGGTAGAACGACCCCAAGAGTCTAATCGAAGAGCCAGAGGAGGGGATGAGTCGGGCACTGATCTGTCGAAGGAAACGAGAAGTCATGGAGTCCCTGAACCTCATTGCTCTCCTTTTTCTATCAGGAGGTCAGTGATGAGCAGTCAGTGTTTGGAGATCAATTTATGTTGATTGATTGGGAGGGGTGGTGGTGGAGGTTGAGTTTTGCAAAAAGGGATTTGAGTGAAAACTCTTTTCTACAGCAAAGTGATTGTAATATGGAACACACTGCCCAATAGAGACAGATTCAACCATGGTTTCAAGAGGAAATTGGATGAGCACCCCATCAAGGGAAAAATGAGGGAGTTGGACTAACTACATTTCTTTTACAGACAGGCAGTTTGAACCTGATGGAACAAATAGTCTCCATCCACATTGTATGATTCAATAATTATAACTAATCCCCACTGCCATTGAGAAAGTGGTATGGAGTTATTTACTTCAGAGATAATAGGAACTGCAGATGCTGGAGAATCCAAGATAACAAAGTGTGAAGCTGGATGAACACAACAGGCCAAGCAGCATCTCAGGAGCACAAAAGCTGACGTTTCGGGCCTAGACCCGTCATCGGAGAGGGGGATGGGGAGAGGGTTCTGGAATAAATAGGAAGAGAGGGGGAGGTGGACTGAAGATGGATAGAGGAGAAGATAGGTGAGAGGGGTGTATCAGTGGGGAGGTAGGGAGGGGATAGGTCAGTTCGGGGAGGACAGTTAGACCATTTCAGAGGGCAGTTACAAGTCAACTACATCATTGTGGGTCACAGGTCATATGTAGGCCAGACCATGTAAGGATGGCAGATTTCCCATCAGTGAATAGGTAGGTTTTAAACAGCAGTTGACAATGGTTACTATGAGGTTGGCTTTTCAGTTTTAGATCTTACTGAATTCACATTTCACTGTAGTAGGATTTGAACTCATGGGCACCAGAACATCAGCTTGGGGCTCTGGATTACTCGTTCGGCAACATTACCATGACACCACCAGCTCCCCTGTCTTTTTAGCTCCAATTAAGTGACTTTTCAGCTGCCATTTCTTGGTGGGGAGGGGGGGACGCAGTAAAGAGTGAACCACACTGTGGAGACACATATACACCAGACTGGGTAAGGACAGCAGAGCTTCCTGCTTAAAGGATGTAAGGAACGCAGATGGCTCTTTAAAATAGCACACTTATCATGATAGTGACGCTAACGTTCTAGTCCCGATTTTAGTACAGGCTTTGTGCATGGAAAATTATGCCTCACAAACTTAATAGAGTGTTTTTAGAGGAAGTACCCAAAAAGATTGAAGTGGGCAGAACATTGGTTGTTATCTATGTGGGACTTTTGTAGAGGGCTTTGAAAAGGTTCCACATGGTGGACTGATTAGTAAAGTTAGATCACATGGGATTCAGGGAGAGCTTGTCAATTAGATGCAAAACTGGCTTGATGGTAGGAGACAGAAAGTGGTGTCGGAGGGTTGTTTGTCAGACTGGAGGCCTGTAAACCAGTGGTGTGCCACCAGGATTGGGTCCACAATTTTTTGTCATTTATATAAATGATTTGGATGAGAATTTGATTAGTAAGTTTGCAAATGACGCCAAAATTGGTTGCATAGTCAACAGTGAAGAAGGTTGGCGAAGATTACAAGGGGATCGTGATCAATTGGGCCAAGGGGCTGTGGATTGGCAGGTGAAGTTTAATTTGAATAATTGTGAGGTGTTGTATTTAAGTAAAACAAACAAGGGCAGCATTTACACAGTTAATGGAGGGCCCTGGGTAGTGTTGTCGAACAGGGAGATCTAGGGTTTCAGGTACATAGTGCTTTGAAAATAGTGTCACAGGTAGACAGGGTGGTTAGGAAGGCGTTTAGCACGCTTACCTTCATTGCTGACACCTTTGAGTGTAGGAGTTGGTCATGTTGAGGTTGTCCTGGATGGTGGTGAGGCCACTTTTGGAATATTGTGCACAGTTCTTGTCGCACTGCTATACGAAGGATATTATTACATTGGAGACGGTTCAGAGAAGATTTACCAGGATGCTGCTGGGAATGGAGGGCTTGGGTTATTGGGATAGACTGGAACTTTATTCACTGCAGCCTAAGATATTGAGGCTACTTCCTTGAAAGAGGTTTATAAAATCATGAGGGACATGGATAGGGGGAATAGCAAAAGTCTTTTCCCCAGGGTGGGGGATTTCAAAACTTAGAGGGGCATAGGTTTAAGGAGAGAGGAGAATCATTTAAAAGGGACATGAGGGGAAACTTTTTCACACAGAGGGTGGTGTGTGTGAGAAATGAGCTGCCAATGGAAGATGCAGGTACAGTTACAACATTTAAAAGACATTTGGACAGGTACACAAATAGGAAAGGTTTAGAGGGATATGGGCCAAATGCAGGCAAATGGGATTAGTTCAGTTTGGGAAAATTGGTTGACATGGATGAGTTGGACCAAAATGGTCTGGTTCCAATAATCAATTGTCTTGATATCATTAGTAATGTAATTAACTAAAATTAATGTCCCTCAATTAACCCTCCTCACTTTGACAAGATAGTTCAGTGGGTATGTTTCCAGTAAAAAAATGCAGAGGCTAGTGATTTAAGAGATAGCAGGAACTGCAGATGTTGGAGAATCTGAGATAACACGGTGTAGAGCTGGATGAACACAGCAGGCCAAGCAGCATCTTAGGAGCAGGAAAGCTGACGTTTGGGGCCGAGACCCTTTTCTGAAGAAACATCAGCTTGGCCTGCTGTGTTCATCCAGCTCTTACACCTTGTTATGTATAGTGATTTAAGGACATGTTTTCATTTAATTCACTCATTCATTTAACCTTACGCTAATTCTTGTTGTTTTGCAGCGATGTTATTTCCCACTCAAGGCTTTAAGATCGAAGGCAGGAATATGAACAATTTTGCAACTGTTGTGAACTGTGCCAATGAGAGTGTGAATAACCTGGCTATCTACAACTATGGTTGCTTCTGTGGGATTGGAGGAACTGGCAACCAACCTGTTGATGCCATTGACAGGTAGTGGGAAGCAATGCCATGCATCATGTTGGACTTCATTTCAGAGGGAATAGAGTATGAAAATAGAGACGTCGTGCTCAGATATACACTACATTGACCACACCACAGCTGGAATACTGTGAATAGGTTTGGTCCAATTATTGAATTGTAAAATCACTACAGAGTGAAAGCAAACCATTCAGCCCATCAAGTTCACACCAACCCTCCGAAGAGCATCCCATCCAGACCCACAGCCCCACTCCTCTATAATCCTGCAATTCCCATGGCTAACCCACCCAGCCTGCACATCCCTAGGTACGATGGGTATAGCCAATCCACTGTAACCTGCACATCTTTGGACTGTGGAAGGAAACCCATGCATACACAGCGAGAATGTGCAAACTCCGCACAGACAGTCACCTGAGGCCGGAATCAAACCTGTGAGGCAGCCGTGATAACCACTGATCCAAAGGCAGATAATGTAGCACTGGAGACGGTCCAGAGAAGGTTCACCAGATTGAATGGTAGACAGGTTGAGTAAGTTTGGCTTGTGCTTATTGGAGTTTACAAGAATGGATTTAGAAAGAACCTTACTGAAATATACAAGATTTTCAGGAGACTTGGCAGAGTAAATATGAATCAGTTGTATCCCCTTGTAGGAGAGTCTAAGACCAGAGGACATCATCTCTGAATAATGGGGTGCCCATTTAAAACAGAGATGCTGAGGAATTTCTTCTCTCAGAGGATGGTGAATCTGTGGAATTCTTTACTGCAGAGGGCTGTTGAGACTGGGTGGTAAGTGTGTTCAAGATTGTGATAGATTTGTAATTAATAAGGGAGTCAATGGTTGTGGGGAAAGGTGTGAAATTTGAGTTGAGGTTAAGGCTGATGAGTTGTGGGCTGGTTGAATGACAGAGCACATCCAATGGACCAAATCCAGGACTACATTTGGTCCAATGCCTTATGGTCTTGAAAGAAACACTTTCTGTTCAGCACAATAGTGTGCATTTGGGCAGCACCTTTTGTATGCTAACTCACCGCCAGGCTCTTTAGGAGAAATGTTGTAAATCAGATTTTGACACTCATTCCCATAAGGCAGTGGATGGCCTAAAGTTTGGTAGGAGTGGTAAGTTCGAAGGAAGGAGAGCTTCGGGATAGAATTCCAGAGCTTGGGGCTTGGGCAAATTAAAACATGGGCTCTAATGGAGTGATTAAAACTGGGAATTCTCAAGAGGCCGAAATTAGAGCAGTGCTGATATCTCAGAGGGTCTGGGTTTGGAGGGGTTTCCAGACATAGGGAAGCAGTGCAGTTTGAAAATAAAGACGAGAACATTAAAATACTTGCTTTGCATTTCTGAGAGCCCAGTAGGTCAGCAAGGACAGGCATGATAGGACGTTGGGATGCAACTATGGACAGGAGTGGAAGAATTTTGGATGCCAGTTAGGACCGTTGCAGTCATTCCTTTCCATGACTCATTTCCTCTAACGTGTACAAGCAGCATTAGATATATAAGGCAAGGGATTTTGCGAATTATAATTCAGACTATACAGAGCTCAGTACCAGAGACAAGTCAGCAGGATCCTTAAGTTAACAAATAAGAAAGTAGATATTGCAAAAAAAAACAAAAATGCAAACATTATTGATAAAATGTATAAATATCAACTGATTGTGATAATTTATGTACGCAAACTCAAAGACACACAACTTCCTCCAAGCCTGGAAAAAGAATAGTAATTTAAAAGCAGAGATAATGGGAACTGCAGATGCTGGAGAATCCGAGATAACAAAGTGTGAAGCTGGATGAACACAGCAGGCCAAGCGACATCTTAGGAGCACAAAAGCTGACGTTTTGGGCCTAGACCCTTCATCAGAAAAGGGGATGGGGACAGGGTTCTGAAATAAATAGGGAGAGAGGGGGAGGCAGATCGAAGGTGGATAGAGGAGAAGATAGTTGGAGAGGGGACAGGCAAGTTAAAGGGGCGGGATGGAGCCTGTAGAGTATAGGTGGGGAGGTAGGAAGGGGCAGGTAACTTTGAAGAGAAGGAATTTTTGAGGGTTTTCCAAAAGGCTGCAGCTCAGGTCACTTTCTGCACAAGCTGTTGGAGTTGGGGTTTGTTCCTGGATCTGTTGTGGCTGTTTGAAATTTTTTTTCTGAAGATAGCAGTGTACATTCAGACTTCTCCTTTGAGAATCCTGCATGGTGACGACATCTTCCAGTGGATTTTCAAAAGACAAAGTTTGATGGGGTGAGGGTGCTTCAGAGACAGAGTGCAAAGTTTGGCACTCTCTGGCAAGTGCTGTTTCTTCCACCCATAGATTGAGTCATGCAGCCTATCTCTAAAAGTGTTGTAGATTGACTTGCATGTGTGTGTGTATGCATGCGTCCATTTGTATGTGTGAGAGCATCTGTAGGTATGTATCTGTAGTTGCATTGCGACATTCTCCATCGTATGTGTGTGTGTGTGTGTGTGTTTGCAAGTGCATTAATGTGTGTGTGCATTAATGTGTGTGCATGTGCATTAATGTGTGTGTACATGTGCATTAATGTGTGTGTGCATGTGCATTAATGTGTGTGTACATGTGCATTAATGTGTGTGTGCATGTGCATTAATGTGTGTGCTTGTCGATTAATGTGTGTGTGCATGTGCATTAATGTGTGTGTGTACATGTGCATTAATGTGTGTGTGCATGTGCATTAATGTGTGTGTGCATGTGCATTAATGTGTGTGTACATGTGCATTAATGTGTGTGTGCATGTGCATTAATGTGTGTGCTTGTCGATTAATGTGTGTGTGCATGTGCATTAATGTGTGTGTGTACATGTGCATTAATGTGTGTGTGCATGTGCATTAATGTGTGTGTGCATGTGCATTAATGTGTGTGTACATGTGGGTGTGGTAGTCCCTCAGATTGGCAGTGATTCCATTGCAAGACCCTGTGACAATGGGAGGCTGTTGCATTGCAGCAGGGACTCAGTCGTGGCTGACGGGGAAACACACCAGCTCTTAGTCCCACCTACAAACAGATCTACTGATTGTGATACACCTTCTACCCTCAAACCAGAGGAGAGACTTGAAGCCCCTTACAAGACCCCCTCCTCAGAAAGGATTTGTTCTGAGAAAAGGGATGCCAATGCTAACTAGTTGCATTGCGACATTCTCCATCGTATCATCTCACACCTCAAAAAGTTTTCTTCCCCATTAGTCCCACAGTTGATCAGCAGTCCACAAACCCGATACACCTTTCCTTACTAATGGCAAACCACCAACTTCGTTGTGTGGCTGTTCCTCAGCTGACAAGCAACCCCTTCACCCTTGGCCCCTTCCAATCCAAACTCCACGTCTAATAACCAAAAGTGCTCAAATGAAGTTTTAAAAAAATGACTTCGCTACCACTCTCCGTTTGCCAGGAGATCCTGATGGACTCCAGGTCAATTCTGCAGCGTTGGAAATCCTCTGGAAGGCTATGTTGGTTATTATCAAACGGACTCTCATTATTACTTTCAGTTGCTTATGGGGCTCTTGCTTCTGTGAAATAACATGTCCTGTTTATACACCCTCACAGATGCTGCTATTTACATGATCAATGTTACGGTCAAGCCATTATCATGGGCTGCTCCATTTGGACTACACTCTATATTTCACGCTGCTATGATGCTGTGCCCACATGCGGTAAGTAGAACAACGAACCCAACCAGATTTGCTCTGAGGAAGATCCCCCGCCTCCCTGTCCCCTCGCTTCCCCTCCACACAAGAGTGTCCACCAGCAATGCTGAGTTTGCATAAATGATAGGCTGACCCTAGCTCTTGGAGAGAAGGACCTGGTGAAGAGGAAACAGAAAAAAGGCAAAAATAGGCCATTTTCTGGCTGGTGGAGATGTTACAAACATATGCCACAGGAATTAGTTCTGCAACATTGAGCTATATATGTAATTTGCATGAGGGGACTGAAAGTGTGGCCGCAAAATTGCAAAAAGATGTTGACTCTCACTGGGATACAGTTCCTGAAGGGGCTGACTCTCACTGCGGGAAAACACACTATGATAAAGTTAAATCTAATACAAAGGTTATATTAAAACCACACCAGTGCAATGGCACAGCTATGGTTATGATTTATTGATAAGGGTGAATAAATTGTGAAGATCCCAACTCTGCCTTCTTCAATCTTAAAAATTTAGAAAGGAGCCGAACAGGCTTTTGGTCTATAGCGGTCACTGCAGACAGAGTCCAGTCTTTACTTTGTTCACAATCCCACGATGCAGCACTTTGTCAAGTAAAGCTGAGGATAGTCTCATGATATGAAAGTATTAACTTCTACATTAGTTAGAATTAAGCAGAATAACAACACTAGATTAATTGATAAATATGTTGATCTTATCAAAACTTTATCAATCATGAAACTTTAATTTCCTGACTAATCCTACATCTGGCCTTGCCAGTGATGACTACATCCCTCAAATAAATGATGAACAGGTGATTATACAATTTCTTCACCTGAAGCCTTTACCTGAATCTGCCTGCGCCATACTTTCAGACAGCATATTCCAAATCCTCACCGCACATTGTGTGAAAAAAACTTCACTCTGTCTCCTTTACTTCTTTTGCTGGTCACCATCCTCTCTGGATGTCTCATCGGCTGTCCGTACAATCAGTATTTAAGTCTATTTTGCCTCAATGTTTTGTGATTTTGAACTAGTCAATCAAATCTGAATGTTCTCAGATGAGAACAGTTCCAGCTTTTCCTGTCTCTTCAGAGAGCTGTAGTCTTTCATCCCTGGAAACACTTTCATAAATCTTTTGTGCACCCTCTCTGTCACCTTTACTTTTGAAACATTATTGAACGGAATGAGCATCGTTGGCAGGGCTGGTGACGCTACCATTCGTTACCTTCACCCTCCTGAAGTGCGGTGTCTGGATCTGGGCACGATTAGAATTGGGTATTCCACTTGGGATGTTCTTCGGAGGGTCGGTGTGCACTTAATGGGCTGAATAGCCTGTTTCCACTCCGTGGAGATTCTTTTTATTAAAAAAAGGCAATTCGGGATTGTCAAGAAGGACTCACCTTCCTGGTGATGTCCATTGATCACGAAAGAATCAAACTGGATGTAAGTGTGAAAAACAAAGTTGCTGGAAAAGCTCAGCACGTCTGGCAGCATCTGTGAAGAAAAAACAGAGTTTCATGTCCGGTGACCCTTCCTCAGAACATAAGTGTGCATTTACAGTCTCCTCTTTTACAGGTGGCTCATGGCTGACATGGTTTCCGTGTGTTAATAAGCTGTGCGAATGTGATCTGACAGCTGTCAAGTGTTTCAGAAAACATAGCGACGAGTTCAACCAGAGTTTTGTGCATTATAACCAAGATCTGTGTCAGTCCAGTCCTTACGTCAACTCGCAGTGAGGCGATGGAGTTGGGAAATCCACCACCAAGCATTTATCCAATGAAATGTTCCATGTCTAATTGATGGGATTTCTCTCCTGTGGTCTCACTGATTTTGTGGTCACTGAGTGTCTTCCCTGTTGAATTTTGTTGCTGTTTTAAGCTTTCTTTCATTTACTATGTAGCTCTGCTCAAATAAAATGCAGGGTGGTAGTCTCTGCTGGTTTTACTGATGGGACAATGAATTGCTGGGTGCTGGGGTGGGCACAGAAATCAGCCTCAACTCTAGTTATCCCTGGGTTGGGGGGGGCGCAATTCCTGAAGGGGCTGACTTTCACTGGGGGGACAGTTCCTGAAATTGCTGACTGTCTCTGGGATACAGTTCCTGAAGGAGCTGACTCTCACTGGGGCACAGTTCCTGAAGGAGCTGACTCTCACTGGGATACAGTTCCTGAAGGAGCTGACTCTCACTGGGATACAGTTCCTGAAGGAGCTGACTCTCACCAGGATACAGTTCCTGAAAGGGCTGACTCTCCCTGGAATACAGTTCCTGAAGGAGCTGACTCTCACCAGGATACAGTTCCTGAAGGAGCTGACTCTCACTGGGATACAGTTCCTGAAGGGGCTGACTCTCACTGGGATACAGTTCCTGAAGGGGCTGACTCTCACTGGGATACAGTTCCTGAAGGAGCTGACTCTCACTGCGATACAGTTCCTGAAGGGGCTGACCCTCACTGCGATACAGTTCCTGAAGGTGCTGACTCTCACTGGGATACAGTTCCTGAAGGGGCTGACCCTCACTGGGCGCACAGTTCCTTTAGGGGCTGACTCTCACTGGGAGACAGTTCCTGAAGGTGCTGGCTCTCACTGGGATACAGATCCTGAAGGTGCTGACTCTCACTGGGATACAGTTCCTGAAGGTGCTGACTCTCACTGCGATACAGTTCCTGAAAGTGCTGACTCTCACTGGGATACAGTTCCTGAAGGGGCTGACCCTCACGGCGATACAGTTCCTGAAGGGGCTGACTCTCACTGAGATAAAGTTCCTGAAGGTGCTGGCTCTCACTGGGATACAGATCCTGAAGGGGCTGACTCTCACTGGGATACAGTTCCTGAAGGTGCTGACCTCTCACTGGGATACAGATCCTGAAGGTGCTGACTCTCACTGGGCGCACATTCCTGAAGGGGCTGACTCTCACTGGGATACAGTTCCTGAAGGTGCTGACTCTCATTGGTGCACAGTTCCTGAAGGGGCAGACCATTACTAACACCAGATTTCAAACACCATCCAATACATTTTTAGTATATGAGTCACAATTGCAAGTTAGTCAGATATTTTACTATGTTGTGTAACAAAAAGCAAGCAAAGCATACCTGTCCAATGAAACATCCCTGCACAGATTTGCCGAGTAATTCTGACAACTTCACAAATTATCCTAATACAACCTCACTGCAACCTGCAGATCTACGGAACGCACAAGTCAATTTATTGAGACATTGATAAATGGGGAAAGACCATGAACGTCCCTGTTGTGTTTAATAGAATGGACTGGGAGCTGTAGAGTTGAGTGGATCTGGCCCCTGTACATCCTGCCATTGTGACACATTCCAGCTCATTTTACTGGTGGGCTATTCATCGAGACCCTGTCCCACCCCTCGACAGTGCTTTTTTCAAACTTCTCATTATTGGTACAGAACTCTGGGAAAATTATAGAGTTGCACAACACAGAAGCATACCCTTTGGTCCAACTTGTCCACACCGAACAGATATCTTAAATTCATCTAGCCCCATTTGCCAGCATTTGGCACATATCCTTCTCAACCCTTCCCATTCGTGTACTCATCCAGATGCCTTTTAAATGCTGTAATTGTACCCGACTCACAACTTCCTCTGGCACCTCATTCCATACACGCATCACCTTCTACATGAAAAAGTTGCACATGAGGTCTCTTTTAAACTTTAACCTTCTCACCTCAAATGTAAGCCCCTCTAGTTTTGTACCCCGTACCCTGGGAAATGACCTTCACTATTCACCCTATTCATGCTCTTCATGATTTTATAAACTTCTGTAGGGTCACCTCAGCCTCTAACACGCCAAGGAAAATACCTCCAAACTATTCAGCCTCTCCCTATAATTCAAACATCTTTGTAAATCTTTTCTGAAGCCTTTCAGGTTTCAAAACATCTTTCCTAAAGCAGGGAGACCAGAACTGAATGCAGTATTCCAAAAGTGGCCTCATCAACGTATTAGTGATAATGGGAACTGCAGATGCTGGAGAATCCAAGATAACAAAGTGTGGAGCTGGACGAACACAGCAGGCCAAGGAGCATCTCAGGAGCACAAAAGCTGACGTTTCGGGCCTAGGCCCTTCTCAGTCCCTATACACCTGCATTCCGCATGCAGATGGCCTCAAGGCCCTCCGCTTCTTCCTGTCCGGCAGACCCGACCCGTCCCCCTCCACCGACACCCTCATCCGCCTAGCCGAACTCGTCCTCACCCTCAACAACTTCTCTTTCGATTCCTCCCACTTCCTACAGACTAAGGGGGTGGCCATGGGCACCCGCACGGGCCCCAGCTATGCCTGCCTCTTTGTAGGTTACGTGGAACAGT